>NW_021635275.1:0-600000 GCF_004799145.2 Neltuma alba
GTGAAATAATAAAATGCCAGAATGGGAAGCTAAGCAAATGTATTACCAGATAGGGAAGTGTTGCCTGATTTGGGATTATGCAAATGTTGCACAATTACAAAACAGCCCCTGTCAGTCAGCGTTTGAAAGCGAGAGAGAGAAGGCGCGCGCGAACACTCCTGCACTGACCGTCGTGCTTCCCGGTTTCTCGCTTCCACCATCCCCATTGTTGCCCTAAAAACGCCGGCAAGCTGGACAGTTGAGGACCCCGAAATAGTGTGTGCGTAAGAGAGCAGAGGAGTTGGAAGTGGAAGGGCGTGCTGTTCGAAGGGCGAACGTGGTCGCGTCTGACTGATTGTGTGGAAAGACGAAGGTTGGCGCACGGTGATTCACCATTGCAGTTAACAAGCATCAACAGCATTTCAGTGAGGTAAGTTCAGGCATTTAAGTTTCGTGCTGTGGTCGACGTTTCTGGGTGAGTCTGGGAATCAATGATAGGGCAATATTTAGATATGACGCGATGAAGTTTGTGAATGACAGGAATGGCGATTAAGGGTTTATGCTGAGTCGCTATGGCAAGCTATTCTGTTTTTAATAACGTAGTTGAGAACTGGAAAAATGGGTTTTGAAATCAGTAGGAAAATTGTCTGATTGACTGGAAAAATTATATGAACAACTGGAAATGACAATAACATACTGGTAAATGACTATGATCGAACCTAAAATGACCATATTCATAGTAATGACCTTACTGTCTGAATGAGTGGAAAGATTATATGAATAAACTGGAAATGACAATACCAAACTGGTAAATGACTATGAAGGAACTTGAAATGACCATATTCATAGTAATGACCTTACTGTCAGACTGTAATGGCCATGTTGGTAATGACAATGAATTAAGTGGGAATGACCATATTCATATTAATGACCTAACTGTTAGTCTGTAATGGGCATATTGGTAATGACAATAAGTTAACTGGAAACGACCATATTCATACCGCATCCTTACTGTCACTCTGTAATGGCCATATTGTAAATGACAATGAATTAATTGGAAATGACCATATTCATAGTACTGACCTAACTGTTAGTCTGTAATGGGCATATTGGTAATGACAATAAATTAACTGGAAACGACCATATTCATACCAGCATCCTTACTGTCACTCTGTAATGGCCATATTGTAAATGACAATGAATTAATTGGAAATGACCATAACGAATCTGGAAAGAACTAGATGTGTAGTAAATGTATTAAAATTATGATTTAATGATGGTACCTTGATGACTTTGCAGAACTATACGAGATGGTGTTGGAAGAAGGGGAAGGGTCCACAAGCAAAGGAGTCCACAGTGGGCTTGTGTTGTTCAGAAGGGAGTATATGGCTAAACGAGGTGAGAAGTGTAAAAACGCAAGAGAAGAAAAAATTGAAGTGGGGAAGGCATGGAGGGCCCTGAGTGAAGAAGAGAAAGATAGGTATAATGAGAGGGCAAGGAAAACGAAGCCACAGAAAGGTGAGAAGAAGAAGTATGATGTTCCCTTGTACACCCGGTGCTCATTGCCCGGATTTCTATCATTGGCTGAATATGTGAAGAAGAACAGGCGGTTGAGGCAGAAAGTTCAGAGGATGGGATTTGGGAACTTGCTTAATGTGAATGTGAAGCAACTTCCACGTGATCTACTTGTGTCATTGTTGAGATGCTATGACCCACCAACGCATTTTTTGACCATTAGAGGGCAAGGGCAGGCAATTGAGGCAAAAGATGCGCATGAGTTTCTAGGTGTACCTGACAGTGGGGAGGAAGTGAAATCTGATGTTAGTGAGGATGACCCGGAATACAAGAGGTTGAAGGACACTTATTGGAAGGTTCCATTTACCCAGATACTGAAGAGGATATTATCTGGGGAAGAAAGCGACAATTTTGAGTTCCTATTTATGCTTTATACAGTTGGAGCTTTTCTATGTCCTGGGTCAAGCACAACTGTACATATACGTTTGTTGAAAGTGATGCGTCACACGATGAATGGGTTTTGGAAATATGATTGGTCAACGTACATAATCAAGAACCTGTGGAAGGAAATGGGAGACTTTGTGAAGATGACAAAGAAGAAGAAGAAAGGAACCTGCAATGTTGGAGGGTGTCTTTATTTGCTGCTGGTAAGTCAATATTTTTCTTATGGTTCACTATATTTTTGTCTTTTGTTATTGTTGCAGAAGTGTGACCTATCTTTATTTGGTTTTGCAGCTGTATTTTGTTGAGCGTTTCCCGCTGGGATTGTCTGTTGACCGGGGTTCAACAAGCGCCATTGAATATTGGACCGAGGAGAAGATAAAGGAGAGGGTGGAGAAAGAGAGAGGTAGCAGCATGGGAATATTGCATGGAAGCAGTGGCAGCGAGGTATACTCAGCAGGACATGAGGACAGTCAATTTTGCAGTCTTTAGATCCGGTATGTGGGAACTTAGAAAATATACGTGACCTGAGTTTAAGTCAGTCTATTAGCAAGGTTGATACTTGAGATGACAAGACTTTATTTAGAAATGACCAGTGAGATACTGGCATTTGATAACAGTGAACAATTTTTTTGATATCTTCATTTACTGTGTATGCAGGCATTGAAGGAGTTGAGGGCTCGTTTTGTGAAGAAGCTTGAAGAAAGCCAGAGGACGTTAATGAAGGCTCTTGATGATGAGCTACTCAAATTGCAGATTGGATTGAACGCCAAAGTTAAGGGGATGGGGAATGAGAATGCCACTGCTAAAGAAGGGGTTGAAACAGTTGGTGATGCAGCTGGTAACGATGCTGAAGAAGCTGATGATGTTGACCGAGTGGTGGAGGAGATTGCAAGAGAGGTTGCAGCGGGAAGTGCAGATGAGGAACTTGATGAGGATGAAACCAGCAAAGGAGATGATGAGAAGGATGAGGATGAGGAACAACATGACCTTCATGACAGGGAAGTCAGTGATGATTACATGGTTGAGGAGGTGGAAGAAGAGGGTGACCGTGATGGTCATGGAGGTGATGACGACGACGATGAGGATGAGGAGGAAGATGACCATGATGACAGGGAAGGAGGTCATGTGGTTGATGAGGAGGAAGATGACCATGATGACATGGAAGTCAGTCATGATTATGTGGTTGAGGAGGCCGAAGATGATGATAAGGAGGTTCGGGATTCAGATGATGAGGGTGAGGAAGCTACACATGTACTGACAATGACCCCTACCAATGTTCCTTTGCTGTTGGATCGAGAATGGGTGAGCAGTGACAGTGGGGAGGAAGGAGGGCCTGAAAAATCGATTGACCTTAGGAGGTCAACAAGGGCAAAGAGTTCCACAATTAAATCTCCGTGGATAGAATTCAAGGCAGCTTCGAGGACGAAGAGGCCAAAGGAGGAAAGGGACATCTTTTTCACTTTAATATCCCGTAGACCCAAGGGAGAGGAAGAGGGGAATATGTAAGTATATCCGTAGCTAGTGTTTTGTTTTTAAATGACACAGTGTGCCCTGAAAATGACAGCAATAGGATTGAAAATGACAATAACATACATGGGAATGACAAGTATTGATGTCCCCAACACCATACTTTCTGTCACTGACATCTGACAATGTTTGCAGGACTGTCATCAAAATGTTTGATGAAGATATAGACCGACAACAGCTGTTTTCCCTGGGTGGAGTGAACAGAGTAAATAAACACAGGGTATAATGTGCATCTGACCTGCACCCACGATTATGTTTGATAATGTTTGGTGAGATTATTGTACCAGAATGACGTTTTCACTTGTGTTCTGTAGGTGCTTAATTTGGTGTGCAAGGCAGTGATGGAGGACATGAAGGCAGAGTTGGGGCCAGGGAAGAGGCACATTTTCGATGTTGATTTCATGGTGAGGTTGCATAATTCCAAATGCAAATACCAATGACAGCAATTGAATTGGAAATGACTTGTTCTCTGTTAATGGATTAACAATTTCATGTCATGCAGAACATGATGGCACATGATCCAACCTGGAAAGCCCAAAAATATAAGAAGCTCTTTCTTCCTGAGTTCGTTGGCTACAACTTAGCTGAATGTGATTTCATAATTGGTCCTGCTCTTGTTGGCCAACACTGGTTTTGCGTTGCCATTCAGCCTAGCACATTGGATTTCCACGTAATAGACTCCATGAGGAACCATTTCGGAACCAAGGACAGAAAGCAGAAGAAGAAGGTTGTCATCAAAGACCCAGTGGAAATGGCTGTGGATGATTGTGTAAGAAAAAACTCATTATCTTTACCCTAGTTTTTGAACTTGGAAAATCATTAAACTTTCTATGTTGGTCCTGAATGTTGTTGCAGAGGAAGAGGCTCAATATTATACTGGACTTGGTCAAGCCAGGATTGGTTGGGAAAAAGCCAATGTCTCCCATGATATTTGCAGCAGTTCCCCAGCAGAATAACCTGTCAGTTTTGTCAAATTCGATTTCTGTGGGGTAAATGCACATGTCAGATGTGTTAACTAACTGTGCTGATATTGTTGCGTCCACAGAGGGATTGTGGGGTGCACTGCATGATGTGGCTGAGAAGATGGGAACCTGGTGTGACCCTTACCTACACAGAGGAAGAAGTTGCTGGCTTTCGTCGTGACCTGACATGGTGGTTGGTCAATCATGAACAGAATGAAAAACGTGACGAGGCATTGGCCCTTATTCGACGACCACAACCAACCAAGAGCACAAAGTCCAAGAAAAGGCGTCGGTCTTAGGTGTCTCGATGTTAGGGTCATAATTCACTTGTCCTCTGTTAGATTGCTGTATGTAATGTGCATTGTAGGCTGACCAAAAATTTACTGTGTATGTTTGTTATTGTTAACAAGAGATTGGTGTCCATAAATGTTGATAGTTGAAGAAAGTTTGAACATGACAATTTATTGTTTCCCCAGTGACATGAATGAACTGGTTTAACCACACAAAAACAGATGATGACAACAACCCCATTGGACATGTGCTATTGGTTTTCATTTTTTGTTCAGGTCACTAAATTTTACTTCAATATATCCTGTTGGTAGCACAGAAAATGACCAGAACAAATTTAAAAATGACACGAAGTGAAGCGAATATGACAGCGATAATGACAAGGATCACCTGGTCTGATTTTACAACATCAGTTCAGCACGGCTGTCAGCTTATGCTGATATCATCACTGCCAATGACCAGAACAAATTTAAAAATGACACGAAGTGAAGCGAATATGACAGCGATAATGACAAGGATCACCTGGTCTGATTTTACAACATCAGTTCAGCACGGCTGTCAGTCTTATGCTGATAGCATCACTGCCAATGACCAGAACAAATTTAAAAATGACACGAAGTGAAGCGAATATGACAGCGATAATGACAAGGATCACCTGGTCTGATTTTACAACATCAGTTCAGCACGGCTGTCAGCTTATGCTGATAGCATCACTGCCAATGACCAGAACAAATTTAAAAATGACAACAAGTAATGCGCCATTAACAAAAGCTAACATCCCCATAACAGTAACTTCCTTTCATGTATTCAACAAGTGGACATTAAGATACTAGCCACACTTAATGCTCCGTTATCACTGAAATAACTATCAGCTTACTTACAAAAAAATGTCTCCACCTAGCTCCTAACTACAACCCCAGTCCCAAAAAAGTTGACAAGGGCGGAGCATACAACTATGTACACCAAAAAATGACCCATCCCCACTGTACTCGAAACTTCATGATGGGTTAGGATTTCTGCAATTCCTCCTTGTGTGTCCAGGCTGGTGGCATCTTCCACAGTGGTATATCCGTTTGTTCTGGAACTGTGATTCATCCCTGTTTACTTTTGGCCTTCCTGGTGGTCGGGATGTCATGGGAGGTAGCAAGAAAACTTGCTCACTGACATTTTCTATTCTATAGTAGTCATTTGGGTGAGGCATGTCTGTTGTTACCACAGGAATCATACTGCGAGCATAGATCTTTTCTTGTGAGATTTTTTTATAGCAATTATCAATATAATCATAAACATTGCCGTGCACAATCTTGATGGCAGCACAAGCATGGGAACAAGGGATCCCCGTCATTTGCCAAGATCTGCAACTGCATTGGTGTAGTCCAAGATCAACCCGATGGTCTCCACGTGATGTTGTCACCTTCACTCTTCCCCCACCATAATTTTCAGCATACATATGGTCAGACCCAGCCACCATATCCAGCACCTTACTCTCTATATTTGGACCAACGCAATTCTTCCATTTGGTCATACCCACATAGGAGGCATGCAGCTTTCTTGCAACTTTATCTCGGTGCTCATAGATCAATTGGGGTACAGTATGCTTTCTCTCATTCACCATCCATGCATTGAATGATTCTGCTATATTGGTTGTAATATTGTCCCATCTTTTATAGGAACCTACTTTTAGCCCACCTATCTACATCCCCATGATGAATAAGCCAATCAAATAGCCTTGGAGAAAAGGATCTCATGTCATCCATTGCTGCCTCAAATTTCTCATCCGTCCTTGCGTATGCAATTTTATCCAATAAATATAGTGCATCCTCCTTTGATCGGCCATTTGTCCTTGTTTGCCCCTTATTCATTTTCATAACTTCTGAACTAAAATTCTCCTTGATGTGTCTATAACAAAAGGCATGCCTTTGACCCCCAAAGATTGATGCCACTCCTCCGATGATAGCATTGTGTCGATCTGATACAATCGTTACTTCCACAGAACCCAGGATTTTTTTTATCATATAGAAAAACCACGTCCAGTCATCTAGTGTTTCTCCCTTCACAATTGCAATTGCAAATGGCAGCAGCTCGTTATCTGCATCATAAGCTGAAGCTGACAACATTGTCCCCTTGTATGGTCCGCTTAAGTGAGTTCCATCAACATACATAATATGCCTCGCGCCACCCAGGAAACCCTCAATGCATGCCCCGTAAGCAATGAAAACACGCTCAAACCGGTTCCCAATAGCAGTCCATTCAGCCACTGATTTTTCATCTGTTTCCTTTATCCTTTCGCATAGCCATGGTATGAGCATGTATGATTGTTCGGGCCTGCCATATATGTCTTCCAGTGACTTCTCTCTTGCTCTATAAGCCTGTTTATATGTTAGATCAATCCATACTCTCGTTTCAACCTCTTCCTTATCTCAGAAGTGCGCTTGTCTGCATGATCCCTCATCTCATCAATTATTATTGATGAGTTCAAACTAGCTCTTCCACTATGCATCACGTCCAAGCTATCTTGGGCAGAATGAACATGCCGGTTTATAAATGTCGTCACTCGTAGCACATCACAACTCTTCCCCACATGATTTGCACATAGCTTCCATGGACAACCCTCAACTTTACACCTTATCGACATGAATTCCTTGCTATTCCTCATATACTTGGCCACAAACTTGTTTGCAAGTGCAAACTTGTATACAGACACCCGAAATACATCTGCACTAGGAAAACGTTGGCCCACTCCTGTTAAAAGTCCCCTCCATTCCGCATGAACCATCTCACTACCATCCGTATCTTCAGCTCCGATAGATTTATCCACATTAGGGGGCCCACTTATTTCATCATTGTCACATTCACGAGCATTTTCTTCACTGAGCCAGCCATAATCACAACACAAACTAATGGGAGACGCATCCAGTTCAGTTTGCTGTGACATGCCCATGAATCTCTCTGTTCTGCATTCATAATGACAAGACTCGTTAACACAAATGACAAGAAGAAATTCATAAATGACAACAAATAGTTAGGACAAACTCCACTTACATTTCTACATTGTCCCTTGGTTGGGGACCCACTTGTCTTTTTTCGGCGACATACACATGACCGCTGTTCCCATTGTATTGAAAGAGGTTATACATTTCAGCATTGTCATGAAGGTCAATCAATGTCTTCTCATCAAAGGCCACTGTGTACTTAATGTCATAATTTCTTCCATCGCCACCAATCCACTCAGATATCATTAGCCTCAATTCATCAAGTGTCAGCCCATCCTTAATGCTTCTTAACCTCACGCCACCTCCATTATATCTCACTTCACCTTCACCATTTGTCACAAATTTCCCCCCCACATGAAAATAACAGAACAGCTCCTTCCCACAAGATGACCCAGCTGCGAAATTCATTTATCTTCATTACCTGCACTGATAACATAACAGAAGTCGAATGATTATATGACTTAATACCATCATCATCAACTTACACGACCAACTTAGGGTTTGACACATTCATGCTTATAATTTGCAACAAAACAATCATTTCTTTCCTGTCCACACTAATGCTTCGTTTTCTCAGAATCAATCCACTCCATTATTCGAATCTCCCTCCAACATTGTCCATTTATCTGACACTAATCACTCTAACCCACTTGTGACGCCATCAAACCCTCTCCCTCAGTGTTTTTCCTTCCCCCTGCATTCACCCTCTGATCACCGTCCTTCCCCCCACACTTTCTATATACCCACGCCGTCTCCATGCTTCGCCACCCTCTCCACCTCAAAACCATCCCCACATCGACGACATTGCCATCCAACGGGAAGAGGAAAATCAACCGGCGCATAAAGGAGAGGGACAAAAGACACAGGCGAACAATATAGTCACTGGATACTAACCTCGCTTCCGTCGTTCAGTTGTTGCTTCGCGCGTTCATGCTCCCACGTTCGTGGTCCCTCCCAACTTTTTCCTCCAGCTCCCGCCACAACTTCCACACTTCCACCGGTCACTTTTTCGGTTTGCATATGAGGGGCTGTTTTGTAATTGTGCAACATTTGCATAATCCCAAATCAGGCAACACTTCCCTATCTGGTAATATATTTGCTTAGCTTCCCATTCTGGCATTTTATTATTTCAGCCTTCTTTATCTGTCATTTTCCCTATAAGAAACAACTAATCATTATTTTATTTATTTATTAAAATTTTATCTTTTATCATTATATTAAGGTAGTATCATTAAATACATATTCATAATATCGAATAATAATGTAATTTTTTCTAAAAAAATAGAAAAAAAATACTTAGGCAAGTTCCTTATATCTTTTATATTAAGTTCTCCAATTATACTTCTCCACTCCTTAATATAAGATTTTTTTTACTAATTTGATTAGATTAAGAAAATTAGATAAGTTAGTTAATTATGAAGAATATGAAATATTTTTCTCAAAATATTATAATCATCTTTACTAATATCCTTTCTCCCTCACTTGATTATGGTTAATGGAGTATTCATAGGGGTAATTTAAAAAAAATTGATAAGTATAGTAAATAGGTCTTATATTTAGTATCAAAATTAACTTAACAATTAGGTTATATATTAAGAACAGGAGGAGTACATAGTTATATGTCCTATTTTATTTATGTGGGGTTTATAAAATGATAATATTTTAAATATAAAAGGCATGACCATGTTTGATTATAGGGAAAATTTCACTGTAGGACCGCAGAAGACAATTAATATCAAAGAGCCCCCAAAACTTTCTGAAACCTCACTGCAGGACCAAGGGACCAATCTGATATTAATTTTAGAGTGAGATTACAATAATACCCCTCCCTTTTTATTTTATTAAAAAATAAATATTTACCGGAGTTACTGTTCCGGCCACCGAAGGTCGGAGGTCCGGCCACCGGCGCTCAGGTGGCCGCCGTCGAGGTCCGGTCACCGGTGGCCGGAACAGTAACTCCGGCGGGACCTCCGGTGGCCGGAGTTTTTTTGTTTAAAACAAAGTGGCCAAGGGATGGTTTGAACCCAGGACCCCTTGGTACACCAAAAGACTTGTAACCACCAAGCCAAGCAACCCATTCAATCATAAAATGCAAATAAAACTATATATAACAAAATAAACGCAACAGTCCAAATGTAAGTGAACAAGTGAAATTAGACGATTTACAAGTGGAATTCAGAAATTTGCAACAAAAATTAGGAAATTTACAAATAACATAATAGAAGTCATAACCCAAAATGCAAGTATTTAAATGCAAATGAGCAAGTAAAATTTACAATAAAAGTTTATGGATTTACAACCCAAATTTGGTAAACACAAGAGAATTCACAACCCAAAATGTAAGTGTTTGAGTGTAAGTGAACAAGTGAAATTAGACGATTTACAAGTGGAATTCAGCAATTTACAACAAAAATTAGGCAATTTACAAATAACATAATGGAACTCACAATCCCAAATACAAGTGTTTAAGTGTAAATGAACAAATAAAATTTGAAGATTTACAACAAAAGTTTATAGATTTGCAAGTGAAATTCGACAATTTCACTTGCTTATTTGCACTTAAACACTTGCATTTGGGGTTATGACTTCTATTATGTTATTTGTAAATTGCCTAATTTTGTTGTAAATTGCTGAATCACACTTGTAAATCGTCTAATTTCACTTGTTCACTTACACTCAAACACTTATATTTTGGGTTGTGAATTCTCTTGTGTTAGCCAAATTTGGGTTGTAAATCCATAAAATTTTATTGTAAATCTTTAAATTTCACTTGCTCATTTGCACTTAAACACTTGCATTTGGGGTTATGACTTCTATTATGTTATTTGTAAATTGTCTAATTTTTGTTGTAAATTGCTGAATGACACTTGTAAATCGTCTAATTTCACTTGTTCACTTACACTCAAACACTTACATTTTGGGTTGTGAATTCTCTTGTGTTTGCCAAATTTGGGTTGTAAATCCATAAAATTTTATTGTAAATCTTTAAATTTCACTTGCTCATTTGCACTTAAACACTTGCATTTGGGGTTATGACTTCTATTATGTTATTTGTAAATTGTCTAATTTTTGTTGTAAATTGCTGAATGACACTTGTAAATCGTCTAATTTCACTTGTTCACTTACACTCAAACACTTACATTTTGGGTTGTGAATTCTCTTGTGTTTGCCAAATTTGGGTTGTAAATCCATAAAATTTTATTGTAAATCTTCAAATTTCAATTGCTCATTTGCACTTAAACACTTGCATTTGGGGTTATGACTTCTATTATATTATTTGTAAATTGCCTAATTTTTGTTGCAAATTTCTGAATTCCACTTGTAAATCGTCTAATTTCACTTGTTCACTTACATTTGGACTGTTGCGTTTATTTTGTTATATATCGTTTTATTTGCATTTTATGATTGAATGGGTTGCTTGGCTTGGTGGTTACAAGTCTTTTGGTGTGCCAAGGGGTCCTGGGTTCAAACCCTCCCTTGGCCACTTTGTTTTAAACAAAAAAACTCCGGCCACCGGAGGTCCTGCTGGAGTTACTGTTCCGGCCACCAGTGACCGGACCCCGACGGCGGCCACCTGAGCGCCGGTGGCCGGACCTCCGACCTCCGGTGGCCACCTGAGCGCCGGTGGCCGGACCTCCGACCTCCGGTGGCCGGAACAGTAACTCCGGTAAATATTTATTTTTTAATAAAATAAAAAAGGAGGGGTATTATTGTAATCTCACTCTAAAAATTAATATCAGATTGGTCCCTTGGTCCTGCAGTGAGGTTTCAGAAAGTTTTGGGGGCTCTTTGAAATTATTTGTCTTCTGCGGTCCTACAGTAAAATTTCCCCTTGATTATACAGCTTGACACAATGAATATAAAAAAACTTGATATAAATATAGTCTTAAAAAATAAATCAAAGATATGCTAATTAATTTTTTCGCCACCATGATGGTCTATTCATATATAAAGCTCCAACATATTGGCACTTATGTTGAGGTGATGCTTCGAATTCCAAGAAGGTTGAACCAGTCTTTATTTTATCTAAGTCAAGATATAATTAATCTGCATGTAATAAAATGTACGACGATGAATAAAACTATTTAACATGCCTGTGATTCGGATCCATTTTATAATACTACTTTCTGTTCTAAGAGATTATTTTGAAACTATTTTAAAAAAATAGATAAATATAATAGACAAAATAAATTGAGATTTTATATTTAAAACCAAATTGAATATCAAACTAGCTCTTATATTAAGGATTGAAAATAATATTTAAATTTATTCTCATAATAGCTAGCAAAAAAATTTATGCTAATAAAGTTACTTGAAGTGTTTTTTTAGTTATTTGAAGTGTTTTTTTGCATGTTAAAATATACATTTGGTCATTTAACTTTATGTAAGATTTCAATTTGGTCTCTTAACTTTAAAAAGTATATTTTTAGTCTTTTAACTTTAAAATTGTTAGTCTTAAATGATGATTTTTTTGCAACAATTATAGTAGTTTTGAATATTAAACTTAATATGTTAGGTTTTAGTAATATTTTACAGTATTCAAGAACTAAATATCATTATTTTTTTTAATACTTTTAGAGTTAGAGGATTAAAAATTTACTTTTTAAAGTTAAAAGATCAAAATAAAATCTTACATAAAATTAAAGGATTAAAAGTATACTTTAACCTTGTTTATATTTTAATTGTTGATACGACCTCACTCTTAGTGTCTCCTTAGATCTTATTTAAATATAAGGTCGTATCCTATAAGTAAGTATGCTGGTTCTTGAGTTGTTTTCGTTGAGTGTGAGATTAAAAAAACAAAAAACAAAAAAAAAAGTCCCTTGCATTTGTTGAAAAATTTATACATAATTCAGATTAATTAGGAGAATCAAAATATGAAGTTTTGGAATGCCATTTTCCCTAATTTATCAAATCTAATATACAAAACTAGTAAATAAACTATAAGTTACGGCACAACGTATTCAAATTAGATCTGATTTTTTCTCAGTTCTTGACTTCGCACACATGACTTCAGTAATTTCTTAGATCCGTTTTTCAGGGGCAATCTAAATAATTTAAACATATCCGTACGTTTGATTTTCAACTTCCAAATCTGTAGGGTAATAATAGTTTGTAGCAAGCTTGGAGGGGAAAAAGCTTATTATAATTTTTAAATTTATAATAATATTTGAGATGAGACAACAGAAAGCATGGCACGTGATTAAATTTCTTTCAGTGACCACCTAATTTATTGGTTTCTTCTTCTAAAGTCACTGATGACTTAAACATACAATAGTTTAAGTAGACCGAGCTTCTGGCAAGGCAAGTGCACATGGTACAGCTTGCAATATTAATGCAGGAAAATATATCTACTAGATCCCACCTTTAATATAAGAGCTCATTAACTAATTTGAGTAGATTAAAAAAAATTAGTTAAATTAGTTATTTGTAATAAATATGTGTTGTCTTTTTTAGAATATTCTTATTATTAATCAAGTATATTGGCTGGAACTATTATTATTGCAAGGATTATCTTAGAAAAAATAGATAAACATGAGAGACAAAGTGAACTGCGTTCTTATATTTATAACCAAAATAAAAATTAAACAAGTTTTTATATTAAGGACCGGAAATAGCATATATAATTTTTTTATGCCAAAGAAAAGAGCGCAATAATTAAAATTAAAAATAAAAAGTTGAAAAAGATAAATTAATGGATTGAATCAAGAAAGCATTTTACCATAAAATAATTTAATAGTAGCAGTAGTAGACAACCACTGCAATGCTTAGACATCTAGTTAACACTGATATTGTAATACAACAAATTTTATTGCATGTTGTATAGTACAGCAATACAAGATATTTGTTGTGGAAAAATACTGATCCGTAGCAAAATCAACTAATTTTACAGTTTTCAAGTGGTACTCGTAATTTCTAAATTTGCAGAAAAATACGTAATTTTCTAAGTGTTCTTTACTGAAATTAATGACACAATAAAATATTGTTTGAAAATTGAAAACATGCCGAAACTCATTGCAACTAGGAGTGAGAAAATTAAGAAAAAAAATTAATTGCCATAATTTTACTCTATACTTAGGATTAAGTAAATTTTTAAAATTTTATCCTGAAGTAAGAGTGTTTTGTGTTATTGGAATTAATTATTACAATTACAAGATTGTTGAACATAATATCATTGGGGCTTATTTTAGTGCCACGCATTTTTCACGGTGCTGACTTGTTGATTTAGTTTATAGATCACTTTTAAAAATTATTCTTTATTGTAAAAAAATCACTTCAAAAATAACATAAAAATTGAAATTGAACATCAACTGTATCCAAAAAAAAGAAAAGAAAAGAAATTGAACATCAATTAAATCCGATTATGAATTTGTTTGAATTTATGCGTCATTCAAATTATTTATAGAAGGACCACAATTTGGAGTTTTTGGATGCCACATGTTCCCTGACCAATCACCAAAACTGATGATTAATAAAAATAGATAAAAACATAACTTATTATTATATTCAACCACACCATAACAACAACACATGAAGATTATTGAGACCTTTCTGAGATTGCATTAAAATTAAAAATATATTTAAAAAAAAGTTTCCCTTACAAAGCAGGGTTGAAGTTCTTCAGCATCATATCAAGGACTTTTTCTAGATTCTGATAAGATGAACCACCGGGCCTAGTCGCCGCCTCCGCCTTCTTCTTCCACTCCAAAGCCTTCTCCTTCATCTCCTTCCCCTTCTCCGACGACCCCTCCATCACCTCCACCACCATCCTCCTTACCTCCTCCCTCTTCACGTCCGGCCCTACCTCCATTCCCGTACCCCACTCAACACACGCATACCGGCAGTTCGTCTGTTGCTCGGCAAAAAACGGCCAGCACACCATCGGCTTCCCAGCGCACACGCTCTCCACCGTCGAGTTCCACCCACAATGCGTCAAAAACCCTCCGACCGCCGGGTGGTTCAGCACCTGTTCCTGTGAGCACCAGCTCGCTATGAGCCCTCTTCCTTCCGTCTCTTCCTTAAACTCCTTGGAGAAAATCACGGAACCGCCTTCGACGAGGTCGGGTCTGACCACCCACAGGAACTGGCACTTGCTGGCGGCGAGACCCCAAGCAAACTCGGCCAGATGGTCGGAGGTCATGGTGGTGATACTGCCGTAGTTAACGTAAAAGACGGAGCTGGGTTCTTGAGAATCAAGCCATTGGAGACAATGGGTGTCTTCTTTCCAGAGGTTGGAGCCTATGGAGGACATGAGCTTGTGGTTTTGAGGAATTTGTTGGAGGAGGAGAGGGAGAGGGCCGACGGTGAAAATGGGAGCAGAGTAGATGGAAGAAAGATATTGCAGGGAGGTTTGTTCAAATTCGTCGAAGGTGTTGATGATGATCATGGTGGCTTCATGAGCTGCTTTGACTTCTCCGATGAAGTAGTTGAGCATTATGTCGTTTGGGTCGGTGGTTCTGATGAAACTTGGGATGTCCCTTAATCTGAGGTTGTCGATTCCTGGAATCCAATCCACTTTCGTCTCCAGGAATCCATTTGTCAGACAACTCTCATCTGCCCCAAAAACACACACGTTAATTAGAAATACAAGTAATAATTTGAAGTTATAATTGAGATATCGAACCTCTCACTTGTAAGTGAACTTAGTTTTTATAGCATTAGGCTATATATAATTTCTAACTTCTAACAAGACTGAGACACTGATTGCATGAAAGAACAGACCCACCTTCTTTATTATTGCGAGCAAGAGTATAGGGCAGAGATGTCTTTTCATCAATTTTAATTTACAATTTGAAAATTAATTTTATTTAACATGATATTTTAAAAACAAAAATCAAAATAAAAAGTTCATTTAAATCTCAGCATCGCACATGTTGTTAATTAAGAACCACAAGACTGGCCTGCGATTCCAAGGCCAAACAAATCCCATGTGATGAAAACTGATATGTATGAAAAGCAACATCTATTTTGGGACATAGAAACCTAAAACCCCCAACGTATGCGAAAAAGAACTACAATATAAGCCAATACAACATCAAATATGGATGAGATCTGTGGCGTGTAAACCATATATTTCTGTTTTTGAAGAAGAAGAAGAAGTACCTTTGAGTGGAACGAGGCCTTGATCAACCAGATAGCGATACTGGGCATACCCAACAAAGCCACAAGCACTGGCAGTCCAAAACAACGCGCTAGGAATTCCCAAAGCATTAGCAGCTTTGAGGGAAAAGGTCATGACCCCATCGAAGACGACACAGGTGATGGGAGGGACATGGCCGGCAGAGGCCGAGCTCTGAAGGCGACGGAGAAGCCTGACAAAAGGGTCGAAGCAGGTGGTGCTGGTGGAGTGGCAGAGAGAAGGGATGTGTTGGGTGGCGTCGGCGTCGGAGGGAGGAAGGCCGTCGGGGATGGTCTCGTAGCGGAAGTCCGGGAGGCCGTCGACGGCGTGAGGACCTCTGCTTCGGAGCAAGCGCTTGTGGTTGAACTCAGAGTTGACGAAGGTGATATGGAAGCCTCTGGAGTAAAGAAGCTTGGCGAACTTCATCATTGGGTTCACATGGCCTTGAGCTGGGTATGGAATCATCACGGCATGGGGCTTCACTTCGCATATGGAACCCATCTCTCTCTCTCTCTCTCACTGTCTGTTTGTGTCTAACTTAGAGAGAGAGTGTATGTAAATCTCTTATCTCTCACTGCACTGCTGAGTAAGAGCTGTGTGATGTGGGCTAGTTCTTGATGAGCGCCTGCTTATTTATACACGAATGGAGGATTCTGATATTATATTTTGATCAGGAAATATAAAATAGGGTACTCCCGATCCTTAATATAAATCCTATTTAATTAATTTGATTAGATTATGAAAATTTGGTGAGTTAATTAATTATGATGAATATGACATGTTTTTCTTAAAATACATTAATTATCATCATTACATCCTCCCTCCTTTTCATATTTGATTATGGTTGAGGGAGTATCAATAGAGGTGATTTGAGAAAAATTGATAAAATATAAAAAAAAAAATAGGTCTTATATTTATATTTAGAACCAAAATTAACTCTATAATTAAGTTATATATTAAGGGGCAGAGTATTGTTCAAATATAGGCTCCATTTGACATGAAGCGCCACTGGGTGGTTGGGGTTCGGATTCATATTGGTGTAGCTCGTTTTAACATGTTTGGCACGAGGATCTAAATAATACTTTCAAAATTATTCATGGAATTGAACATCATTTTGACCAAATTATTCCTGTAATATTTTACAAACTCCTATTTTTATTTATTAGAAGGGTATACAAGTCTTGTCTCAAAATATTATTCCATGGCAAACATAAAAGGCTTATTCTGGCCCACTCCAACTCCTACTCCCAATCCCTTGAAATTCTGATCCGCGTACCAAATGGGCCCATAATGTGTCGCCACCATTTCATTGCTTAACATAATACATAAGCGCTACTTAATTCATTTGGATTGATTGAGAAAGTTAGTTAAATTATCTAAAGATATAGTATGTGGTATGATCTACTTTAAATATACTTCTATATAGCATTACATTATACTACCTCCACTTCTTAATATAAGACCCTGTTTGACTTTTATTTTTATCCTAAGTATAAGGTAGTCCTTCTAATAATTATAGTTCTAGCCAATATAGTTGATTAGTAAGGATATTTTAGGAAAGAAAACACCTATTTATTACAAATAACTAACTTAGCTTCTTTTTTTAATCTCTTCAAATTAGTCAACTGGGTCTTATAATTAGGACCGGAGGTAGTATATCAGTTTATAAATTAGATTTAAAAAATCAATAAATATAAGATATAAAATAGATCATTAAGTAGGACTTACATTTACTTTAAGACCCTAACTAGCTCTTACATTTAAGCTAGGAAGAATATTAGTATGTCTTTATTATCAAACCTCCTCCTACATATTTAATTTTATCTAATGCATTACTTTTTTTTTTCCCCCCGCTTAGTATCCTTAACTAATTGTAAAATTTTACAACTAATTCGCTTAACTTGTGTAAATAGTTTTTATTGAGGGTAATTTCAAACGTTTACAATAAATAAATAATTTTAACTAAAAGTGGTAATTGGATTTTATAAAAAGGGGGAGTGTATATATCACAGATATCAGGAGAAGTTTGTATATTAAATAGTGCAGTTTAATTTGTGCAGATTAAATAGAGAGATCGTTTACTCTATATATGTATTACTTTATTTTAATTTTAACTTTTTTAAGGAAACAAAATAAAATAAAGTAGTAGGGTGGTTTATTGAAAGGAGAGGGACAAATAAGGAAGGCAAGCTGGGAAAAAAAAATGAAATAATGACTGATGAGAGATGAGTGAAAGTGAGACGTGAAATGCAAAGCCAAAATATGTAAAGATTTTCTGGCCTTGCTTGATAGAGTAGTTTTAAAAGAATATAATGAAAGCTTAGTCATTCAGAAGTGTTGGTTACTCTTAATAGCACTTTTTAAAAGTGTTTTTATATAAGTTGAAATAAATTTTTTTCACATATTTATTTTGTATTCTGTAAAATTATATTTAAAAATTATGGTTTGGTTTTTACCTAATTACCCCCCTCTTAGTCAATATTGATGATATATTTTTTTGGGTGAAATAAGAGTTTATAAATTATATTTTATAATATAATTAGATTTTTTTTGGTGTAGCGTCCTCAAGATAAAGAATTAATTAGCTAAAAAAATTCTCATAAAAAAATTTAAAAGGTATAGCTGTACGAAATCAAATTAAAAATTTATCAAAAGAAAATTACTTCATCTTATATTTTATTGTTCAATTTTTATGCAAGAGAAATTGGATTTTCAAAAATAGATATCGGGAAATGAATTTGGGGGATTGAATCTTCGCCAAGAATATAATACAACATTCCAAGCTAATTACAAAGACGATCATGGATTGTTCATCCTAATCTAGGTAATCCAGATTAATTTTGAATGATCCAAATTTAATTTGAATTCTTTCGATATCTTAAACAATTTTTTTTACTTTAATAGATATAGAATTTAAAATAAAAACAATTTTTATAACTAACACTTCTTTTGAAAAAATAAATTGATCATTAAAAATCACAAATAACAATTTTAAATCAATAAAATTTTCGATAGTTTAACTTGCATTACAATAACCGGCACATACAGTAGTGGTCATCGGCATTGAATGAGTATTCAAAATTAAATATTTAACATATGGGGAGAAAATTCTAGTTATTTATTACAGCGTACGCGTGCCTATATAAACTCTAGCAAGCTTTAGTAATTATGAGTCATATACAATGTATCTCACTTTTCAAACTCACTTTGGTACTCAAGACTCACGCTAACTTAATTTAATGCCCTAAACATTGAAAAAACATATAAAATCGATGCAAATGCATGAACAATCCAACGGATTCCAATTTTTCATAATATAAATGATCTCGACTTATTTTATATATATTATTTGTCAAAGTTCTTCATTATATATATTCTTTGTCAAAATTCTTCATTAATAAAATCAAATATACTTTTTTTATATACTACTTTCGATTCTAAATATAAAAACTACTTGATTAATTTGAGTAGATTAAAGAAATAAGTTAAGTTAGTTATTTGTAATAAATATATATTATCTTTCCTAA
Source organism: Neltuma alba (assembly GCF_004799145.2). NCBI lineage: Eukaryota > Viridiplantae > Streptophyta > Magnoliopsida > Fabales > Fabaceae > Neltuma > Neltuma alba. Next base: position 19,355 of record NW_021635275.1, read on the forward strand.
AATATCCTTACTAATCGAGTTTATTAGTTAGAATTACTTTATTAAAAGGACTATCTTAAGAAAAAATGAATAAATACGAAAGATAAAATGAATTGGGATCTTATATTTAGGATTAAAATAAAAGTCAAATAAAATCTTATATTAAGAATAAATAGATTAATCGACAGCATGAATATCTCCTAAAGCAGTAGTAATACTATTTCTACATATGATTAGAACATAAACATATGCACTCGAATGAATCCTTAATCGTTCGTGATTGTTTGTAGACATGAAAGTGGTTTTTTTTTATTATATAAAAAGAAATGACCCAAACGCTATTATGAAAGTGCTCAATTTTAATAATAGAAAAATACTATATTGTCTCCATTTTCATATATTGAGGTGGGTTAATAAAATATTTAGTTTATCAAGTTTGCCTTCATTTTGGTTTTGGTCCCTCAAAAGGTAAAATAGTTCAAGTTTTTATTACATTATAGGTACCAATATTTTAAATGAAATGAAACTTGAATGACCAAAACCATATTATTTAAAACTTAATGAATCAAAACCAAAATAAGAATAAACTTAAAAAAATAAAAATTATATTAACCCTATTGAGAATCAAAAAAACGCTTAAACATTACTCCTCGTGATAAGCTTGATGAGCAAGGTCATTCACAAAATTACGCAACATTAATGATTATCTTTTAAGCAAAATGGATGCTAAACTAAACACTTTGAAAAAGGTTGTATTGTTGAGTTTCAGTCCAAGTCATGATTTTGAGGGAAAAAATATATTTTTAATTTTGGATGGATGTTTGGATGAATAGGAAGGAAAATTTTGATTTTCAACAAAAATTTCTTTTTTCCCCCGCTAAATCTTGATATGGATCAGTTATATCCCTCTTACCAGGGGAGTAGTTAGTTTTGGTCCTTACAGTTTCATAATGACTTGATATGAGTTTAACAAATTATTCTTATATTTTTACACAAGTTTTGATTTTGATCCTAAGAACTAATAATAACATTAATTTAATATATTTAAATATTATCGTCTTGAACACGTTATACTTTCTATTGTAGAAAGTTTGAACTAATAATATATTAAAATATAAATTAAGAATAATGGAAGTATCTTTCAAATACATGAAGTGGCAGTGATCAGTCACGGTCACGTTATACATTAGGGCTCAAATAAAATAATAGAGGCGTCCAAATCACGTCAAACGAGAAAAAAAGAAAAATCAGTGTCGTCAACGGGTCTATTTTGTTTTGGCCAATTATTTTGGAGCAGAGACGAAGTCCAAATTGACACACTCCTCTCGTTCTATTTATTCCTATAGAATAAAAAAAAAAATTTTATCTTATTTATAGGTATTAAAAGAAATTTTTTATGTAAATGTATAATTTTAGCGTTCATTTATCATTATACTGATTTTATTTATATGGGGCATAATATATATTAAATAAGGATAAAATTAAAAAGTTATTAAATTTTAAATAAAAGTTAATAAATTTTAAATTTTTTTTTAATTTGTGTGAAACATATTAAAAATGAGTTATAAATAGGATGAGAGGAATTGTCTTGTTCTTGCGCTAGACGACAAACGGACGACGCCGAATCGACAGTCCTTCAACGCTGTTATCGCAAGGACGCTACGTTTCAAGCTTCGTCTCATATGATTTCACAATCTCGTGCCCTGTATGATTTCACAATCTCGTGCCTTTTTTTTGGCCAGCAGACAATCTCGTGCCTTGACCTTAAGGCTAAAACGACAAAACATTTCAACCTAACTAATTCACTGTAAGTATTACTTTTCTTACTGCCGGCTTTCTTGGAATCTTTTGGTGCGCTAGCATAATGTAACTATCTTCAAAGATAAAGGCTAGCACTTGAATTCTTATATACTTAGCTAGGGGGATAGAGCCAGGAAAAAAATGGGAGAAATTGAATATAATAACTAAAAAAATCTTACGATGAGTGAGCAATAGAAATTAATAAGTTGTAATGCAGAAAATAATAATAGGCTTATGCTGGTAGCTTGTTGCGTTATTGAAATTTCTTCTAGTTATATTTATTTCTTAGGATCTTATAATGATTTTCCCCAAAAAGAAACAACTTGGAGGGGCGAACAGCAAAATTTAAATTATTAAGGGTAAATATGCATCCAATATTTTGATTTTATCTCTTAGGTCAGCTCCATACTTTAATTTTTTTTAGCGATACAATTTTATCTATAATCTTTTTTTTTCCAGTGCTTCTAGCATCTCACTATTGTTTTTAGTACATCTAGTATCCTAAGGATTAGGTTATTAGATGCAATAAAAAAACTAATATCGGGATCCTATATGCATAAAAAAAAATAAGATCATGGATAAAATTATACATTAAAAAAAATTAGAATGTTGAATGTACTTAAAAAATAAGATCAAGATGCTGGATATATTTTGGTCCAATCATAATTACTTTTAGGGAAAATTAGTTTGCCAATCCTTATAGTTTTACCTGATTTTGAATCAGATCCTTGTAGTTTTTTTCTTTTTTATTGAATCCTTATTATATTTTTTTGTTTTGATGGAAGTCCTTCTGTTATAACACTGTTAGTTTAGGCTTATTGGCGCGTCTTCTCTTCTTAATTACTCAGCTTCTCTGATCTCTCTTCCTACTCAACTTCCTTCTCACTCCTCCGCCCAATTGCGAGCAATCTCTACTCTCTCTCTCTCTCTCTCTCTCTCTTCACAATCAACGTCTTTCAATTCTTGCCCGCCTTTCCCAATGACACCCACAGCGTCCCCATTCTTTTTTCTCTCTCATCTTCCATTCTTTCTTTCCTTCCTTTCTCTCTACTAGTAGTATCTTCATTTCCTTAATTTAATCATGACGTTGGATTTCTCCTCATGTATTTTTTATTATACCCATGTAGCCAACTCTAACCTTGTCATCGGTGATATTTAATTCTAGACATGTGCAGTTTCAAAATGGTACGTGAGAAATTTTTCATAAATAAATGTTCGTAAGCTCTTGACCCAAGTTCATGAATACATAGAGCGCATGTGGAAAAGGGAGAAATTGTTTCTCTTGGAAGAGCTTCTCATGGCGGTGAAGATGTAGAGAGAGAAAGAAAGGAGAGAGAGTGAGAATGGAAGAGTAGCTAAGAAGGAGATTGGGGGTGTGTCGTTGGGAAGGAGAGGGGGGAAGAAGACGATGATTACAGAAAGAGAGAGAAAATATTGATCAGTTGCAGATTGTATGAAGGAGTGGTGGAGAAGCTAAGCAAGAAGACGTGCCATATAAACTTAAACTAACAGTGTTATAACGGAAGGACTTCTATCAAAACAAAAAAATATAATAAGGATTTAATAAAAAAGAAAAAAAGTATAAGGACCTTATTTAAAATCAGATAAAATTACAAGTACTGGCAAATTAATTTTCCCTTACTTTTAATTATAACATTTTTTGGTCAAACTAAACACACAACATTAATTATAAATTATTGTGCTAAATTTTACGCTTGTATATACTGAGCTATATTTCAGACTCAATCATGGGCTTTAGACATATGGACCAAGCCCAGCCCGTATATAACTTAAACACTGTATTCCTTCTCCAGTTCTGCACATTTTTCCTTTGAAGTTTTGTTTCTACATTGGAAGACTTTGTTAAATTTAATCGTTTGGATTTAATAGTTTTTAAAAGTATGATTAAATTAATCTGCATTGTTAAAGTTTTATTTGAATGATTGGTAATTGCAATAAAGACGTAGTAGAGAAGCACACAGTAAAGAGAAACTGGACTCATCAAATATAATAACTTCATTATCAACAAAACCAATTTTTTTAGATAATTTTCATCTCTATATAGTTAACGCAATATCTGCCTTATATTGCCGCGTCCACTATATATAAATCAACATACCAGTATTCTGTGTGTACAAAATTTACAAATATCAATATTTTCTGTGTATAAAATTGATCAAGTTCTCCTCACCAATAAACTTTTAGAATTTACTTCCTCCCATTCAAATATATATGAGTTATTTTCAACTGATTCAAATGTATTTAAAATGTAAATAATTAAAAGCTAGCAAAAGTAAAATTGTTATAAAACTTGAGTAGTTTTCAAATTTTCCCTTAATTAATTACATTAACTTTTATTATGTTCAATCTTAAATATAAGAATTAGATAAATTTAATGTTTGTTTTAGTTCTAAATATAATATCACAATCTATTTTGCTCCCAAATTTGTAATTTTTTTTCAAAGTACTCCTATCGATTACATAAATTAAAGAGATTTACACCATAGAATAATTCTAATGCATATGATTAAATATGATAGTTTAAGAAATTAAACCAATACACATTTTTTTAATAATAACTAACTTAGCTAATTTTTTTTAGTATTTATAAATTAGTTATCCAATTTTTACAGAGAACATTGCACCATCATATTTTCTACTCTCTCTTGTACTACTCTTCATATTGCACAGTTTTCTATAGAGTCGATAACTCTTAAATATCTTTTATAATTATATAGAGTATATATGAAAAATATAATATTTCATACTGCAACAAACTAAAAAACATCTTATATAATTGAAGTTCAATATTTCACCATTAAGCTTTACAAATTTAGAAATGGTCCGTGTGTTTGTGTAAACCACTTTAGCGAGTTTCCATCCATTTTCTTAGTTGTTTAAACTTATTCTTCCTCTATAATGTTATTATATTCCTTTATCTTTCATTATCAGTTTCCCTATTTAAATAGATGCTTTGTCTATACGTCAGCCATCCCTCTTGACCAATTTAATAGGGAAATGACACTTGAAGACCAATAACAACCAAGGTTGTTGATGGGAATTAAAATTTGTCTGTTGATCTAAATCAAAAGATGAAACAGAAACATGGCCATACGCTTGTGTGTGTGTGTATTCTAAATCTGCTACCAACTAAGGTGTATTATGTCTGACAGAAAAACTTCATAACCAAAGTGGAAATAGGATTATTCTAAATTTCTAATTAACTTCCTTGATGTAGCACATCCTTGATCACTTTCTCCAAGTTGACGAATGAAAAACCGCCAGGTTGTGTGTTCTCTTCTGCAATTTTCTTCCACTCTAAACATTTTTGTCTCATCTTCTTCCCCTTCTCTCCTTCCATCAACTCATTCACAAGCTTCTCCACTTCTTCTCTCTTCACGTTATTGTCAATCTCAACCCCTATTCCCCACTCTTTGCATGCATACCTACAGTTGGTTTGTTGATCTCCAAAGAAAGGCCAACACGCCATAGGAACTCCTGCACAAATACTCTCAGTCATGGAGTTCCACCCACAATGTGTCAAGAAGCCTCCAATGGATGAATGGTTCAACACTTTTTCTTGTTCACACCAGTTTGCTACGAAGCCTCTTTCTTTAGTCTCACTCAAAAACTCAGAAGATAAAATTACTGAGCCACCATTCACAAGGTCAGGTCTTATAATCCACAAGAAGGGTTTCTTGCTATTGGCTAAACCCCAAGCAAACTCATACAGTTGTTCTGGGGACATAACTGTGATGCTTCCAAAATTCACGTAAATCACAGATCTAGGTTCTTTGTGTTGTAGCCAATCAATGCATTGAGTCTCTTCTTTCCAAAGACTAAAATTTAGAGACGCCAATTGGTTGTTATTATGTGGAGTTTGATTCAAAAAAGAAGGGAGAGGGCCTATTGAGTAAAGAGGAGGTTGGTAAATGGAGGAAAGAGCTTTCACTGCCTCACCTTCAAGCTCATCAAATGTGTTGAAACAAATGGCATGGGCTTTGTGAGATTTTTCCATCATTTCATTGAGAAAGTCCAAGATTAAATCATTTGGGTCTGTTGTTCTCACAAAGGAAGGCAGATCCTTTAGCTTGATATTTCTCATACCTGGAATCCAATCTATTTCTTTCTCCAGGTACCCATTTGTCAGATAACTCTCATCTGCACATTGAAATAAAAAAAAATCATCATATCCCTTGAATTATGAGACATACAGAACATTGAACCAAACACTATGACATGAAGAATAGTTACTCTGATATAGCACAGTAAGAGTATAATGATACCTTTAAGAGGTATAAGGCCTCTTTCAGCTAGCTTTCGAAAGTGAGCAAGGGCCAGGTATGAATAAGTACTAGCAGGCCAATAGAGAATGATGGGGAGTTGAAGAGCTTGAGTAGCTTCAACAGTGAAGACCATGCAGCCATCAGAAACCAAGCAAGTGACTGGGGGAATGAAGCCATTAGAGGCGGAGCGATGGAGTCTAGTAAGAAGGTTCTGGAAGGGAAGGGAGAAGTTCTTTCTGATAGAGTCACAAAGAGAGGCTATGTCTTGAGTGGCATTATCATCTGCAGGGGGAGGAAGACCGTCTGGGATGGTTTCAAATTGAAAATCTGGGAGTGCGTCAAGGATTTTGATGCCTTTTGATCTAAGCAAGCGTTTATGGTTGAACTCAGTGTTGACGAAGGTTATGAAAAAGCCTCGAAGATGAAGAAGCTTTGCTAGTTTCAGCACTGAGATGATGTGGCCTTGAGCTGGAAATGGAGTCAACACAGCATGTGGTTTTGATCCTCCTCCTGCAATAGAACCCATTGCTGTATTTCAAATCTCTCTCTCTCTCTCTCTCTCTCTCTCTCTCTCTCTCTCTCTCAATGTTGAATCTGAAGCTCGGGTTATAGGGATTAGGCAACAGGTGTATGAGGTTTTATAAAGCATAATGATGCGCAGACACCACAAACATTGTCGACAATGGTGGAAAAGTCCAACTTGAGCCGAAATGGATAATAGTGCGCTAGAGATTAGTCAATTAGGTTACCCGCAAATGAAACGTCAAAGAAAAATCATTTGTAGAAGCGATGGCCTTTGACTGATAAATTAATTCTACCTATTATCTTTAATATAAGAGCTAATTAGACATTTAATTTGATTCTAAACATAAAACTTCAATTCATCTTGTCCCTCATATTTATCTTTTTTTTTTAAAGTACACTTGCGTATACTAATGGTGTTATCAAATGGCAGTTTTAGCTAATACACATAATTAGTAAAGATATTTGAGGAGAGATAACATATATTTATTACAAATAACTAATCTAATAAACTTTCTTAATGTACTCAAATTAGTCAATTAACTTTATATTAAGTATTAGAAGTAGTGGGATAATATTGACTATGGATTCTGGATCTTGAATATTTGGTGCAATTTCGTATTATTCTTTGTATTCCATGATGAGGGGGTTTTTATTTTTTTTAAAAGAGAAAACTTACGAGTGTTGTATGTGAGAGAATGTGAAGAAAATGTAGAAAAAACTGTACAGCACACATACCGGATGTTGACAAAATAAACTTTAGACTCATCTAAACATCTTATAGATTATCCAAATTAATTTTGGACAGTACAGATTTAATTTAATTTTTTTAAAATAATTTTTATTTTAATAAATATATAATTTAAAATAAAGATAACATTATAATTAAAAAATTAAAAATGGTTTTATTATTTAAAAATTGGAGATTAAAAATTTTAAATCTTTAATGTCTACAAACATTAGAGTTTGGATAATATAGTTTTTATGATAACTATGAGCGCACGATGTTGAAGGTGGTGATGAGCTCTGACCGAATGCTGAGTTTGGATACTATTTTTGTTCTTATGTGAAGAAATGGATGGGTTTGGAATGAATTTGGCTTTGTTTACGCGTGGAAAGGGACGAAGACCCAAATGCCAGATTCATTGCACCATGAAACTTACAATTGATATCCATTAATAAATATAAAATTCAAAATCAAGACAAGAAAGCTGAAATGTCATTTTCCAATTGCTTAGGATTTTAATAGGGAGAATAAAAAAAAGAATTTGAAAATTGCGGGTTTGTTTAATTTCTTGTTCTGAAAATATATTTTATCAATAAAAGAACTTGCTCGGTAAGATTTTGTGGTTGTTTAAAAAAATAATATGTTTTAAAAAATTAAAAATAAAAAGAATTTTTCGATGTTTTCTTGTTTTTGTTTTATATTTTTTAATTTAAAAAAATTAGAAAAATTTTCTCCTTGTCTCAACCACCGCTGGCCGTATATCACCGTCGGCGACGCCGCCACCTGATTTTTTTGTTTTAGGTATAATTTGTTTAAAAGCAGCTCAAATAATTGAAGCATGAAACAAGAAAGAACAACGTCGTCACTTTAGTCGAAAAAAAAGAAAATCAACACCACAGTTACAGTCAAATATAAATATCTAAACAGATCTTTACTTGAACAAAACCATTTCAACTGCAGTTATGGAATATATAATCCAATAATTGTTATATTGAAGAAATAAGTTTTTATCATCATTTATTACAAGCAAATTTCACCATTGATACGATTTATATTGGATAAATCTGAACATGGGTATCTAATTTTTTTTGTTGTAGTAGCACATCCTTGATCACTTTCTCCAAGTTGATGAATGAAGAACCGCCAGGTTGTGTGTTCTCTTCTGCAATTTTCTTCCACTCTAAACATTTTTGTCTCATCTTCTTCCCCTTCTCTCCCTCCATCAACTCATTCACAAGCTTCTCCACTTCTTCTCTCTTCACATTATTGTCAATCTCAACCCCTATTCCCCACTCTTTGCATGCATACCTACAATTGGTTTGTTGATCTCCAAAGAAAGGCCAACACGCCATAGGAACTCCTGCACAAATACTCTCAGTCATAGAGTTCCACCCACAATGTGTCAAGAAGCCTCCAATGGACGAGTGGTTCAACACTTTTTCTTGTTCACACCAGTTTGCTATGAAGCCTCTTTCTTTGGTTTCACTCAAAAACTCAGAAGATAGAATCACTGAGCCACCATTCACAAGGTCAGGTCTTATGATCCACAAGAAGGGTTTCTTGCTATTGGCTAAACCCCAAGCAAACTCATACAGTTGTTCTGGGGACATAATTGTGATGCTTCCAAAATTCACATAAACCACAGACCTAGGTTCCTTGGTTTCTAGCCAATCAAGGCATTGAGTGTCTTCTTTCCAAAGACTAAGATCTAGAGATGGCAATGGGTTGTGTTGTGGACTTTCGTTTATCAATAAAGGGAAAGGACCTACTGTATAAAGAGGATTTGGGAAAATGGAGGAAAGGGCTTTCGCTGCCTCACCTTCAAGCTCATTGAATGTGTTGAAACAAATGGCTGATGCTCTCTGAGCTCTTTCCATCTCTTTAATGATAAAGTTCACCATCAAATCATTTGGATCCGTTGTCCTCACAAAACTGGGAAGTTCCTTTAGTTTGATATTTCTCATACCCGGAATCCAATCTATTTCTTTCTCCAAGTATCCATTTGTCAGATAACTCTCGTCTGCACGTCAAATCACTAAATCATATATTGAGACCTTCAAGGATGAAGCAGATCGAAGATTAAAACATATATGTCATGAAGAAATTAATAGTAGGATAATACCTTTAAGTGGTACAAGGCCTCTTTCGACTAGATTCCTATAGTGCACAGCAGCCAAGAATGAGTAAGTACTTGCAGGGCAAAGTAGAACAACAGGGAGACCAAATGCTTCAGCAGCTTCCACAGTGAAAGTCATGAGACAATCAGAAACCAAGCAAGTGACTTGGGGAATAAGCTCTTGGGAGGCAGAATCATTGAGCCGAGCAAGAAGGTTCTGGAAGGGGAGTAGGCAGTTCTTAGTGGTAGACTCACAGAGAGAGGGTATGTCTTGAGTAACATTATCATTAGCAGGAGGAGGAAGACCATCTGGGATGGTTTCAAATCGAAAATCTGGGAGCCCATCAAGAACTTTGAGACCCCTTGACTTGAGCAAGCGTTTATGGTTGAACTCAGTGTTGATGAAGGTTATGAAGAAACCTCGAAAGAGAAGGAGTTCTGCTAGTTTGAGCATTGGATTGATATGGCCTTGAGCTGGATAAGGAATCAACACAGCATGAGGCTTCTTGCTCTCTTGGTTGGAACCCATCTGTGTATTCTCTATTTCTTCAGCTTGCGAAACAAATATCTCCATATATAGAAAGAAACAAGTTTGACACAAATTTAAAAGAAGTATAAAATATATCAATTATATTTAGTGGTTCTGCATTTACGGCGGATAAGCAACAATTTAAATATCTTGGGAATGATTGTCCTTTGGAGAAAAATATGGTTACTATCTTGTATCTGAATATGACGACAAACATCGACATAAATGCTTCCCTGTGTGTGAGGAAACTAAGCGAATCAAATCCTGATGCACCGGAATGAGAGGTGCAGAACAGATTATGAACTCGTTTTGGATCAAGTGACGAACTCGTTTCTGACAAGTGGCAATGCTCGAGATCTTTTTTTTTTGGGTACTCCTCTATTCTTTAATATAAGATCTATTTAACTAATTTGATTATATTAAGGAAGTTAGTTAAGTTAGTTAATTATAAGAAAAGCGACTCATTTTTCTCAAAACACTATGATCATCTTTCTTAATATTCTCTTTCTCTCTTCTACTTGATTATGGTTGAGGGAGTATCTATAAGGGTAATTTAGAGAAAATTGATAAATATGAGAAACAGATCTTATATTTAGGACCAAAACCAATTCAAAAATTGAGTCCGGTATTAAGGACCCGAGGAGTATATAATTTTAGAACATTTTCGTCGTGAACTCAATTAATTTTGGACCTCCAAAACTTACTTTTCTAGTGAAAGAAACTAGTAATGAATTTTGGATCATGCATGATGAGCTTGACTTTTGATATATGTATAAAAGTGGTTAAATATTTCAGTGATTTTTACAAGATCTCAAAATTTAAATTGGTTTGGTTTTTTTTTTAATATAAGATTCTATTTAGGGATATTTGAACATTAAATGCTATTTATTAATTTTGCTTATAATTAATTTTCTGTTCTCTCTTCTCATCTTTTTCTCATATACGACATTCTCTTTTATCTTACTACTATTATTTCTCTCTTTCATTTGTCTCTTTATTAAATAAGGATATATTTAAAAAAATTGATTGTTACATATTTAATATTTTTAATTAATTTTAACTGTTTTTTTAAGTCATATAATTTAACTACAAGGATCTTATGAAAAAGGCTAGAAAAACTAACACGGTGAGTTCATTCCTTTTGGGGAATCTCACAGTTGTCTGATAAACATCTCATCCAGCATGTCAATGTGGAACTCATCACATTGTGCCCTGGATATATGCAACATCTTTTAGAAGTAATGTTTGATTTAAAATGTGTGTATATAATTGAGAAGTTTAAGTGTGAGTACCTCTCAATCTTTAGTTGTATTTTCTTGTTATATATTCTAAGATGTTTGTGAATATAAAAAAAAATTATTCGATTCAAATTGTAGGTCATCTAGTAATGTTAACGAATTCCTTTGGTTAAAAAAAAAAAAAGAAGTAATGTCAACTAATTTTTTTCTACGGCAAAAAAAGAAAAAACGTTAACTAATTCTTTCCAACTATATCTTTATACTCTCATGCCTTTTAATATGCTATGAGCCACATAAATAATATGTTTTGGGACCTCCTCTTTGCGATATCGTTAATCATTAGGGTACAATTAAAGAGAAAATCATAACAAAAAGATGTTAAAAATTGAAAAATTATATACAAAGACTCGTTCACAAAAATTGTTATCATTTGTTTATCGATTATTATCAAAATTCGTACTAATATTGTAATAGGCCCCTATTTACACTTTTTCAATTTTCAAACCTTTTTTTTTATAATGATTTTCTCAAAAATTAAAAACGAATCACATTTTCATAAGATTAATTAATGACAAAAGTACTTTTTTGGAGTTTTGCTCCCTTGCCCAAGTGGGAAAAATCTTCGTTACTTACTATTTCAAAACCAATCAAGGTATTTTTAGAAATATCATATATTCTTTTTTTTTTGGGTTACAAATAGGTATCTTTTTATTATAAGTAATTCTATTGGAGATATTATCATATATTGAAAGTGAATATAATCATATATGACAAAAAAGGATTGGGTTTAGCCGAGATCGATCACTTTATTAGAGGACAATCCAACCGCGTTAGATGGGCTGTTTACATTTTAAACATCCTTTAGCGTCTCTAACTTGTAATTATAGTTGGTGATGCGTGAGATTTTTTTTTTTTTGGGGTTAACATAGCCCTGTAGAATTTCATTCTTTAATGGAATTTCTCCTTTTTTTTTATTTAAAAAATCATTCTTAAACGCATCATCTCCAGTGAAATAGAGAGAGCAAAATGAAAAAAATGCAGGTGTCCTTCTCCAGTGTACGTAACAGTAACAGGTAAATCAAGTTGCTCGAGGTCTAATGGCCACGTCCATATAAATCATGGGCCTTTAGACACATAAATGGGCCAGGCCCAACCCATGCATATTCAAAAAAAAAACCACACAGTGAAAATGGAGAGAGATAGCAGCTACAGAAGCATGAACCTCTCTTTTATGCATGTGTATAAGTGATATGATAATAAGTAGAACACTGATTATAAGTAATAACAAAGAACCGACTGCACTCAGTAAAGTGCCCTTATTAATATAACCTTTCTGGAATTGCCCATAAATTTAAGAACAAACAAACAATCCCTTAACAAGTGGGTTTCAAAATCTTGAGCATATTATCAGTGACCTTCTCCAGATTCTGATAAGAAGAACCGCCGGGTCTGGCGGCCTCCTCCGCCTTCCTCTTCCACTCCAAAGCCTTCTCCTTCATTTTCTTCCCCTTCTCCCATGACCCCTCCATCACCTCTACCACCATCATCCTCACCTCCTCCCTCGTCACCACCGGCCCCACCTCCACCCCTATCCCCCACTCCACACACGCATACCGACAGTTCGTCTGTTGCTCAGCGAAAAACGGCCAGCACACCGACGGCTTCCCGGCACACACACTCTCCAACGTCGAGTTCCAACCGGCATGCATCAGAAACCCTCCTACCGCCTCGTGGTTCAGAACCTGCTACTGCGAGCACCAGCTTACTATGAGCCCTCTTCCTTCAGTTTCAGCCTTAAACTCAGCGGATAAAATCACTGACCCGCCACCGTCAACGACGAGGTCGGGTCGGACCACCCACAAGAAATGGCACTTGCTGGCTGCGAGCCCCCACGCAAACTCGTCGAACTGGTCGGAGGTCATGGTGGTGATGCTGCCGTAGTTGACGTACAAGACGGAGTTGGGCTCATGGGAATCAAGCCATTGGAGATAGTGATGAGTGTTGTCTTCTTTCCAGAGGTTGGACCCAATAATGGAGGAAAGCCTGTCACTGTGAGGGGTTTGATGCAGGAGGAGAGAGAGAGGGCCGGTGGTAAAGATGGGAGGAAAGAAGATGGAGGAGAGATAGTGGAGAGAGTTTTGTTCGAATTCGTCGAAGGTGTTAATGATGATCATGGATGCTCTCTGAGCTGCTTCGATCTCTCCGATGAAGTAATTGAGCATGATGTCATCTGGATCGGTGGTTCGCATGAAGCTTGGGATGTCCCTTAGTCTAAGGTTGCTGATTCCTGGGATCCAATCCACTTTGGTTTCCAGGAATCCATTTGTCAGATAATCATCACCTGCATAAAGTTACCAACACAGTTTCTTGACAGGTTCAATGATGAATAGTATGTTTTTAGTATCTCGCCGTATGGTCAACATTAATTAACATACTCCTCCGATCCTAATTATAAGACCCAATTGACTTATTTGAGAAGATTAAAGAAGTAAGTTAAGTTGGTTATTTATAATAAATAAGTGTTGTCATTCCTAAAATATCCTTGCTAATTAAGTATATTGGCTAAAACTATCATTATTAGAAGGATTATCTTGGAAAAAAATGCATAAATATAAGAGACAAAATGGATTGGGGTCTTATAATTAGGACCAAATAAAAAGTCAAATTGGGTCTTATAATAAGGACTGGAGGAGTATATACATAACATAGTGTGATGTCACAATTTCAGGATTACACGTGAAATCTCTACAAATTTTCTCGTGTTGTCCTGGGAGTACGATTCCAATGCTTTCTTTTTAGATGCTTTTCCTTAAAAATGACTGTGTCACTGCTCGTGGTGTCAAATAGAATGCGACGAAGTTATGAAGTCTCAAACATTGAAGATCTATATACACGTGGCAGGTCAAGGTTATACATGTATTGCGTCCTCCTCCGGTTAGTAATATAAGAGTTGGTTAATTAATTTGAGTAAATTAAAAAAATTAGATAACTTACTTATTTTTAATAAGTAGATGTTATTTTTCTCAAAATATTCTTATTAATAATGTATATTAGCTAAAATTATAATTTGATAAAACCTTTAACACGTGCAAGTACTGCAAAAACTACATTAAAAAAATAAATAAATACGAGAGAGAAAATAAATTTAAGTTTTATATTTATAACCGAACTGGATGTTAAACTAACTCTTGTATTTATATTAAGAACTGGACAAAGCTTAAAGGTTATATATATTCAACATGCGTCAGAAAGTGGAAAAAACGACGAAGGATACCTTTGAGCGGAACAAGACCATGATCTACAAGATAGCGATACTGAGCATACCCCACAAGACCACAAGCACTTGCAGTCCAAAACCAGACACTTGGAATCTCCAAAAGGTTGGCGGCTTTCACGGCAAAGGTCATCATCCCATCAACAATGATGCAGGTCACGGGAGGGACGTGGCCGGCGGAAGCAGAACGCTGAAGGCGAGCCAGAAGTTTGAGAAAGGGGTCGAAGCAAGTGACAGAGATGGAGCGGCGGAGAGAAGGGATGTGTTGGGTGGCATCGGCGTCGGAGGGAGGAAGGCCGTCGGGGATGGTCTCGTAGCGGAAGTCCGGGAAGTTGTCGAGGGCGTGGGTTCCTCTGCTTCGGAGCAAGCGCTTGTGGTTGAACTCAGAGTTGACGAAGGTGATATGGAAGCCTCTGGAATGAAGAATATTGGCCAGCTTCGTCATTGGGTTTAAGTGCCCTTGAGCTGGGTACGGAACCACCACTGCATGGGGTTTAGCTTCAGATATCGAAGCAGCCATTGATCTCTCTCTCTCTCTCTCTCTCTCTCTCTCTCTCTCTCTCTCTCTGTGTTTATGAACCTCTTATCTCTCTGTCTCTATGTGTTGGCTTACGCTGTGTGATATGGGTCTGCATGGTTTTCTTATTTATACATGAGCTAGAAAATTATTTTAATAAAAAAACCCATTATCTTGGGGAACTTTATTCTTTTTAAAAAAAAAGTACATGGAAGAAGTTATATATACATATACCAATGAGTTTCAGTTCAAATCATCATGGTTTGTGTTTAAAATCTATTTAGGGTTTTAAATAGGTGTTTGGCTAGTATGCATTTAAAAAATGGCCAGTAAATATCATCTATCAATTATTATACCTTTTTGACAATAGCTCATCGTCAATTATTTTGAGCCTCAAACCAATCGAAACAGTAATGAAAAGTTGAAAGTACGTGCAAGATCGTCCAACTAGTTTTCGAACTTAAGTTATGAAAATAGCAATAACAGGCCCAAATTGGTCACATGTCCCATGATATGTGTCTACGGGCGCCATACGTGTACCGTGCGAATCAGTAACGATGTTCTAAATTCTAACAGCAGAAGCACTGACCCCTACATTTTAGGCTTATCACATGCATGCATGCATCCACGTTAAGGGAAAACATAGGCACAAAACCTAACCCTACTATTTGGATGCGAGAAATTCGGATAAAGCCAACCTAGCACTTATATATGTATAAAATTAATACAACGTTATCTACATTTTCGTTTATTATGAGGTTTTGCGAATGGAAGATAAGGATTGTGATTGAGATTGCCTAATCAGAAGTAATAAGCAATTCTTTATACGAAATACTCTTTTAATGAATTTTCTCAATCCCAATTTTTATTTTTATTTTTTATTCTCAATGCTTCATATTGAATGGGACCTATGTCTCCAGATGAAAATTGTAGTATCATTTCTATAAATCAATGCTCTTCTAATAACTAAATGATGATGATAAAGAATATGATGGGGATATTTTTGGAAGACATGCGCACAATGACTCAAAGAATGTGGGTAATTAATTAAGATGACTTGTATATCACTAATACAAAAACTATGAGCCAATGACCTTGTAACTTGG
Organism: Neltuma alba; assembly: GCF_004799145.2. Taxonomy (NCBI): domain Eukaryota; kingdom Viridiplantae; phylum Streptophyta; class Magnoliopsida; order Fabales; family Fabaceae; genus Neltuma; species Neltuma alba. Next base: position 35,449 of record NW_021635275.1, read on the forward strand.
TCATATGAGAACTTTCTTATAAGTGAAAAGTCATAAGTCCGATCCTACGCTTGGACGTATCGCTCAAATAATTGGTCTGATACTGGATGTAGCTTTTGCCCAGGAAAGATGCCTAATTATTTACAACTCTTTGGTAGTTAAGGGTCGAGATACTGTTAGTCAGCAAATTAATATGACTTGTGAAGTATAGCAATCATTAGGAAATAATCGAGTTAGAGCTATAGCTATGAGTGCCACCAATGGTCTAATGAGAGAAATGAAAGTGATTGACACGGGAGCTCCTGTAAGTGTTCCAGTCGGTGGAGCAACTCCAACACTACTAAAAAAAAAGGGTCATTTTTGTCTGTTCTAGAGGCCTTTTTTGGTCTGTTTAGGGGGGACGTGGACAAAGGAGACATAGAAAGAAGTTACATACTCGTAAATTCAAAACAGATGAATATAGCCATAATATTCATCTATTCATTCATACATATTCCCCAACCTAGAGTAGCTAGATGGGGAAGTAAGATTAAGCCTCAAGATTCTAAATTAAAAAGAAAAATAACAGTTCTATAGAAAAAAGCAAATAATGAAATTGTTTAATTACCATCTCAAAATCTTTAATATATTGGGACTCTATAATTTCATATATGAAACGTATAATATAATATTCGCACTCTGCGCTACCTGGTTGTAGATGTCACTGCAATAAAATCGAAGTGAGTAGTAGTAAAGATGAATATGTATATATGTAGTTGGTGACATAAGAATTGAAAATGAAAACACTTACTTTTGGTTTGTGCCAAATAGTCTTGCCATTTTTCCCCTCACGCTTCCCACCTCGTATATAATATGTCTTGAAAGACCTATGACGAAACAAAAATGACCAGATAGTAGAACAACTTAATGAAGTACGAAAACTAAATATATGAGGACAAAACTTACGTGGTGAAGACACATTTCATTTCGTCATTTGAGCGACGGCCCAATGAATCAAACCAGTGCATGACATTATCTCTGAGGCAAGGAATGTACAATGACCAATGTCCACTGAAAAATAAAAAGAAAGGAAACCAGTAAAGATTCATTAGAAATTAAATATATAAACAAATATCAATATAAGCTACTTACTTTTCAATGATTGGAGCAAAATAACAAGGGAAGCCAGTGCCTGAAATGGTATTATCCATGTATCTCATCCGCTTATCAATACTATTCTTCAAAGGTTGCAAAACGGCTGGACACACATGAATCCATACAAATGTCCTTTTCTTGTAGAAATGCACAAGTTGTGAAAGTATCTATCATCATCAATTTGATATGAAACAAAAATTAGTTTACACATATAAGTTGAAAATGAGTAATTAGAAAATATAAATCATAAAATAGAATCACATTATTGCCAGTTGAATCCATACAATGTCTAGCTGATCTATGGATAAAAAGTCCTTGAGATCCTTCTGGTCAAATCCAAAATGATTTGTCCTTTGCTCCCCTACAATCCCAATAGGCATTTGTATATTGACTTTGTTAATTGATTCGTAAATGTCATACAATTGTGTCAAACAAAAAAATTTAGTAACATCTTCAACATTCTAATAGAAAGATAGAATAAAGATAAGTAACATAAGTAGCATATGAAAGAAAAATCAGAAAATGCTAGTGTGTTTTGTACCATGGGAGATATGATGTCAATGAGTTTTTTAGGCCATAAAATGAAATATCTTTTTGCTTGGCCAAGCTTGCCAACTTTGTCATTAGGGAACAACACGTCTACATCTACCTCCTCCTCTCGAATAGCCATAACCATCACCTTAACTGAGTCTGCTAGAATTTTTTGATGATGAATTTTAGACCCTTATGTGTATTTAATGGCATTAGCAACAACATGCATATTTGGGTCGTCTAAATAGAGAACACAAGGTTCTCCATCATTTGGTGTGGGACTAAGGTCAAACGGAGCTGACGACAATTGTGGATTGAAGCTCCTTTTTGTTCTTCCATAGGCTAGAGAATTCTGAGTACATGGTAGAAATGAAAGAATGAAATTAAATGAAAATAATGTTGGTAAAATTCAAAACAAATTAATTAAATTGTGATGAAATTTTATACTTGAGGTGTACATTCTTGTTGTTGAAATTGTCCTTGCCCAATTTGCATACTTGAGACCAAAGATCGCATCTCCTCTTGAATGTTGGGCATAAACTCATTTTTGAAGAATTGACGGACCTCATCACTTGTCATAATCTTTTGGCGAACTTGTTCTCAAATTTTGTCCATCAGCTTAGCACTTAGGACACTTTTGCCTGTAGAGCTTTGTGAACCGGAACCAAAGAATTGAGTTAAACCAACTGTCTTTGCTAACCCTCTCACTCGACCAGGATAATCTAACTTCCCAGTTGCAGCTACCAGGATGTCCATCTTTCCACTTAAAATAAAAGAATCTTGACTGCTGTACTCCTTAAGTGCATCCTATAACATACAAGTAATAAATGATAAGTAATTACAATTTGAATAGAATATGAATACTATTTTAATTTAGATTGTTTGAATTTAAGTACTTACAATTTTTTCAGCAATGGCAGCAGCAGTTTGATTGATATATTCGTCTTTCTTTGTCCTCGCATGCTTCCACATTCTATGTCGAGAAGGAGGAGAGAGGGCTTGAACAACAATGCTGGGGTCTAACTTTGCAGCTTCTTCCATTTTTTGCAAATCAGCTTCCATAATTTCTTGTCGTGCCTTTCTGTAACCCACACGAGACATGTAATGTTGATATAAATTTTTAGATTGTTTGTCTTTATTTTGAGCACTTAATTTCTACAAAAAACAAATATAAATGAAGTTAGTTCAATAAAATGAAACTAGTTTACATGGATATATTCAATGAGTAGAAATTTACCTAAAATTCAGGATCTAGACGTGACGTCACAAATTTTCTATAAGTGTCTTTGTCAAGATATGAGTAAATATCACACGGGTTTTCATCCTTTTTAGCCCTTCGAATGTAAGTACAAGTGAGAATTGTCTTAAAATCTTTCTATCACTCGTGTACCTAGTCTAGCCACCGCTTTTTCATCTCTTCCATGGGAGGGATATCATAGGTTTGCTATAAAATTCATGTGTAATGAATGAAATTAGAATATTTAATAGTAAGAACTATTATTTAAGAGTATAAGAAGTTCATGAAGTTACATACCAACATATCTTGCCAAATCGTATTCTTCGTTTTATCTGGTACTTCTTTCTAATTAGAATACATAATGCTTACTTTGTTTTGACCCAGAAGGCCTATGTAGCTTATGAACCTATCTGCCTTTAGACCAACTGGATTCATGTTATCATCAAAATCCACATGCTTCCTTTGAATTTTCTCGTGATGTACTGCTAGCTTTAGCATTCTTGTGGTGCCTCTATCCTTTTTTCTAATAGGTTCATCGTTCACTTGATCTTCACCAGAATTGTCCACATTTCTATTATCATCCTCCATGTCTTGTTAGTAAACCATAATAAAAGAGTTGAGTTAACTGTAATAAAATTAATGAAAAAACTAACAAAAGTAAACACAAAATTCTATTATAGTGCATAACTTTTTCGTTAGGGTCTTACATTGTGCATTATCCCATATTCCTTCACAGTAATCGTTTTGAATAGCATATTTGTCATCATCTACTAATTCTACTTCATTCGTTAAAGGTGGATTTGTAGTGAAAGGTAGTGTCTCATTAATGTTTAAAGTTGGATCACCGTCTTTTTGTTTTTAACCTTGAAGTACAATTGACAATTTGGTATTGGCGAGATTTGTGACATAAAATACTTGTTTTGCTTGATTAGCTAAAATAAATGGCTCATTTGTATAACCAATCCTATGAAGATCAATTAAGGTAAATCTAAATTTTTGATCTATTTGAACACCATTATTGTTGACCCACTTACACTTGAAGATAGAAACCTTGAAGTTGGTGTAACTTACCTCCCATATCTCTTCAATTACACCATAATAGGCCATGGACGCCAATTTAGGGTTTTTATCTTTGGCGCTAGAGAAATGCCTCGCTTTAGCTACTACTATTACCCCATTATTCTGCATAGTACTTTTCTCATCTCAAGCTTTTGTGTAGAAGGAATACCCATTTATATCATATCTGCTTCAAGTGCTGACATCAAATCAAGGCCCCCAAGCTAACCATTTTATTGTGTCAGAAATATTTGTCTCTCCAAAACTTTTCCTTGAACCACACAATAAATGTCTTGTTATGTTCATTAGCTATCTGCCTATTGCTTTTCTTCAGATATTTGTCTTTTAAACTCTTCTTATGGTAATCTAAGTATGGTTGAACTTCCTTCATATTATTTAAAATGTATAAGTGCACTTGGAACAATTCTTCATGGCCAATACTCTTTACTTTGAGCCCTTGAGTTCCCTTACTTATCCCATCATCATGTCGACCTTGAGCCTCCACCCCAGATAGGTATCCTCTGCAAAAGTCTATAGCCTCCTCAGTAACATATCTTTCAACAATTGATGCCTCAGGTCGATAAGGATTCTTAGAATAACCTTTCAAGACTTTCATATATCTCTCAAATGGATACATCCATCTTAGATATATAGGGTCACAAAGCATTACCTCTCTTACTAAATGAATGATTAAATATACCATGATATCAAAAAATGCTAGAGGAAAGTGCATTTCTAGTTGACATAGAATAACATACCCCTCATTTTCCAATTCATCTAATTTTTCTGTCACTTAATCCTTCTCAATTTCAATCATTAATGACTTTATTAAATAATCCTACACTATTTTCAGTTGAATACAATGCTTTCGCTTTTGAACATGTTGGACTATCAAATGAAATATTTGTCACTCTTCAACAATCTATACATTTAAATAAATCGCCATAGTTTGATTTGAACACGCCAACTACACAAACAAATGAGGCACTTGAATCTCAAGAAGTTAACATACAACAACAACGACCACAACGTATAAGAAGGAGGGCAAGGTGTAATACGAGAAGTTACTATTAGTAAGGTGGATAATTTTTTCCTTATAAAATTAATTTTTGTAGTAAAATATTTATTACTTTTTATTTTTAATTAATATATATCTCGTACTCATTTTACGATTAGTTTTAATATTGTTATGTAATTATTAATACTTTTCTATCATTATTTAGTCGTGATTTTTCATTCAAACAAATGATAAATCATTATGCTAATTATTCTATTTTCATTTATTAGGAGAGAAGGTGAGAATTTATTTGTCAGGTGATGAAGTTTTAAAATTGTTCACCTAAAAAATGATTTTCAATAACTTCACGTATATCGATGACTGATTTTGAAGAAATTATTCATCAAAATTTGAAAATCATTCACATGAAAAACAATTTTAAGTGTAGCACATATATAAATACTTTCAAAACTGTAAATATTTTAGTATATTTTTTCACAGTATGTAGCATACCAGTTAAAAAGTCATTGATGTGCCTTTTGGATTATATGAGGTCTTGAGATCTTTAACCCGCCATTCGAGCAATATGTAGTTTGTTTTGGAACTAGGCCCTCTACTCTCTCTCTCTCTTTTTTTTTTTTTTTTTTTGCGCGTTTGCCAACTTAGGCCTCCTAGGTCAATTTGTAAGGCACTCTCTGCACACAAAATTTTGTGCTTATTATAAGTCACCTGACGGAGTATTAATTATAGGTTTTCCCAATATCTTTAAAGCGATGACTAACTATGAGGCAGAACGTAATACAAATATAAAATTTTTTATTTATATGAGTAAAATAAAAAATTTATTTTATTTTTAGAAAAAAATTAATATGTTAAACCATCTCTCCTTAATTTTAATAAAGTGGTTAAATGTGCGTTATAAGAGGGGGTATATTTGTTCTAATAATGTGACCGAGACCAAACTCTTCTAGGTTTTTTTTTTCAGGACAAAAAAAAAGACTCTTCAAAGGTACTAGGAGGCGTACATTAATTGATGGGGACTTTTGGTGTGCCATTTTCAACCATAATTGTACGCCTACCCATTGAACTGACACAGCGAATAATGTGCAGAGCCGGCCCTCATATAGTGCGTCGGGCATTGCCGCATAGATCACCGATCATAGACTGTTCATAGTGGGAAATTACGTAACAACACGCATGCAGTATTCAATTAATTACACAAAAATAAAATAATATCACTGTCTTTATTATAAGTCTCTTGTACATTAAATTTTTTTTTTTTTTGCCATAGAGTCAAGTGCACTAATTAATTTGTATATTATCTTAAGTAAAATATACTGATCACCCTTTTATTTTATTTCAATTACAAAACTTTCCCTCTATTTTAAAAACATATATAAACCCTCTTTTCAAATTAAAATATATGTTATATAAACCTCTTTCTTATATTTAAGATTCCATTCCCATCCACCTAAGCCGTTAGTTGACTGTAAAATTTGATTTTAAATTACTTTTTGAGCAAAATGCACTTTTTTAACTTAATAATTATTTAGACATTTGTATTTTCAAAAAATGTTCTTTATAAAATCAAAAATAATTCTAACACATGTATTTTTAAAATTTGTAATATATTATAAAATTTATTAATTTTGATCCGAATAAAAAAATTTATGATTTTAATATTTTATCACATTCATTGAAAATTATTTACTTTGATTCCTTTTATATTGTAAAAACATATTTTAAATACATAGTTTTTGTTTATTGTAAAGTTTAAATGATATAAGTTTGAAAGATTTTATAAAAATTATTTAAATTGATAATTTAAAAATTTTAAACATATTTTTGTTATAAAAATTTATAAACATATTTAGTCAAGTATATATATATTTATTGAAAAAATTAGTTAATTTTTTAATCAAATCTCTTATGTTTAGCTTAACAAAATAAAATTCATTTAACTGTAAAAATATATTTTAGGAATTTATTAGAATGATGGGTAAAATAGTAAATAAAATTTATTTCAATGTAAATTTCAGTTCAAAATAATCTTTTTAGAATATTCATAATGTTGTTAACTAATTAGATTAAATTGTATGTTTTTAAAATAGAGGGGAGGTATCTATAATTGATATAAACTAGAAATGTAGTCAAAGTATTTTACTCTATTATTTTCGATTCTTGATATGATATCTATTTTATAGTTGAATTTTTTGTTATTAAAATGATTTTATATTAAGCATAAGTGATAATAATAAAAGCATTTTTGGCATTATTAAATAACCACATCTCTCATACTTTCTCTTTGATCTACATTGATTAGGGCAGCTTCATAAGCGAAACCATACATAATGAGTATAAGAGAGAGAGAAAGACTGGGAAGATTAATTTATAAACTTTTTTGATACACAGATTAATTCATAATCTAGGTATTCTAGGATAGCAAATTCATTAATATATGATGGTTCTTGTTGACCTTGATAGTTTATTAGTAATTCCTTTGTCCTTTTACGTTGTTTTTTCCCATGAATTCTTTGTTCTTTTTTTGTGTGAATAATTTAATACTACCTCTAATTATAAATATAGGGTTTATTTTGTAATATAAATTATAATATAAAATAAATCTTATATTTAAGACAGAAGAAGTAGTAACTAATAATTAGGTTAATATTTGCAAGCAGAAGATGATCATATGTGCTCAACATCTGCTAGAAAATTGATAGTGTCATTGTTAAAAAAAAAATAAGTACCTCATATATCGCTTAAAAAAATCAAATTAAGAAAGTTAGGTAACGTGTAGACTGATAGCTTCCATGGTCACAAATATAACTTTTGGCCACACATACACCCCCCAAGTCTAGCTTCTTACAAAGCCTTCCATTGGGTAGATAGACCATAAACACACACACAAAGATGATATGGACTTTGTGGCAATGGAAGGATTAAAACCACACGTTGTGATGATCCCGTTTCCGATCCAAAGCCATCTAGGCAGTTTCATCAAATTAGCTAAAGTGCTTCGTTCTGGAGGTTTTCACATAACATGTGTTAACACAGAGTACAACCATCGACGCTTGCGTAGCTCAAGGGGTCCTCAAGCCCTTGATGGGCTCACAGATTTTCAGTTTGAAACCATTCCTGATGGCCTTCCTCCTTCTGATGCTAATTCTACCCAACACTTACCTTCCCTTTGTGAATCTACAGCACAAAACTGCTTCCTCTCTTTTACAGAGCTTCTTGAAAAGCTTCATGAATCTGCCTCCAAAGGTCTTGTTCCTCCAGTTACTTGTGTGATATCTGATATGTTCATTACCGTCACAGTGAAAGTTGCTCAAGAAATCAAAATTCCTATTGCTATCCATAATCCCATCAATGCTGTTTCTTATTTAGGCCTTTGGTATGGTTTTACTCTTCATGATAAGGGCGTTAGTCCCTTGACAGGTAACCCATACACATGCACGCTCAGGCACACACTTTATTATTTTTGGCCATAATGGACCTCTAATTTAACAAGATTGCCCATTTGCAGGCGAGAGTAGTTACTTGACAAGTGGGCACTTGGATACTGGACTAAACGGGCTTTCAGGCATGAAGAACATTAGACTCAAGGATCTTCCAAGCTTTTTTAGCACACAAGCTCCAGATGATAAGTTTATGATAAACATGACAAGATACCATCTTAAAAAAGCCCAATCTGCTCAGGCCATGATTTTCAGCACATTCAGTGAGTTGGAGAGCGATGAGTTGAATGCCTTATCCTCCATCTTCCGTCCTATTTACACCATAGGCCCTATTCATTTGCTTTTGCCTGAAATTCAAACCAGCCAACATTTGGACTCCATTGGTTCCAATCTATGGACAGAAGAAAACACATGCATCAATTGGCTAGAATCCAAGGAACCTAAATCTGTAGTTTAATTTGTGTCAAGTTTGGAAGCGTCACGGTTATGTCCCCCGAACAACATCATGAGTTTGCCTAGGGTTCAGCAAGCCAACAGAAAGAAACCCTTCTTGCAGATCAAAAGGCCTTTGGTATGGTTAAGAAAAAAGTGATCTTTCAATTCTAATGATTCAAAGGAACCTAGAATTATTTATTCCTCTTATATTTCAAAAATCCTCAATTAAATCCTCATTATATTTTTTTCTTAATTATATATTATGTCAGCCAAGGACACTAAATTACCTGTGAGTGTTCTCTCAAGTCTCCAAATAGGTGTTTGGCTCAATTAATTCCTCAATCTCTTGATTAATTAATTAAGCCCCAATTTTAATTGCAAACCTTATTTGACTATGTGATGTTAATGAGTATATCTCTATCTCATTAACAAAGGCATCCATCTAACTCACAAATTTCAAATTATCACGCAATTAAAGTCAAGTTCTACACTCAACCTAGCCCTTTCAAGTATTAATCAAGTGAACCCAACAATGTCATTGGTGGCCAATCAACAAGAAGCATTAAGCATAGATAAAATCAACACAATCATATCATTAATCACAAATATAAAGGGGAAATAAGTACTTAATACATACAAGAGTGCAAAATAATCTTGGAATTAAAATATTTAATCACACATACTCGTGGAATTGAGAATATATTTATACATTAGCACAAAATGGAATAACAGTAAAGAATGCAAGATGGAGAGAAAAAACTAAGGAAAGAAGCCCAAATCTCTTCAAAATTCCAACTTCTAGCTCAATCTCCTCTAAGAAGCAAGCCCTAGCACTACTCACAAGAACCACCCAGAATTGAAGAATAACGGCGGCGGCCAGTATTGAGTTTGGGGCCTTAAAACCTAGAATTTTTGGAGTTAATTGAACTGTTTGTTTTGTTGTTAGCGATTGTGCCGTGGCCTAAAAATTTGCTCCGTGGCCAAGTTTGCATTTATAATGAGATGACCAAAAGTCCTCTTTTAAACGTTTTGTGGTATCTTCCAATAATACCATAATTTAAACATTTATTTGTTAATGCCACAGAAACAAAGAACTTGATATGGCATTCTAATAGAAAATATGTGATGAAAAACTTTGTCACCCTGCAGCTTCTTCTCAATAGAAAGCAATAGATCAAAAATTTCCTCAATTCAGTAGTGAGACAAGAAACCTTCAACTAGAGTTTTGTACAGACGAAATTAATATATATGGTAATCTTAGTAGCACACACAGTGCTTGATCGGTGCTCCTCATAGTTTACAACTTGCCTCCTTGGTTTTGTATGAAAAGAAAATATATCATGTTATCTTTGATGATCTCGGGGCCAAAACAGCAGGGAAATGATATCGATATATATTTGGTACCTTTGATTGAGGATCTAAAGAAATTATAGGAGGAAAGTGTTGATGTGTTTAATGCATATAAACAAGAGACCTTCAATTTACGTGCCATGATCTTCACCAAGATAAATGACTTTCTGACATATAGAAATTTGTCAGGATATAGTGTTAAAAGGCATAAAGTATGTCTGATATACGAAGAAGGTACTCACTATATGCAACTTAAACATGAAAGGAAGAAGATCTACTTTGGTCACAAAAGGGTTCTTAGTTAGTACCACCCTTACCGTAGGTTGAAGAAGGCATTTAATGACTCACAAAAATATCAAATGGCTCCAATACTATTAACTGGAGAAGAAATTTATCATCAGGTAGAGGGAGTTAATGTGGTCTTCGATGGAAAGAAGAAGAAGACTGTCGGTGAAAGGAATATATGAAAAAAATCTATCTTTTTCAGTCTTTCATATTGGCAAAGTCTTGATGTGAGGCATAGTCAAGATGTGACACATGTGGAGAAAAATATGTGTGAGAGCCTTATTGGTACACTTACATATAAGTGGAAAGACTAAGGATGAAATCAATGCAAGACAGAACTTAGTCGAAATTGGAATAAAAAAACTCCTCCACCCACAAGAAAGAGGGGGTAAGAGGGCTTATTTACACCTCATCTGCGTACACATTATCAAAGGAAGAGAAAATAAGTTTCTGTGGTTTTTTGAATAGCATTAAGGTGCCACAAGGTTATTCTTCTAATTTGAAAAAACTTGTTTCAATACAAGATTTGAAGATAACAGGAATGAAGTCTTATGATTGTCACGTGTTGATACAATAATTACTTCCAATTACTATTCGAGGCCTTATGAAAAATAATGTGAGAAGCACTATTATGAGACGTTGTATGTTTTTTAATGCTATTTGCAGTAAAGTCATTGATCTTGCTGAGTTAGATGAATTAGAAAATAAAGGTTATGTGATCTTCTTCCAATTGGAAATGCACTTTCTTCCATCATTTTTTGACATTATGGTCCCCTTGATAGCTCACCTTGTGCGAGAGATAAGACTTTGTGACCATATGTGTTTAAGGTGGATGTACCCATTTGAAAGATATATGAAAATCCTAAAAAGGTACTCTAAGAATTCTCATTGGCCTGAGGCATCAATTGTTGAGAGATATGTAGCTTAGAAGGTGGTTGAGTTTTGTAACGCATATCTTGATAGGGTAAAGGCAGTTGGACTTCTTCATTCTCGACATGATCAGGGGAGAAGCAAGGGAACATGCGGTGTCACAATGAGGTCCAGCCATGTCTCGTAAAGTTGTAATACAGGCACATCTATATATTTTTAATACCATAGATGAAGTTTTGTCTTATTTAGATGCTCACAAGAACATGCTGAAGAATTTGAATCCAAAAAAGAATGATATACAACTAGCTAATGAGCATAACAAGTCATTTACAGAGTAATTTGAGCAAAAAGTGTTAAAGGATGGCAATCCTTCTGAGACAATATAGAGGCTAGTTGCAGGGCTTCGTTTTGAAGTTGTGTGTTGAGGCGGATATGACATAAATAGTTATTCATCTTACACAAAACCCAAGATGATAAGAGTACTATGCAGAATAGTGGGGTGATGACAGTAGTCGAAGCTATGCATTTTGCTATTTCAAAAGATAAAAACCCAATGTTAGCATTAATGTCCTATTATGGAGTAATAGAAGATATATGGGAGGTTAGCTAATACCAAGTTTAAAGTTTCCATTTTCAAATGCAAGTGGGTTAATAGTAACACTGTGCAAGTAGATGAAAAATTTAGATTTATTTCAGTTGATCTTAAGAGGGTTGGATATGAAGACAGGGGTGACTGAGAAATTAAACAAAATAAATATAGGTTACATTGCATACAATTCTTCAACTCTTTTCACATTTTTTTGATCAAGTTGACTAGTAACTATGTTATTTTTAATTTATAGGTATTCCAAGATAGTGTGCCATACGACATGGAGGAAATCAACTTGATGAAGGATACTTTAACAACAACATTACTAGAAAATCTTGAAAATATGAAATAGTTAAGTCATTCATCACATTTTAATTCATTGTTTGATTATTAACTAGTTCATTGTTTGGTGATGGAATAAGAATTGGATGTTAGTGTTAGGATAAACGTATTGAGATGGTTCTGCATATTCTTCTATCTTTGCTGGTTGATTTGGGTTTGTAAATTGTAGTGAGGTTGTCAAGGAAATTGACGCAATATTAAAAAAAATTTGGGGTTTTTAATGACAGTAATAACCACAGTTAAAAATAGTCTTTCGACAGCCGTTTGGTATGTAAAACCGCTATGGAATGTTCACTTTCCAAGGCGTTTTGACTAGAAAACCGCCTGGAAAGTTATTTTTCATGGTAGTTTTAAACCGCTGTGTTTTGTTCTCCTTACAACGTCGACAGAATTCACATCGGCTCCAAAACCACCTTGAAAAACTCATGTTAACCGCTGTTAAAAGTTTTTTTTTTCTAGTAGTGTAATCTCACCTTACCTTTTTGTAATATGTATGAAGAAACTTGCCTACCCCAACCAGGAAGAAATGGAATCTGGGATATGGAAACATATTAGACTCAATATGTATAGCCCTCCTATCTCTTAATTATTTTTCATTGATGATCTGTTAATTTTTGCACAGGCTAGTTTGAGTCAGGTGGAGGTGATCAGGAAATGGTTGTACTTGTTTTGCCAAGCATCAAGAGAGAAAGTTAACCAGGTAAAGACCAAGATTTTTTTCTCTAGCAACATCAACCATAATATTTCATCACAGATCAGTGCAGCGATGGGGTTCACAAAAACTAACAACCTTGAGAAGTATCTTGGTGTGCACCTCCGCCACGATTGTGTCACCTATGAAACCTTCAGCAAAGTTATTGATAGAGTCAAATCTGGGTTAAACGGTTGGAAAATTCACAAGCTTTTACTAGCGGGGTGGTGTACCCTCATAAACTTGATAATCAATGCTCTACCAGTGCATACTATGCAGACGGCCAATCTACCTGAAAAAACATGCCATGCTCTTAAAAAAAAAAAAGATTTCTTGTGGGGGCGACAGAGAACCAAAAAGGAATGCGCACAATCTCTTGGGAGATGGTCTGCCTAGAGGAAAAAGAAGGGAGGGCTTGGAATGCGCCATGCAAAATAGAAAAATTAGGCTTTTATGATGAAGCTAGGATGGGGACTCATCCAGAAGTGGGACTCCCTTTAGGTTAAGGTTCTCCGTAGCAAGTACGTTTGCAGCGAAGATATCTTGTCCGTGATTAATCTAACCAAGCAAGGCTCTAACACCTAGCATGGGATAAGGAATAACTGGCAGCACGTCAAAAATGGGTTACAAGAATGGAAAGATCCAGATGGAAATAACAAAGTTTGATGGAAATGGTCAAAGAGTGGAGACTTTACTATTAAGTCTGCCTACCACTCGCTGACGACTAAAGAACATCCTTCGTCTGGACAATGGGACCAAATTTGGAAACTAAAAGCACCATATAGGTGCAAATCTTTTTCCTGGCTGCTGGGCACCAATAAGATGAAATGGAAAAGAGGTCTGCATGCAGCAGGAGTCTGTAGCCTTTGCAATAAGCACCTAGAGAATAAGCTTCATATGCTGAGAGACTGCCATGAGAATAGACCCTTTTGGAACTTTAGGCACAGTGACAGATGACTGGAAAGCTGTGTTTATCATCGTGTGTTAACTGCTATGGAGATGAAGGAATGAGATGGCTCACTCCACCCTCACCCCCAAGCTAGAATCATTACTACCTAGAGCATTGGCAATTATGGGTTATATGAAAGCAACTTCAAAGAAACTTCCCAAGCTTTGAGAAACGCCTGGAGAACACCACAAGGGAAAACAGGCTAAAGAGTAAGGCCGTCAAGTCATACAAGTTGACGGGGCCTACTCTTACTGAACTCGTATAGTTGACTGCGGGGGCATCCTGAAACACACTGATAGATCTGTCGCGGATGGATTCTATCATAGGCTTGACGAAGGATATGCTTTTACAGCTGAAATATGGGCATGCCTCCTGTGGCTAAGAAGGGCATGGGACCTGGGTTTCAGGAACCTAATCCTCATGAGTGACTAATTGGATGCCATAAATGTGATCAACATGAAGGTGCCTGAAACCCATGCAGACGTGATCATAGAAGTAAAAGGTACGATTCGTCGTCATTGGAATGTCAAGCTGAAGCTCATTGATCGAGAGGATAATATTGACGCCGACAGCCTCACCAAGAAAGCACTTATAGCCGGTTAAGGGCTCCAAGTTATCGGCGTCAAGAATCTTGGGCAGCTCCTATAGTTAGCTAGTTTAACTTGCTTTATTTTCCAGTGTATCAAAGAATAAGGATCGGAAGTAATGTATTATATTTAATTGGTTTTTAATGTAATACCTAATTAATTAATTTGACTAGATTAAGAGTGTTAGTTAAATTAATTAATATGATGTGTTTTTTTTTAAAAATACCTTGAGTATTCTCTTTAATTCTCTCAATCTCTCTCCTATCTAATTATGATTGAGAGAATATTAAAGGAATTAATTTGAAAAAATAATTATGGACACTTGTATATATATAATTAACAGATGGGAGGAGTATATTATATAAATAGAGAGAGAGATAGATATATAGTAGTCTGCATATTGTCGTAGTACTCCTCCGCTGCTAAATATAAGACTTATTTTATAGTGTATATATGGGTCTTATATTTAGGACCGAAGGAATACTAGTAATCAAAGGTCATTAATATTCATCTGTAGGTACGTGCCTCCTTTAAATTGGGGCATGCAATCTTTTAATTGTTTCTTCCTAGGTACCCGCCCCCTTTCCTTTGTTAATTTTATAAAATTCATTTTTTCCGGATAAAATAATACTTAACACTTTAATATTATTTTCTAGGAGTAGCATCTAATATTATATTTTAATTTAATTTTATTTATAATTTAAAAGATTGAATACAATATAAATAAAATTAAAGTATTAGAAACACCCAAAAAATAACATCAACAAAAATAATTAAAATATTTAATCAACTAGGTTAAGCTAAAATTTCTAAAACATAAAGTAGAAAAAATATTGGAAGTTTGATTTATATTTAATTGAGCTTAATGATAGTTTTGCTATGCACATACGTCTTCAGGAAAATCATAAAAAAGCCCGTCCAAATAGAAAAATTATAAATAAGGACTCATGACAATATTAATATAGGTTTTAACAATAATTTTTATAAACAGGTCATTATGTACAATTTTTCTATTTCCGTGGTCGATTTTTATGATTTTTCCTATGTCCTCTTATTTGAACAGTCCTATTTGAAGTATTATCAATTATTAAATGTGAGTGCTTTTTTTTAAACGGAATTATACTGAAATCTTATTTGATTAGGGATTTTTTTTAACTAGAGTAATTAAATTTATTAATTAAATTAATAGACCTGCGACGCCGGATCCACCCAGCCATATAGACACGGGCTCATTGTCAACTTCGTGGTCGATAGGATAACCGCTACTTTTAACAATTACTACCTCCGGTTTTAATTATAAGAACCAGTTGACTAATTTGAAGAGATTAAAGAAGTAAATTGAGTTAGTTATTTGTCCTAAATAAGTGTTGTCTTTTCTAGAATATTCTTACTAATCAAGTGTATTAACTAGAACTATCATTGTTAGAATGACTAATTTGAAAAAAAATGTATAAATATGAGAGACAAAATGGATTGGACTTTTATATTTAGGACCAAAATAAAAGTCAAATAGGGTTTTATGTTAAGGACCTGAGGTAGTATTTGAATTTGTGCCCTTGTCGTTTCTTTTCCCCCTTAAACATCTAACTTATTTGTCTTCATCACGATGGAAGTTAGATAGTTTTTTTTTGAAAAAAAAAAAGCTAGATGGTTAATGAGATGTTAAGGTGAAAACCAAATTATAATTTTAAAAATAATTTTACAATATACAAAATAAATATGTAAGGAAAGTTTTGTCTCGATTTGTTTGAAAGTATTTTTTTTTAAAAGTGTTTTTTTTATTTACCCAAACAACCCCTAAGTGTTTGTTTGGATGAACAATTTAAAATCACTCTTACATACATTAAGACAAAATTTTTTTTACATATGTACATCGTACTTCATAAATGAAGATTGAAAAGTTGTTTATAAGTCATTTCTTTTTTAGTTTTTGTTTTTTTTGAGAACTTATTGTAATTCACTCATTTTTCAGAATGACAATTCTAAATTCGCCCCCTGAAACTTGGCCAAGAAATTTACCGCTCTCCAACTTTGACTCACTTGTCCCCCACGACTACGCAGCAATAATTGTAACATCATCGTCAGTTTCAGTTTCACCAAGTTACGTATATCGACATATTGTAATATGCTTGGTTGTGTATTTGAAGAGTGGCGGCGTCTTGAATTGTATGCATGCATGTGCAGTAATATTGGGAGTCCCTTACGAGCTTCATGGGTTTTCCTTTAGCCTAATTTTTTTTTTTTAATAGAAAGGTATGTATATATTAATCAAAAAGCAGATAACTTTACAGAGACCGAAGAGGGAGTGTGGAGACAAACGAAGTCACCTGCTTACAAATAAATCCAAAATATTTCTAGCTCTAAGAGTGTGTTCAGTGAGAACATTTACAGAGCGAACTATAGAGTCTGCGGGAAAAGAGTGCTCTTGAAAAATTCGTTTGTTGCGAGCGTCCCAGAGTTTTCAGCGTAGCAAACCAAACTTAATCTTCCAGACTTAACTATTATTCAGTGGGTTGAGGTTCTGAAGAATCCACTCAACAAAGGAAGTCTGGGGATCCTTTCGCCTAATTAATCAATCGCGATGCTAATTTTGTTGATCTAAAATACTTGTAGTTATAAATGCACGTCAATCCACTTATGATCTCCTCTTAAACAAATAATGTTATTTCTAACACAATTACTCAATAAGGCTAAAGAAATCAAATTCAAATTCACTCCTGAACAGTTCTATAGGACCCTTGGATATATATTTTCATCCTAATTGTAAATTATATTAAAATTTTAATCTCATGTTAATCAATCCTAAAATCTAATTAAGATTTCTTTCGTCAAGATAAACCCAGATGCACAATTCACATTTAAAGGTAACCGAACATATAAGACATATTAAAACATGATTAAGTAACTAAAATTAAAGTTAAACATAATTAATTAATGAAAACAATATCTACTCTACTAATAAGTTCATAGTCAGTCTAACTCAAAAAAAAAAAAAAAAAAAACTAGTTACACACAACCAAAATCAAAGGAAAAATGACACCTATTGAATTTTAAAATAATAAATGAGTCATTTTCACATATTTTGACTTATTAAATATTACTCCTCCGGTCCTAATTATAAGACCCAATTGACTTATTTGAGGAGATTAAGAAGTAAGTTAAGTTGGTTATTTATAATAAATAAGTGTTGTCATTCCTAAAATATTCTCGCTAATTAAGTATATTGGCTAAAACTATCATTATTAGAAGGATTATCTTGGAAAAAATACATAAATATAATAGACAAAATAGATTGGGGTCTTATAATTAGGACCAAATAAAAAGTCAAATGGGGTTTTATAATAAGGACCGGAGGAGTATTACGAGATTTGTCAAAGTCATTATATAGAAGTAGTGACAATAACCTATTTGTCTCTTAAAAATTTACCAAATATATATTTTTTGGTTATTTTGCCAAAATCAAATTCATAAAATTAAAAATGGAAGGTTGTTCTTCCTATCTGCTGCTGTCAACCAGAAGTAGAATGAGGGAGCAGACGAAGGGGTCTAGCTTTCCTCCGCTGCGCTTATCCTCCGCTGTGCTTATCCTCCGCTGCCTGTTCGCTGCTTGCATACAGTGCCGTTTTCAGCAAAATGAAAAGAGAGCTAGAATGCAAAAATAAGAAGAGGAGTATTTGGCAAATCGAGAGGGGCAAAAACGTTCAGGTGAGAGGTGGAAACAACTATTCATCCCTATTTTTGGGACCCATGCACCCCCAAATCATTAAACAATCATATGCAAGGATTAAATTTCATTAATTTAAGATTAATTAATTTACAGTGATAATTATTTTTTCAAAAATTATTATTCAAATTTTAAATATTAAGTTTTTTAAAATTTTACTTTTTTAATAATTTATTTTTTATTTTAAGAGATTAACCAAATAATTCCTGGATTTATAAAATGATAATCATTGATAAATTTTAAAAATGACTGTCACGCACAAAATGATAATAGCTTTGGAAATATAAAAATATGCATCACTAAACGACTGATGTAAAATATTAGCTGATGTTAAGCAGTATTTAATACTATTTTTTTTATGTGCATCTACTACATCAAAGTAATTTAAGAGTGTATTTAACGTCCTGAAATATTTTTCAAGTGCCCACACAACATCCGAAAGTATATTTTTTTATGTAATTTTATACTTAGCAAGTTATGATACTGGATGCAGCAAAAAATAATTTTGAGTGTTGGATACATCTAAAAAATATTTTAAAATACTAAATGCATCAAAATATAATTTATGGTTTTTTTTACCGGAATTTATGGTATTAAATACACTTAAAAAAATACTTCAAAATATTAGATACATTACATAATATTTTAGGATGTTGAGTATGCTTAAAAAATACTTCATGGTGCTATATGTAGCTGAACCTAAAAACTAAGTTTTCTCTTTTTCTTATGTATTTGTCTAATTAATGAAAAAAAAAGTATTTAATTGATTCTTAAAAAATGTTTTGAAGGTGGGTGGAACCCAAAGTTAGGGATGAACAGTTATTTCCTCCTCTCACCTGAACCATTCTGCCTCCCTCCATCTGCCAAATGCTCTTCGTCTGATTTTTTCATTCTAGACCCGCAGACGAAGAGACCTACCCACTCCTTCCTCTCCTCGTTAATTTGCGTGGGGCCTGTATCTTTTCCTGATTCTTCGGTGCCTATTCCCCTCTCGGTAGCTTATATACTCCCCCTTGGAGGTGGTAGTGCGGGGTTCGTTACGCGTTAGGTTAGGATTAAGAGGTTTAAGATGACTTTTAACCAACCCTTGCTTATCGTGATGGGTTGATGGGTTACCTCGACTATTATTTTATTTTATTTTTTCTTTTAAATTTTTTATTTTTTAAATATTTTTTATACAATATAAACAAATATAATAAAATTTTTATTTTTCCTTCAGATACTTGATTAAAAACACCAAATAAATAATATTAATTTTTTTATTTTTTAGATGGGATATAAACTATAATAATATAATTATAATAATTAAAAATAAAAAAAAAATAAATATGGGCTAACCCGCAGCAGGTTGTGGGTTAGACAATATGGACTAAAAAATTTTGTTTGTTGACAGGTTGATTTTTAACCAACCCTAACATATCATTTTTCATGGGTTGGCTAGTTGGACCAGCTTACCAGTTCTAGTCTCTTTGTTTCTCTTTATAAGCAACCTTAAACTTCATCATGTAGGCCAAAAAGTTGGTTAAAATTGGTGAGAAACAATAAATGTGTAGAAATTAAAAGTTCTTTCTCCAAAATATTTTTATGTATAGAAAATAGAGGGTATAAGAAAGAAAATAAGAAAATTATTATAATAAAGAGAGTTATGAATGAGAGAGAATGTGTGATGACCATAAATGATAAATATACTGCATATTAAAATAAGTAATTAGTGTGAGCAAACTAGAAAATTTGATACAAAAATTTAAAATAACTTGCAAATGTTATTTATATTTAAGAACAAAAGTATAACAGTAATTGTTGCTTGTAAAATGAGACGGAAGGAGTATCATATTTAACTTGTATTTAATATAAGAATTAACTATTTTAACTAGATTAATAATGTTAGTTAAAGTAGTTAGTATGATTTTTTTTATAAAATACCTTAAGTATGTTGTTTAATTTTTTTTAATTTCTCTCCTACTTAATTATTATTAGAAGAATATCCACGGGGTTTAATTTAAAAAAAAATTATGAACACTTATGTATGGGATTACCATATGGGAGGAGTATAGTATGTGAGTGTGTATGTCTATATATATATATATGTGTGTGTGTGTCTGTGTGTTGTCTTAATTATAAAAACTTATTTATAGATTATAAATGAGATCTTATAATTAAGATCGGAAGTACTACTTCCGGTCCTAATTATATGTGATCTTTTAATTATTTCTTGCTAGGTCCACACCCACAGGTTAATTTTATAAAATTAATTTTTTTATAAAATGATATTTAGCACTTTAATATTATTTTCTAATAACATTTAATATCTTAATGTTATTTTTATCAGTATTTTAATTTCATTTATAATTTAAGAGGTTAAATGTAATATAAATAAGATTAGAATATTAGAACTATTAACATCCACAAAAATAATTAAAATATTCAATCAACTTGGTTAAGATAAAATTTCTAAAACATAAAATAGAAAAAATATGGGAAGTCTGAGTTACATTTAATTTAGTTTAATAACATTTTTATTAGGGAAAATGACAAATAAAGAAAGTGGAATATATAATATTCCAATTTGGGAAGCTAAGAAAAAGTAATGAGAGAGAGGGAAGTCCTTCCCGAATTAGAAATTTGAACTTCAGTAAAATGATAAAAATGCCCTTTTTTTTTTTTTTAAAGCTCAGCCCTCATCCATGGCTGGCCAGTGCCGGCACGGTGTGGTGGTTGCTAGTGGAGCTTTTTTGGTCAAAGCTTTCTTTGTTTTTTTTTTACCATGTGAGAATATATTGTAAGAAAGTGGTGAGGGTGGGATTTAATTCCACTACCCCTTGGTCAACAACAAAAAAAGATGACTATTGGACCATAAAAAACTTCTTAACCTTGTAATACAAACAAAAATATAAGTTAACTCTTTTACTGTGACTTTAACGCGTAACAACAATTTATCTGGGGATAACTAGTCTTTGTTGAGAAATAACAAGTCTAAATTTAATATTAACAAAGTAACTTTTCCTTATACATAATAAGAAATAACATGTACAATTATTAAAAATGATAATAATTTATTTGAAAATGACATGTCTTTACGAGAAAATGACACGTTTAAATTTGAGATTAACAATGTGTCTTTTCCTGAAACGTAACATGAAATAACTTGTGCATTAATTAAAAATGACAACAATTTATGTGAGGATGACATGTCTTAATTGAGAAATGACAAGTCTAAATTTGATATTAACA
This sequence comes from Neltuma alba, assembly GCF_004799145.2. Classification (NCBI taxonomy): domain Eukaryota; kingdom Viridiplantae; phylum Streptophyta; class Magnoliopsida; order Fabales; family Fabaceae; genus Neltuma; species Neltuma alba. Next base: position 56,897 of record NW_021635275.1, read on the forward strand.
ATGTGTCTTTTCCTGATACATAACATGAAATAGCATGTGCATTCCCAAATAAATTATTGTCATTTTCTACTAAAGACGTGTCATTTTCCAGTAAAGACATGTTATTTTTAAGACATATTTTTTAATGCGCATGTTATTTCTCAATTAAAAAGTGTCATTTTTCCTAATACATAACATGATATATCAAATTTAGACTTATTATTTCTCAATTAAGACATATCATTCCCACATAAATTGTTGTCATTTTTAATTAATACACATGTTATTTCATGTTATGTTTTAGGAAACGGCACATTGTTAATCTTAAGTTTAGACGTGTCATTTTTCAGTAAAGACGTGTTATTTTCAAATAAATTATCATCATTTTTAATTAATGTACATGCTATTTTATGTTATGTATCAGGAAAAAGACACATTGTTAATATCAAATTTAGACTTATTATTTCTCAATTAAGACATGTCATTCCCACATAAATTGTTGTCATTTTTAATTAATGCAGATGTTATTTCATGTTATGTATCAGGAACAAGCACATTATTAATATCAAATTTAGACGTGTTATTTTTCAGTAAAAACGTGTCATTTTCAAATAAATTATTGTCATTTTTAATTAATATACATGTTATTTCTTGTTATGTATCAGAAAAAATTTCTTTGTTAATATCAAATTTAGACTTGTTATTTTTCCATTAAGAGTTGTCATCCCTAGATAAATTGTTGTCATGAGTTGGAGTCACAATAAAAGAGTCAACTTATATTTTTGTTTGCATTATAACATTAAGAAGTCTTTGATGACCTAAGGGTCATCTTTTTTTCTTGTTGGCCCAAATCTCACTTCCACTACTTTCTTGCAATATATTCTCACATGGTCAAAAAAAAAAAGCTTTGACCAAGGCTGAGCTTTTTTTTATTAAAAAAAAAAAAGACAAAGGCATTTTTGTTATTTTACTAACTTTCAAATTTTCAATTTAGGAAGAACTTCCCTCTCTATCATTACATTTTTTTAGCTTCTTAAATTAGATTATTATATATTTTACCTTCTTTATCTGTTTTTTTTCTTTTTTTATTGTGCATAAGTAATATGATTATTTTTTTAAAACTGATTATATTAAAATTTTGTTTCGTCAAAAGAGTGACCTGTCATACCAAATCAATTAAGTGTAATAATTAAATTAACAGCCTTACGACGCCTAATCCACCCAGCCATGTGGACGCGGGCTCATTCTACGAACCTGTCAACTTCATGGTCCACAGGATAACCACTACTTTTTTTTGTTGCAATGATAACCACTACTTTTAATTTCAATTTGTCCCCTTGTCGTTTCCTTTTTATTTGTCTTCATTATAACGGATGCTTGATGGCCAGGGAAAAAACAAGAGAGAATTTCATTTAAGGGCTATTGTAGCCAATTAATATAAATCAACCCTCAAAAGATTTCAAAATTTCAATCAACCCCCTTTAGACCAAAAGAAAATTAAAATTAAGAGTAAATTTACAATAATACTCCTCATTTTATTTTTTTAAAAAAATATTAATTGTAGCTGGAGTTTTGGCTATCAGAGGTCGGAGGTTCTGCCACTGGTACTCAGGTGGCAGTCACTGTAGCTCCAATGCTTAGAGGATTTTTTTTAAAATAAAGTGATTAAGAGAAGGTTTGAACCCATGACTCTTTGGCACACTAAAAATGATATAACCACCACGTTAACCAAACCATTTACTCATATAATGCAAATATATATATAAATAACAAAACAAATATAAGTGTCCAAGTGTAAATAAATGAACAAGTAAAATTTAATAATTTACAAGTGAAATTCAGCAATTTACAACAAAAAGTTGGTAATTTACAAGTAACATAATAGAATTCACAACCTCAGGTACAAGTGTTTAAATGTGAATAAGCAAGTAAAAATTTGAAGATTTATAATAAAAGTTCATGGACTTATAATCCAAATTTGGTGATTCACAAAAAATACAAAGTAATTCACAACTCAAAATATAAATGTATGAGTGTAAATGGACAAGTGAAATTTAGTGATTTACAACAAAAATTCATATATTTACAACTCAAATTCAACGATTCATAAGAAACCTGAATACTTGTATTTTAAATTGTGAATTCTCTTATTAGTTTTATAAGGTAAATGTATTTGAAATGTTTTGGGGGTTGACTGATATTAATTGACTACAATGGTCCTTAAATGAAATTTTTCCAAAAAAACAAAGCTAGAGGATTAGGAGTGTTTTGGTTGAACCAAATTATAATTTTAAAAATAATTTTTCGAAAATAACTACTCCCTTTGTTTTTTTTTATATGTAATATAAGACTCTATTATATAGATCAAAAAATTAATTAAAGATAATAAATAGGTAAAAATTATAATTTTTTTCAAAATACCCTTATTTATTGGGGAGTATAAAAAAGAGAATAAAAAATTATTATAATAAAAAAATTATGAAAAAAAGAGAATGTGTAATGAAAAGAGATAATGGTTTGAAAAATGAGATTAGAAATACATTGAATATTAAAATAAGTAATTAATGCGGGAAAAATAAAAAATTAGTTTCAAAAATTTAAGACAATTTGTAAATGTTACTTATATTTAGGGACAAGAAGGGATGGTAGTTGTTGCTTATAAAAAAAAGATGAAAGGAGTATGTAAGAAGAGTTCTCTCTCGATTTGCATTTAAAAATTTTTTTTTTAAAAGTGCTCTTTTATTTATCCAAACATCCCCTAAGTGCTTGTTTTAGATGAGCAATTTATAACTCATATCAACACTTTCACATAAAATTGAGATAAATATTTTTCTTACATATATACCTTGTATTTCATAAATTATGATTGAAAAGGTACTTATAAGTCATTCCAAGCAGGCCATTGAGAAAAATGCTAAATGCCTTTTTAATTTTAGATAAAATTTTAATTTAATTCATTAACTTTAAAAAGTATATTTTTATCCTTTAATTCTAAAACCATTAAGCTTGATGATGATTTTTTATAATAATCATGGTTATTTTGAAAATTAACTTAACATGTTAAAATTGGATAATGTTTTATTAAGATTCAACATCTCAATATCATTTTTTTATTAATCATTTTATGATTAAAGGGTAGAAAGTGTACTTTTTAAAATTAAGAGTCTAAAATGAAACTCTATATAAAATTAAAGGACTAAATACATAATTTATTTCTAAGAAAATTAATTATATATAAAAATGAATGCTAAATTTTCTCAAATACCCTATTTACATTGAAAATTCTCCTTATTAATGAAAATTTTCACTTTATATATGGGATCATTCATCAATATAAATAATTTAAAAAATAATTATAAATTTAAGAAATAAAACATATCAATAAACTCATTAGTAAGGAAGGGAGTAATTTGAGAATGACAACTCTAAGTTTGCCTCCTGCAACTTGGCCTTTGAGAAATTCACCGCTCTCCAACTTTGACACCTTCCCTCGCGACTACGCTGCAAAAATTATAACATCATCGTCAGTAATCAGCATGTCCCTACAATTCCCCCCCCCCCCCCCAAGGTTTATTATAACCTTCTAAAGATGATATATATATTTACTAAAATTTTCTAACATCTAAACAATTTTTATTGACAAGTTTTAGTACAGAAAATAATAACATGTTGTAACAGCTCATTTGTCATTAATTAAGAATTTCTTATTATAATATTAGAAAAAATGGGGATAAATCCCTTATTGAGAAAGTAATTGGAAAATAGTCTCCAAGAATTTTGTACAACTCAACTTCCATTATGTGCAACTTGACTTCCCTAATGTACAATTCATCTTCTCTTATGTGCAATCATCTTCTCCTTTATAATGTGTAATGTGTAGCTGAACATTCTTTTGTACAACTAAATTTTTCTTATTTGCAAATCATCTTCTATATGTGCAAGTTAGTCTTTTTTATCCAAATAATGTTGTGTGCAAACCATTTTTCATTATATGCAACTCTTCTATTGTGCAATTCATTATCTTATGGACCATTTACTAATTAAATTTTTAACGGGGGTTTTATCTCCAATTTTTCTTATAATATTTCTAGTTTGGGATCTCAAATGATTCTTCCTGTTTTTTTTTTTTAAATGAAAAAGCATACACTTACAATTCTTCCCCTTTTAAATAACAATACCACCCACAGATATCAGTGAATATGCATGTGGCCTCCAGATAAGACTTGGAGATAAAGCCATGAACCTTGGGAAACACGCATCACATGTCGTGCAGACTTTTAAATTGCAATAACAACGTTCTAGGATCAGGTCAAAAGGGGGGGCGGGGAACAACGTTCTAGGAAGCTGTCTTGCTGCACTTTTCACCAAAAAACAGTCTCGATCCTCGCTGGCTCTATAAATAAAGCTTCACACATAGAGAGTGTTGCAATAGAGTGAAGGAAAGAGAAATCAGAAGTGGAAAGATGGATTCTATGGAAAGAGGAGGATCAAAACCACACGTTGTGGTCACTCCCTTTCCAATACAAAGCCATTTGAACACCTTCTTGAATTTAGCCAAGCTGCTTCATTCAAGAGGCTTTCACATAACGTATGTTAACACCGAGTACAACCACAGACGCTTGCTCAACACGAGGGGTCCTCAAGCTCTGGATGGCCTCCCAGATTTTCGTTTTGAAACCATTCCTGATGGCCTTCCGTATACTGATTCTGATGCCACCCAACATCTGCCTTCTCTTGCTGAATCTACTTCAAAGAATTGCCTCATCCCTTTTACAAATCTTCTTAACAAGCTTCAAGAGTCTGCCTCTAATGGCCTTGTGCCTCCTGTTACTTCCTTGGTTTCTGATGCTGTCATGGCATTTACAGTTAAAGCTGCTCAAGAATTTGGACTTCCTATTGCTATTTATTGTCCTATTAGTGCTATCTCTTATTTGGGTGTTTGGCATGGTCGCACTCTTCTTGATGAGGGTATCATTCCCTTGAAAGGTAACGCATTAATTCATGTTACTCATTCTTCTTTTTTTGTTCTTGATTGTTTGTTTGTGTCTTTTCTTTGGTTTATCCTTTGAAATGATCAATCTTCAACAATATTTTGCGATTCTATTATGTTGCAGATGAGAGTTATCTAACGAATGGATACTTGGACACCAAACTGGATTGGCTTGAAGGCATGAAAAATATGAGATTGAGGGATCTTCCTAGCTATTTCAGTTCACTAGATCCAGATGATTACTTAATGCTAAAATTCTCTGTCAATGAGTTACAAAAAGAAAAATCGGCTGATGCCATCATTTTCAACACATTTAGTGAGTTGGAGAGTGAGGCACTGAGTACTCTTTCCTCGATCTTCCCTCCAATTTACACTATAGGTCCTGTCCATTTGGTTCTCAATCAAATTCAACATAACCATGTCTTAGACTCCATTGGCTCCAATCTTTGGAAAGAGGACGCTCATTGCATCGAATGGCTAGAATCCCAGAAACCTAAATCTGTAGTTTATGTGAATTTTGGAAGTGTTACGGTCATGTCTGCAGAACAACTGCATGAGTTTGCTTGGGGTTTAGCCAACAGCAAGAAACCCTTCTTGTGGATCATAAGGCCTGATCTTGTGGATGGTGGTTCAATGATTCTATCTCCTGAGTTTCTAAGTGAGACCAAAGAAAGAAGTTTCATAGCAAGCTGGTGTGAACAACAAAAAGTTCTCAACCATCCTTCAATTGGAGGGTTTTTAACACACTGTGGATGGAACTCTATAATAGAGAGTATATGTTCTGGTGTTTCAATGGCTTGTTGGCCTTTTTATGGAGACCAGCAAACTAATTGTCGGTATGCTTGCACAGAGTGGGGGATTGGGGTTGAGATTGATAATAACGTGAAGAGGGAAGTTGTGGAGAGGCTTGTTAATGAATTGATAGAAGGAGATAAAGGGAAGGAGATGAGACAGAAGGTCTTAGAGTGGCAGAAAATTTCAAAGGAGGCCACTGGATGTGGTGGTTCTTCTTGCATCAGCATGGACAAACTGATTAATCAAGTGCTCATAAAAAGAAATTGATGTAATTCGTCATGGAAGTCCTATGTATTGTTTAGTGTGTTTGGTTACTTATATTTATTTTCAATTTCTTATGTAGGAAAATTTTAATTTTTGGCCCCTAAACTATGTTGTTGAATGAATGAAGTGAACTTTGCATATGAAAAGGGTCTTGTAGGGCCAAAGGGAAGAGTGGATATAACGTGGAATTTTCTTCTTTCTCCCTCTTTCATGGCGGCACCACAGGTTTGAATATTTAAATAAAAGTGGTGTACAAAAGCATTTGACATTGCTGAAATCAAACTCAGCAAAACCAGCGGCTAGAGATCCACGCATCAGGTGCTATGAAGATTTGTAATTATTTTTTTTTCAGCCGACGAATTTTTTAATAAATTGCTTGACAACTTTTGTTGTCTTCTTAATTTCCTTTGAAAAATATAATTTATTATTGCCCACCCACTTTCATTCTGCATTGGGTTCTGTTGAGGTGGAGGATCAAGGGCCCAAGTTGTGATCAAAGCAATATTGAATATAAATAATTAATTATATTGGGCTTGTCTTGTCATCTCTTTTATGCCGCTTGGATTATATCTGTGACAAATGGCATCTTCAGATCTTTATCCCCACATGCGAGCATGTAGTTTGTTTAGGATTTAGGCCCTCTCTTTATGATTTAAAAGAAATAATTGAATTTTTTTTAACTTTTCTCATATTAAATGAGGTAGTGAAAGAGAAAGAGAAAAATACAAGGAACTATATTTAAACATTAATTATAGAGACAAAATTAATAAATAAATATTTATTATTCTTTAAATGAATTATATTTTTCTCTTTAATATAACAAAATTAATCAAATAACCACATCTATCATTCTTTCTATATAATGAACCTTTAATTTAAAAATGATTGCCCATTTGCAGGCGAGAGTAGTTACTTGAGATGTGGGCACTTGGATATATACTGAACTAAACGGGCTTTCAGGCATGAAGAATATTAGACAAAGGGATCTTCCAAGCTTTTTTAGCACATAAGATCCAGATAATGAGTTTATGATAAAGATGACGAGATACAATCTTAAAAATGCGCAAGCTGCTCAAGCCATGATTTTCAGCTCATTCAGTGAGTTGGAGAGTGATGGGTTGAACACTTTATCCTCCATCTTCCCTCCTATTTACAACTTAGGCTTTATCCTCCATCTTCCCTCCTATTTACAACTTAGGCCCCACCTATTTGCTTCAATTGGCTAGAGTGATGGGTGACAAACTCAATTATTTTTATATATTTTGATATCTTTTATATGGGTTTTGTCAATTTAATTAGTCTCTTTTGACTTTAATTGATTGATTAATTGATTTAATATGTTTTATTTTGAATTATTATTTTATAGGGGCAAAATTGTCATATTTTGGTTTAATTGTGACTAATTGATTTTTGAGGACAATTAATGCTACCTTATTTTTGAATTTTTGCTTGCAGGTTCTGCGTTTTGCTCCCCCTTTTATTATTTTATTATTTTCTTTTTTTAATTTATTTTTTTCTTTTCTTTTCTTTTCTTTTTTAATTTTTTTAAGTTTTTTTTTATTTTCAAAATCTTCTAAAAACCTGCAAGCAAAAATTCAAAGATAAGGTAGCATTAATTGTCCTCAAAAATCAATTAGTCACAATTAAACCAAAATATGACAATTTTGCCCCTATAAAATAATAATTCAAAATAAAACATATTAAATCAATTAATCAATCAATTAAGGTCAAAAGTGACTAATTAAGTTGACAAAACCCATATAAAAGATATCAAAATATATAAAAATAATTGAGTTTGTCAACTCCCTCACACTTAGCCTTTTGCACTCCTGGGCAAAACATCATTAAAGAAGAATCTAATAGAGACACTCAATGCAAGCAAACATAAAACTAACTAAGCATGAATGTGCAATTAACTCAAGCAACTTTTATTCCTAATCAATCAACATTTGTAGAATACTTCAGTGCAAAGAAATTAACACAAGAAACATAGCAGGATAAAAGAAGAGAAACATAATAGAGCTCACATAGGGTACAAGTGTTTCACTCATCTCTTAAATGGGAAAAATTTCACTCAATCCACCTAGATTAGCACCTACCAAAAGCTTGCAGAAATTCTAATATCTCCACCACTAACATACCTCAGGTTCATGATCAAGGGGACTTGAAGGGTTGTAATGTCGAAAAACAAGGCCAAATGAATGAATGGACTAACAAGTGAAATACATGAGTAATAAAGTATCAACTCAAAGTGAGTTAAAGTACAATCATGAAACAACACCAATATGTAGATTTTAACCTTTTGAAACAGAAATCCTTGTTCTTCAAACCACCATGGAATGCCTTATTTCAAATTTATTCATTTGTTGCAACTTATTTTTTCTTTTTTTTTTTTAATAACTTTCTTTTTTGGCTTTTTCTAAACATTTTCTTCTCTTTCTTGCCTTTTTCTATCTCTCTCTGTTTTTTTTTTTTGCTTTTTTTTTTCTTTGGCATCCAAACCCAAGAAGGCAAAGATATAGATATTAATGATATACTTTTCGAAATGAAAAACTAAATGTAACTTATGCAAAACACTTGCTTAAAAAAATGAATGGAATGAAAGTGAAGGCTCAAAGGGGTGAACAAAGGTTAAATGAAGTGGTTTGTGTTTGGGTAAAGGTTTAGAAATAAATGCCCCTATCATCTTCACAAATCTAGGTATTAATGCAGCTTTGAAAAAAAGAATCTAAACAAGTTCTAGAGGTTAACCAAAACTAGATGAAAATCATACAAGATGAGAAAATATATGGCTCAACAATCCTTCCATCAAGGCTTTCTCCAAGATGTTTCCTCCTTAAGTATCAAGCTATGAAACAAGGTTAATAACACTGCACTAAAGGCATTCTACTATGCTAATCAACTAAGAACAGAAATCACTTAAATTAAATGCAATCAAACTCAGCCGTGTAATATTCACAAGCATTGTGCAAAAAGATTTTAAAAAGAGATGCCCGAGGATTACAAAAGTCAAGTCAGCAACAGAGAGAACAGCAACTCGCCCATACAGCAGTGCAGAGCACTGAGGCGAATGAAAGCAAGAGGACATAGAAACCAGCAACAAAACTTCCAAGCAAGAATCACTCTCAAATCATGCGATGCAATTCAAAAATCAACCAATAAGGCAAAGAAAAGAGCAACTATAGCAGCAATACTTAGGAAACATGAGCAAATCCAAAGGCAAAATTTTTTTTTTTTTTAAAATAGCTCAACTCAACAACAATCTCTCCCCCACACTTAAATTTTGCATTGTCCTCAATGCAAAATCCAAGGACAAGGTAATGACAAGAGAAAAAGAGAATCAATAGGGGAATAAACAAAAACAAGGTTACTTTTCTACTAGAATAGCTCCCCCACACTTATCTTCTTCTTCAATAATTCAGTTAAGCACAGTTAATCAATACAAAGTTAAGAGAAAATAAGCGAGGAAAGAGACAACCTTGTGCTTAAAGCGCCTTAGACTCCTAAAAAAGAAAATCTCATCAATAATGAGAAACATGAAATTTAGCAAAAAGGATTGCTCTTGATGATTGCACTTTCTTGGTGGTGGCTCAGGGTCAATTGAAAGAGGTCCAAGAGCATATGGTGGAGTTTGGTGTTGAGGAGATCCCTTCCAATTATGTGCCTGCACAGAAAACAAGCTAGCAGCAGTACCAAATCCAACAATATAAACTTCGAGTGATTTCAAATAAAGTAAAGACATTTTATGATCTAGGCTCTTCAAGTAGCTACAGCATCCAAGAAAGTCAATGATACTCCCATTAGTAGGAGTCAAACAATCATTTAAAGTTTCAAAACACTTAGGTTCATGTGACGTGGAAACTGAAGAATCCAACTGACAGTTATTGGAGTACAGCACATCACTATCACATTCACAAGAGGTGGAAGGTAAAAGGGTGGAAGCAGAAGAAGATTCATGCAGAGTACTACTATTGACACAGCTAACTAAATCAGGAGACAAATCACAAAACAAAACTTGTTGAAAAGACTCATCTACATGCATAATTTTGTCATTCAAAATTTCAAGTCTTTCTCAACAACACTAAAAGCCACTGACTCAAAGGAACTATCGTGCATTTGGTTCTCAAGGCAATGATCATTCTCACATTTGTCATCAATAATTGCACTCAAACAAGATTTAGCAATCTCAATGTTCTCATACTTATCAATAACAACACTTTTAACACTAGGAAGAGAAACATAGTTGGCATGTGAATCATCACACAAAACAGCATCTTCATCCAAATCACTACCACTAAGAGCAACAAGATGAGTATTAGCATGTTCAAAAACATGAGGGGATTCACAGACAATTTCTTCATCCACCTCAATATCACTCACATCATCAATAGCTTCAACAGGAATAGTAGTTATAGCATAAGAATCAATCTCCTCAAGAAGAGGATCAATATTACCTGATGTAGGGCACAATTCCTTATGAGTTTGTAGATGCTCATGCTTCATCTCAGCTTCTTGTATGAGTAAATCTGGGCACTTTGATTCATCCTTCCCATTCTCAGATTCAATTTGAGCTATATCACTCAAGATCTTCTCCAATGCACTCTTACATTCTCCTAACTCTTCGTCTGATTCCTTTGAGATTCCAGATATCCGTGCTTCTTCAAGTAATCCATGATAGTATGAATTTAAGCGGTCATAAACTTCTCTTAAAAATCGTATCTGATCTTTCTTAGGAATAGTAAGAAATGGGTCAGGTTCATTGAATTGATGTTCATGAGATTGGGGAAGAGAATGGTACTTGGATTGGGACGGGGGTTGGTGGTAATATTCATATGGAAAAGGATGTGGTTCTTGGTGGTATGTATACGGTGGAGATATATAATTAGAGTATGGTTGGTGAGGTGGGAGTGATAGGTTAGGTGATTGATGTAGAGGATGGTTCATCCAAGAGGTGTCATGAGCATAGATGTGATTAGGTGTTTGAGACTCTAGCTGAGCTTGGAAGGAGTCCAACTGTTGTAACAACTCTTCAATCTCTTGAGAATATGTTGAATTAGAAGGTGCTTCATTCCACATACTATTTCCTGCAAAAAATTGAGAATGTGAGAGTAGATCATGATTGCTATTAAACCAAGCAATGAAAAACAAACAACAAAAAACAAATGCAAACTAGTAAAAAAAACTAACAAAAATGAAAACTAAAAAGGCTCAACAAATGAACCCCAATCAAGGCTACTTAACACTTAATTACTAGGGAACTAATTTCTTGGCTCCCCGGTAACGGCGCCACTTGAAGTTGAACTTGCCCTTTGATTGTCGCTTTGGAGTTACTCCAAAAATTAACCGAATTAATGCAATATAGTGCACAACCTGGGTCGTTTCACTTTGAGAAGCCGAAAATGAAATTAAACCCTAGTAAATAAATGCAAATAACCTAAACTATAAAAAAAGGATTTTGATTTTGAGGAATTGCTAACTAAATGCCTTGAATTAAATTGAAATTAAAATACTTTTTTTTTTTTATATAAAAAATGATTGAAATAAATGAAGATAAAAGAAATGAAAATGAGACACACAAATAACACTAATAATAATCAATCCTCCAATTCAACAACGCAGGCAATCATCACTCTAAAAGATGTGGGACTTAAGACAATGAATTAAGAATTATAATTAAGCTTTTAATCCAACAACCGAGCCACCTCGAGTTGCCACAAAATATTTTCCTAAAATCCCAACTTACTAACTGCAACCAGAATAGTAAAATGGGATTAAGGATGCTAAAAACCAATGCTTAATTAGAACTCTTAAATCCAAAATAACAGAACTAAAGCTAGCAAGAGACAATATGATCCAAAATTCTAAGCCACCTTAGAAAATCAAAATATATTAACTCCAAAATCACTATAAATGTCATAACTACAACATCATAATTGAAATCAAAGCTATAAACAACCCAATGTCAAATGCTAAACAGTAATCCGGCCACAAAAATCTCCACAGATAATCAGATTTAACAATACAAAATTTTCTAATAATCAGAATAACTATCCTAAGACCTAAGAATTGTTAAACAATTATTAGACAGGAAATTAAAGCAACTAAAACTCTTCTTTGATGATCCGAGCTCCTGCCATTATTGTTGAATTAGAGAATTATGGGACCTTAGCCACGGATTGCCATAAGAGTTGCTGTAATCAAAGTTCGAACACTGTTCACGCCGTCAGCTCCCTGCTTCGTCGCCCAACGTGTGTGTCGCGTCTTGTTGCTCTGTTTTTTACTTCTGCCGCCAGCTCCTTCCGTTGTTGTTTGTTCCGTGTTCAGCTTCTGCCGCGCCTCGCGTGTGTGTGTGTGGTTTTTATTTCAGCGCCGCTTGCGTCCTCTCCGTTTCAGCTCCTGTTCGGCGTCGTGTGTTTGGAGAGTGATGGGTTGAACACTTTATCCTCCATCTTCCCTCCTATTTACAACTTAGGCCCCACCTATTTGCTTCAATTGGCCAGAGTGATGGGTCACTTGGAATCCATTGGTTTCAATCTAAGGAAAGAAGAAACCGCATGCATCAATTGGCTAGAATCCAACAAACCTAAATCTGTAGTTTATGATGTGAACTTTGGAAGCGTCACGGTTATGTCTCCATAATAACTTCATGAATTTGCTTGTGGTTTAGCCAACAGTAATAAACTCTTCTTGCGGATCATAAAGCCCGACATTATGAATGGTGGCTCAGTAATTCTATTTTCTGAGTTTCTGAGTGAGACCAAGGAAAGAGGCCTCATAGCAAGCTGGTGTAACAAGAGAAAGTATTAAACCGCCCTTAAGTTGTTGGAGGGTTTTTAACACATTGTGGATGAAACTCCATGATAGAGTGTGTTTGCGCAGGTGTTCCAATGGCTTGTTGGCCTTTCTATGGAGACCACAAACTAACTGTAGGTATGCTTGTGCAGAATGGGAATAGGAATTGAGATTGATAATAATGTCAAGAGAGAAATGTTGGAGAGGGTCCTCAATGACCTGATGGAAGAAGAGAAGGGGAAAGGATATGAGAAACAAAGTCTTGCAGTGGCAACAAATTGCAAAGAAAGGCATTGTTCCTACTGGTTCCTCCTATGTTAACTTAGAGAAATTGATCAGCCAAGTCTTGATCCATCAAAATGCAAATCCTCAAATCTTAACTAGTTTGTTTGTTTTACTGCATATGCTTGGAATCCTTTCCCATCGCCTACGACACAACAGGGCAACTTTGTTTTGGAATCTAGTTGGCTAAAAGCGTGGTCTGGCTTTGTCGGATCTCATAGAATTGTATTAGCTTTTAATTCAGTCTTATTTTTAAGGTTTGTTAGTAATGGATATCATTATATTGTAACATTTTTGGTATCTTGATTTGTATGCAGTTTCATTCACCAATGATATTTTCGTTCTTATAATTATTTTGTGTTCCTTTTAGAGACTATATTTCTCTTCCTTTTCTGAAAAATCATAGAAGCAATATTGGTATAATTAAATTTGGATCATCATTGGTTGTATATATTGAAGATCTGGCATCGATCATTTTTCCCGTGTAAGTTCCATATATTCATACACACTTGTTAATCCCTCTTTTAAGAGAAACTTACCAAGGGCCTTGGAGCAATAAGTCCGGCCTTGGGATTATGGTAATCAATTTCAATCTTGATGCTCCAATAATTACAAGAATGAGATGATCTTATTTTTCAGGTGGAATCAGGATATCCTCATGTCACATTAATCCATTTTGAGTCAGAAGCGGTTGAGGAATAGCTTTCCGAAAAATTACACTTTCCAATATTCAAATTTGTATGTGTTTTCCTCTTTAAAGGAAGAAATGACACTATTTTTAATACAAGGAATTATATTGTGCTATGCCTTGACTTTTTTCATACCGACTTAAGTTTTCAAATATTGTCCTGCCCTGTATCTCAACTGACACGAGTACAAGGTACAATATGGTGCGCCATGCCTTCTTTGTAGAAGGCGCCCGACGTATATAGGATATGGTGGACTCTGTTTTTATCCATGCTTCATCTATCTTCTGGGTAATATTTCGATAATATTATTATAGTTCGAAAAAAAATATCGGGGTAAGTTGTTTTAAAAAAGAATTCATTTTATAATATTTCCAAAATACCAGTCCTATTGTATGTTTTCAGATTGGGGAAAAAAAACTTTTTTGTTCCTTGCGCAAGTCACGATAAATTCAACGAACCAAACGAATATTTTATTCATTTGTCAAATATTCCGAGCATAAACCCGAAGCCAAATTGTTCCCAAACTCTCTACTTTCCTCTTGAGACGCAAAAAGAAAACAGAGACCAACTTGGTTTAATTTTGACCGCTTCACCATCAAAAGAGTAAACATCGATTGATGATATTGAAATCTGTGTTGGCTTCGCTCAATATTCTGACTCGTCTTTGCCGTCGCTGATGAATATCAACATGACTTTTCACCACTTACTTTCCCATGTGGAAGAAAACCGGCCAACTTTTGAAAAACCAAAAACTTTGGACTCACAACTTCTTTTGTGAATGATATAAAGATCAATGAACCTTTATCAGAAACTTCATATTTAGTTATTGCCTAATCCTCAGCCTCAGCTTCAAACAGAGCCTTGGATATCGATATAAGCATGGAGTCTGTTGAAGGAGAAGGGTCAAAACCCCATGTTGTGATCACCCCATTTCCATTACAGGGCCATATAATTTCCTTCTTGAAACTAGCCAAAGTTCTTCATTCTAAAGGCTTTCACATAACATATGTCAACACTGAGTGCAGCCACAAGCGCTTGCTCAACTCAAGAGGAGCTCAAGCTCTTGATGGGCTCCCAGATTTTCGATTTGAAACCATCCCAGATGGTCTTCCTCCTTCTGATGATGCGAATGATATTGAACGATTTCCTTCTCTATGTGATTCTTTGCCAAATAGAAGTCTCGTCCCTTTCACAAAGCTACTTGCAAAGCTTAATAAGCTTGCTTCCGATGGTGTCCTGCCCAAAGTTACTTCCTTGATTTCTGATGGTATCATGACATTCACAATGAAAGCTGCCCAAGAATTTGGACTTCCTATTGCTCTCTATTGGCCTGCCAGTGCTGCTTCCTTTTTGGGTGTTTTTCACTTTCGCACTCTTCTTGATAATGGGGTCATTCCGTTAAAAGGTATAGATCTTGTTTATGTCACTGCTTCTATTATAGTTGTGTGTGTGTGTGGTTCATGGTCCATTCTTTTGAAGTCATAGATCTTCAACGTAGAACTTATAGTGGCAATTGTATTCGTGCAGATGAGAGTTATCTGACAAATGGATACTTGGATACCAAACTAGATTGGCTTCTTGGAATGAAACATATGAGGCTAAAAGATATTCCAAGTTTTGTGAGGACAACAGATTCAAATGATCTTGTGCTAAACTTTCTTATGAATGAAGTACATAGAGCCCAAAAAGCTCAGGCAATCATTTTCAACACATTCGAAGATTTTGAGAATGATGCCCTCAATGCAATATCCTCTATCTTTCCTCCTCTTTACTCCATTGGCCCTCTCCCTTTGCTTCTCACTCAAATCCCACACAACCACCACTCATTGGAATCCATTGGCTCCAATCTCTGGAAAGCAGAGACTCAGTGTCTTGATTGGCTAGAAACAAAGGAACCTGAATCTGTTATTTATGTGAATTTTGGAAGCGTTGTAATTATATCTCCAGAACAATTGTACGAGTTTGCTTGGGGTTTAGCTAATAGCAAAAAACATTTTTTGTGGATTATAAGGCCAAATCTCGTTGAAGGAGGCTCAATGATTATATCACCTGAGTTTCTGAGTGAGACTAAGGACAGAGGGTTCATAGCTAGCTGGTGTGAACAGGAAAAAGTGTTAAACCACCCATCTATTGGAGGCTTCTTGACGCATTGTGGGTGGAATTCCATGACAGAAAGTATTTGTGCAAGTGTTCCAATGGCTTGTTGGCCTTGGGTTGCAGATCAACAAACAAATTGTAGGTATGCTTGTAGAGAATGGGGAATAGGGGATGAAATTGATAATAATGTGAAGAGAGAAGAGGTTGAGAAGCTTGTGATTGAGTTGATGGAGGGAGAGAAAGGGAAGAATATGAGACAGAAGATTTCAGAGTGGAAGAAAATAGCAGAGAAGGACACTAAACCAGGTGGTTCTTCCTACGTCAACTTGGACAATTTGATTAAAGATGTGCTGGTCAAAACCAAAGTCTAGGATTTTCAACCTTAAATCTTATGTATACAAGGGAACTTTCAATTCTTTTAATTGGCAAAAGCATATATGTATGGATTCTTAAGAAAATTATGTAATATGTTGAAAAAAGATTATAGAATTGATCTAATTTGTCTTCATGCTTTGATTAAAAGAAATGAATTAGAATTTGGTATAATTGTGTCTATGTGTACAAATTACATATTGTACCATTTTATTTTATTTTCTTATAACTATAGGATTACATTATAATTTTTGAAGGCCGATAAATAGAAATCATGAACAAAATATTGGCATCTCTAGGTGAATCTCCTTTTTTTTTTTTTTTTTTTGCCCTCAATCCTTCATATCTTGATATTTGCTTTTATATATTTTGTCTGCTACCTAACTTTGTTTCATGACATTAGTTTTTTGTGTGTTGAGCCGTCAAAACGTTACCTTCATCCCAACTATAAGTTTCGCCTGCACACTTGTTATTCGTAACTTCCTGAAGTCGAGCAAACGTGTTATTGGCATGTATACAATTCAGGCTACAGTGAGTTAAAAAAACGAATTGAAATTAAAAATTGAAAATTGATTTTTTCTTGCTGCGCATGAGTATTATTATTGGAGTTAAAAAAAACAAATTGGAATTAAAAATTGTAGACGCTGTCATGTATTAAACATAGATACATCTTCTAATAAAAGTTAAAACCTTGTTAATTTCATAGTTCAATGAAATGAAATCCTTTGAGGGAGAAGACTGTCCATTCCCCCACTTTAAAAAGAAAAGGTTTTTGTATTTTTTTCCCGTTCAGTCTATTCTCCAATTTACTATCTATCTTGTTAATTTCAGAATTTAATTGTCATATGCATTTGTTCTTTTTTAATATTTTTAGAAGAGTTAAGTTTGAAATATTTTTAAAACAACAATATTATTATGAGTTTTCAAATAAAAATTAGTATCCTGTAAAATTACTGGTCGTTTTCCTGCGGGCAAGCCCCGATAAATTCAACGAACCAAACCGTTAGTCAAAAGCGCTGAGCACAAACGACAAACCAAAGCCAAATAGGTTTCGCGCTTCCCGAATTTGAACTCGTGCATGTTCTCCTCTCTAGCAAAGGGAAATGATACTTTTTCATCGGTCTCTTATTAAATTAATTTTAATTCTAAATATAAAATTTATTTCTCATATTTATTAATTTTTTTTAAGATTGTCTCTATAGATTTCCCTTAACCGTAATCAAGTAAAAGAGGGAAAGAAGGTATTAAGGAATATGATTATGGAGTTTTAAAAAAAACATATCATATTTCTTATAATTAATTAACTTATCTAACTTTCTTAATTTAATCAAATAGTTAAATAGATCTTATATTAAAAATAAGAGGACTACTGTTTTTAATACGAGTAATTAATTGTGCCGTGCCTCGACTTCTTTAATGCCGACTTAAGTTTTCAACTAGTATTGTCGGGGCTGGTATCTCAACTGACGTGAGTATCAGGTATAATATGGTGCACCATGCCTTCTTTCTTGAAGGTGCCCAATATGTATAGGATATGATGGACTCTGTTTCTAATTTTCTATCCACGCTTCATCTCTCTTCTGTGTAATATTTCAATAATATTATTAGAATTTGAAAAAGATGTATACGGGCAAGTTTTTTAAAAAAATAATTCATTTTATAATATTTTTAAAACAACAATCTTATTGTATGTTTTCAAATTGAAAAAAAAAAATTGTCCCTAGGGCAGATCACGATAAATTCAACCAACCAAACGAATATTTCTATCATTTTTCAAATATTCCGAAGCCAAATTGTTCCCAAACTCTTTAATTTCCTCTTAAGACACAAAAAGAAAGAAGAGACTACCTTGGTTTAATTTTGACCGCTTCACTATCAAAAGAGTAAAAATCGATTGATGATATTGAAATCTGTGGTTGCTGATGAATATCAATGCGACTTTTCACCACTCACTTTCCCATGTGGAAGAAAGCCTGCCAACTTTTGAAAATCTCAGAATTGTGGGCTCATCATGGCTTCTTTGGTGAATGATATAAAGATCATTGAACCCTTATCAGAAACTTCATATATAGTTATCCCCTAATCCTCAGCCTCAGCTTCAAACAAAGCCTTGGATATATATACATATAAGCATGGCGTCCGTTGAAGGAGGAGGGTCGAAACCCCACGTCGTGATCACCCCATTTCCATTACAAGGCCATATAAATTCCTTCTTGAAACTAGCCAAAGTGCTTCATTCTAAAGGCTTTCACATAACGTACGTCAACACTGAGTACAATCACAGGCGCTTGCTCAATTCTAGAGGTCCTCAAGCTCTTTATGGGCTCTCAGATTTTCACTTTGAAACCATCCCTGATGGTCTTCCTCCAAGTGATGTTAATGCCTCCCAACATATGCCTTCTCTTTGTGAATCTACAGCAAAGAATTGCCTGCTTCCTTTTACAAAGCTTCTTGGGAGGCTTCACAAGCGTGCCTCTAATTGCCTTGTTCCACCAGTTAGTTCCTTGATTTCTGATATTGCCATGACCTTTACAGTGAAAGCTGCTCAACAATTTGGACTCCCTATTGCTATTTACAGCCCTGTTAGCGCAATTTCCATTTTGGGCTTGTGGCATTGCCGTACTCTTCTTGATAAGGGCATCGTTCCCTTGAAAGGTACTCCCTACACCCACTCACACTTGCTCTTTATTTTCATAGGCCACGAACCATTGATAACGTTGGGTGATTCCATTCATTGAAACAGATGAGAGTTATCTGACAAATGGATACCTGGATACTGAATTAAACTGGCTTCCAGGCATGAAAAACATCAGATTGAGAGATCTTCCTAGCTTTCTAAGTTCTCTAGACCCAAATGATCACATCATTCTGAACTTAAATATCAACATGCTACAAACTGCCCAAACTGCTGATGCCGTCATTTTCAATACATTTAGAGAGTTGGAGAGTGAGGCACTAGACACTCTCTCCTCTATCTTCCCTCCTCTTTTTCCCATAGGCCCTGTCCCTTTGCTTCTCGCTCAAACTCAGCAAAACCAGCAATTGGAATCCATTGGTTCCAATCTCTGGGATGAAGAGATCCGATGCATCGATTGGCTTGAATCCAGGAAACCCAAATCTGTAATCTATGTGAATTTTGGAAGCATCACGATTATAACATTAGAACAACTATGCGAATTTGGTTGGGGTTTAGCCAATAGCAAGAAACCTTTTTTGTGGATCATAAGGCCTGACTTAGTAGATGGTGGGTCATTAATTCTTTCACCTGAGTTTCTAAGTGAGACCAAAGATAGGGGTCTCATAGCTAGCTGGTGTGAGCAAGAGAAAGTGTTAAACCACCCTTCGATAGGAGGGTTTTTGACTCATTGTGGATGGAACTCCATGACAGAGAGTATGTGTTCAGGAATTCCAATGGCTTGTTGGCCTTTCTTTGGAGACCAACAGACCAATTGTAGGTATGCTTGCATCCAATGGGGAGTTGGGGTTGAGCTTGATAAGAATGTGAAGAGAGAAATGGTGGAAAGGGTCATCAATGAGTTGATGGAAGGGAACAAAGCGATGGAGATGAAACACAAGGTCTTGCAGTGGCAGAAAATTGCAAAGGAGTCCACAGCACCTCATGGTTCTTCCTACATCAACTTGGAGAAATTGGTCAACCAAGTCCTGGTTAAAGGGAAAATTTGATGTTCTACATGGGGAAAAAAATAATTTTATGAGATCCTGAGATCTTATTGTTATTTTGTTTTCCTGCATATATGTCTCTAAACTCTTCATGGTTGGAACCTTTTATCATCTCCTACAGCACACTATGGAGAGCTTTATTTAGAATACCTACACAGCTATAAGTGTGGACAGCTTTATCAGACTTCATATATAGTATTAGCTTCGATTTCAATCATATTTTTTGATATGGCTTGTAAGTCATTTATATAGTTATCTTGTAATATTTTAATTCGGTAATTGCGCATCCCTCCTCTGCATAAGCATAAACCTCTTGAATTATATTCAATTTAATGCATCAATAATAACTCCTCTTCCATGTCATGAAGCCCAAAGAAGAAAGGGCATAACTGAACATGCATTGATCACTATGATTGAAATATGTAAAAGATAAGACGGAGAACAATTGCCGGCAAATTAAAGCAGGAAGGAAGCATAGATAAAATAAATAAAAAGAAGGTTGAAAAAAATTAAGAATGCTTTGTATTGTAAAACCTTAAATAATAATCAAACGGGAAGATGAAATGAACATAAATAAATATCACAATTTCAAAATTAACACCTCCACCCCTTTTTTTTCCTTTGCCCCGCCGCATTAAAGCATGTCTGCCGATTGTTGCTATGTCCTCCCACATCTAATTAAAAGGTTCATGGATTCAGTCAAAGTTTCTTTTTATTTGTTTGGGAGATTTGCTTCTCAGTAGGCATTAGCAACTAACTAATCTCAACAGACTGAAAGACAAAAGAAACAATCGTACAAAACAGAAACCAAGCAAGATATCTCAATGTGGAGGAGTCAAGTTTCACCAATATATCACTTTTCTGCGTGGGATTTTTTTTTTTTTTGCCCCCTCAATATCTCCCACCCGAACGGTGAGAGACTAGTATATCAAAATACTGTTTGGTACCATAGAGAGGATCTCTTCCAACAATATTTTTCTCCATATATACTGTCTCAAGAATCGAACTCAGAACATAATACTTAAGGTCCCCAAGTCTTTTTTATTTGGACCAACACTTGCTGGTGATGGGCCATTTTAATTCATGGCCCAAGATGACTTGGCATCTGACCAAGCCAACTCGACTAACATTGGGCTAAAGGCGGCCTATTTGATCATAAATATAAGTTACTTGTAAGAAAAAGTTTTGGTCATAAATGTAAGTCATTTATAATATATGTAATGCTTACTTTATAGTTTTACCCTTATTTAATTCTCATTGAAAAAAGAGAAAGAATAGAAATATAAAAATGATTTGTAAATGGAGAGAGAGAAAAAACTTTTAATAAGGGTAAAATTGAAATTTTTTTCAATCTAATACTCCTGATTTGTACTATAAAATGGGTCTTATATTTAGGATCGGAGAAGTACATTCATTAACACATTAGAGTGGTAATAGTATTGAAAATATGGAGATATTACATACAAGCCTCTAATAATAAAAAAAAAAGTTACTCTTTTCACCCCTTATTATAAGCAACAACCACTATGTTCCATTGCTCCTATTGTTTCTAAATATGAGCAACATTTACAAGCTGTCTTTTGTAGCAAACTTCTTATTTTGCCCCTATTAAAGACTTATTTTAATAGTTACTATATTTATTTTTTTTTCCAAAATATCATTTCCTAGATAATAAATGTTCAGAAGATTAAATTTTAATATAATCTCTCTCCCTTACACATTCCCTCTCTTTTATAATTCTCTTTATTATAATAATTTTCTTATTCTCTTTCTTATACTCTCTCTTCCATTAATAAGGCTGTTTTGAAGAAAAGACTTTCAATTTTTATATATTTATTATTTTTAGCCAATTTTAACTAACTTTTTGAAGAGTTAAGTTTGAAATATTTTTAAAACAACAATATTATTATGGGTTTTCAAATAAAAATAGTATTCTGTAAAATTACTTGTCGTTTTCCTGTGGGCAAGCCACGATAAATTCAACGAACCAAACCGTTGGTCAAAAGTTCTGAACACAAACGACAAACCAAAGCCAAATTGTTTCAGAACTCTTAAATTTCCTCGCAAGACACAAAAAGAAAATAAGTATCTACGTTGAACTTGACCGCTTTACTATCAAAAGAGAAAATTTTGATTGATGATATTAAAATCCATGTTGGCATCTCCCGGCTACTATGATGAACCCTCCCTGTCAAAATACAACTTCTCACCACTTATCTTCCACATACTTTTCCACACGAGAAAATACCAACGAACTTCGTGGACTAATAGCTTTTTCAGAATTATTCAAAGATCGATGAACCCTTCTCTGAAGCTTCTTATACATATCGTTTATAATCCGCAGCTTTAGCTTCAAACAAAAGCCTTGAATATAACCATGGCAACGATTGCAGGAGAAGAGTCAAAACCCCATGTTGTTATCACCCCATTTCCATTACAAGGCCATATAACTTCCTTCTCGAAACTAGCCAAAGTGCTTCATTCTAAAGGCTTTCACATAACGTACGTCAACACTGAGTACAATCACAAGCGCTTGCTCAATGCAAGAGGAGCTCAAGCCCTCGATGGCCTCCCAGATTTTCAATTTGAAACCATCCCAGATGGTCTTCCTCCTTCTGATGCCAATGTTTCCCAAAGATTTAGTTTTCTGTGCAATTCTATGCAAAATAACAGTCTCATCCCTTTCAAAAAGCTTCTCGCAAGGCTTAATAAGCTTGCTTCCGACGGTGTTGTGCCCCCCGTTTCTTGCTTGATTTCTGATGCTGTCATGACGTTCACAATGAATGCTGCTCATGAATTCGATCTTCCTATTGCTCTTTATTGGCCAGCCAGTACTGTTTCCTTTTTGGGTGTTTTTCACTTTCGGACCCTCCTCAATAAAGGTGTAATTCCCTTGAAAGGTACCATGTTTCTTGTGTGTCTTTCTTGGTCCATTCTTCTGAAGTAATTGATCTGCAACATACTATGATGGTCATTGTATCTGTGCGCGCGCGCGCTCTGTATGTGTGGCTTTCTTTGATCTGTTCTTTTGAAGTAATGGATCTTCAACAACTTATAATGGTCATTGTATTGGTGCAGATGAGAGTTATCTAACAAATGGATACTTGGATACTGAATTAGATTGGCTTCCTGGAATGAAAAGCATGAGACTGAAAGATATTCCAAGCTTTGCGAAGGTTACAGATTCAAATAATTTTCTGCTAAACTTCCTTATGGCTGAGTTACAGAGAGCCCAAAAAGCTCAAGCAATAATATTCAACACATTTGAGGAGTTGGATAGTGATGCCCTCAGCACCCTATCCTCTGTCTTTCCTCCTCTTTACTACATTGGCCCTCTCGCTTTGCTTCTCGCTCATCAAATCCCACACAACCACCGCTCGTTGGAATCCATTGGCTCCAGTCTCTGGAAAGAAGAGACTCAATGCCTTGACTGGCTAGAAACCAAGGAACCTAAATCAGTGATTTATGTGAATTTTGGAAGCCTTGTAATTATGTCTCCAGAACAATTACATGAATTTGCTTGGGGTTTAGCCAATAGCAAGAAACACTTTTTGTGGATCATAAGGCCAAACCTAGTAGAAGGAGGCTCAATGATTCTGCCACATGAGTTTTTAAATGAGACTAAGAATAGAGGCTTCATAGCAAGTTGGTGTGAGCAAGAAAAAGTGTTGAACCATCCATCCATTAGAGGCTTCTTAACGCATTGTGGCTGGAACTCCATGACAGAGAGTATTTGTGCCGGAATTCCTATGGCATGTTGGCCTTGGTCTGGTGATCAACCAACAAATTGTAGGTATGCATGCAAAGAGTGGGGAATAGGAATTGAGATTGATCATAATGTGAAGAGAGAAGAGGTGGAGAAGCTTGTGAATGAGTTGATGGAAGGAGAGAAGGGGAAGCAAATGAGACGGAAGATTTCAGAGTGGAAGGAAATAGCAGAGAATGACACTAAACCAGGTGGTTCTTCCTACATCAACTTGGACAATTTGATCAAGGATGTTCTGCTAAAAACAAAAGTCTAAGATTTTTAACATCAAATAAGGGAATTTTCAATTCATCACTTGCAATTGTCGTGCATTTAAATCCGTTCAAGCTATCCAGTGCTTGGATTGTTGTGTCGAGCATGTAGCAACTAGTGATTTAGATGGAACTCGAAATGATTCACTCAGTTCAAGTCTTTTCTTCGTCTTGGGCCACACAGTTGATGTGATAAATTTAAAAATTCTGCATATCAAAGTTCTTGTTTAAATTTATGATTGTTTAGATTTGAACTGACCTGATTACTCTAGATGCTTATATATGGAGTTGTAGGTCCCACTATATACAGATGATGTTACATTAACAAGGAGTTGCAAAGGCCTCTAGTGAATGTTTGGTGCGTCGTATCATATGATGCATTTTTCCATTAAGGGCCACCTCTATAACATTTCTTGCATATGCTGCAATTTTGTTTAAGATTTAAATTAATAGAGGGTCTCCATGAAGCAGGGGCAAGCTAATTATTGTCATCAAATTCTCTTTAAGTCTTTCTTGATATTTAAGATTGATATTGATGATTTTTAATTACTTGGCTCCAACTAATGTTCATTCTTCCTAGGACTTATTTGGTGTGCTATATAAAATATTATATAAAAGCTAAATAACTAATTTACAAAAATTACAAGCTAAATATTAGAGATGAAGTAGACAGGGTCTTCTGTTTATGACCAAATTAAATATCTAACTAGCACCTATATTAAAAATTGAAGGTAATAGTATTTCAGTTCTTAATATAAGAGTTAGTTAACTAGTTTAAGTAGATTGAGAAAGTCAGATAAATTAGTTAATCATAACAAATATAATATGTATACTCTTGCATAACATTATATTATATATCAATTTATGGGTTAAATAAATTAATTTTAAAAAAATAACAAATATAAGAAATAAAAGTATATTAAGGTCTTATATTTAGTAATACACATCTAATTCTTATATTACGGCCTAGATGGAGTATAAAGTTTGGAGTGACCCTTTGTTAGATATTCCCTTCATCCTTTTTTATAAGCAACAACTACCATCTTTCTCTTATCCCTAAATATAAGCAGCATTTGCAATTTTGTCTTAGATTTTTGCAACAAATTTTCTATTTTGCCCTCGTTAATGATTTATTTTAATACCCTATATATTTATTATCTTATTTCCCAAACTATCATCTCTCTCTATTCACATTCTCTTTCTTTTATAATTCTTTTTATTATAATAATTTTTTGTTCTGTTTCTAATACTTTGCCTCTCTTTCATAAAGATATTTTGGAAAAAAAATTTAATTTTTATTTATTTATTGTCTTTAAATAACTTTTTAATTTACGTGATATAGTCTAAGATTACTTATAAAAAGAGACAAAGGGAGGAATACAAGGAAAATATGCACATAATCGATAGAAATAACATTTACTAGTGTTACGTTGCACGATTAACCAATAATTTTTCTCTCAGAAGTATTCCATTTATCTTCACCTCAGAAAGATTATGCGCCCCACTTGGATTTAAACAACGAACAAGACAAAAAAACTACACGATGAAGACCATAACTGTAACATCATCTTGAGCTGTATGATAAGACAAATAACTAAAACAGGCTGGCCGAAATAGACATGTCTTCAAGATAAGCAGTGACGTATAATATGTGATGTCATTTTCATCTGATCCTATTATAGCATATGGAGGAGAGAGTTTTGTTTAAGTTATTTTAGTATTTAGTCTATTCATTGATGCATTTCTGGAGGGAACTAGAAGATTAGCTTTTTGTGGAGAGAGTTATTCAAAACGTTAGCCTCATCATGCCAACTATAACTTTCACCCACACCCTCGTTATTGGTTACCTGTTCCAACTAGCTTCATATAACGAAGCGTTTCAGCAGACAAAGAGAATATTCAACTAAAACATGGATTCAAAACCCCATGTTGTTATCATTCCATTTCCAGCTCAAAGCCATCTAAACAGCCTCATGAAAGTAGCCAAAGTGCTTCATTCGAAAGGCTTTTACATAACATACGTGAACACAGAGTACAACCACAGACGCTTGCTCAATTCTAGGGGTCCTCAAGCTCTTGATGGGCTCTCAGATTTTCACTTTGAAACCATCCCTGATGGTCTTCCTCCAAGTGACGCTAATGCCTCCCAACATTTGCCTTCTCTTTGTGAATCTACAGCAAAGAATTGCCTGCTTCCTTTTATCAAGCTTCTTGGGAGACTTCATGAGCATGCCTCTAATTGCCTTGTTCCACCAGTTAGTTGCTTGATTTCTGATATTGCCATGACCTTTACAGTGAAAGCTGCTCAAGAATTTGGACTTCCTATTGCTATATATAGCCCCGTTAGTGCAATTTCCATTTTGGGCATGTGGCATTGCCGTACTCTTCTTGATAAGGGCATTGTTCCCTTGAAAGGTACCCCCTAGACACACTCACACTTGCTCTTTATTTTCATAGGCCATGAACCATTGATAACGTTGGGTGATTCCATTCATTGATACAGATGAGAGTTATCTGACAAATGGATACCTGGATACTGAATTAAACTGGCTTCCAGGCATGAAAAACATCAGATTGAGAGATCTTCCTAGCTTTTTAAGTTCTCTAGACCCAAATGATCACATCATTCTGAACTTTGTTATCAACATGCTACCAACTGCCCAAACTGCTGATGCCATCATTTTCAATACATTCAGTGAGTTGGAGAGTGAGGCACTGGACACTCTTTCCTCTATCTTTCCTCCTCTTTTTACCATAGGCCCTGTCCCTTTGCTTCTCGCTCAAACTCAGCAAAACCAGCAATTGGAATCCATTGGTTCCAATCTCTGGGATGAAGAGACCCGATGCATCGATTGGCTTGAATCCAGGAAACCCAAATCTGTAATCTATGTGAATTTTGGAAGCATCACGGTCATAACATTAGAACAACTATACGAATTTGGTTGGGGTTTAGCCAATAGCAAGAAACCTTTTTTGTGGATCATAAGGCCTGACTTAGTCGATGGTGGGTCATTAATTCTTTCACCTGAGTTTCTAAGTGAGACCAAAGATAGATGTCTCATAGCTAGCTGGTGTGAACAAGAGAAAGTGTTAAACCACCCTTCGATAGGAGGGTTTTTGACTCATTGTGGCTGGAACTCCATGACAGAGAGCATGTGTTCAGGAATTCCAATGGCTTGTTGGCCTTTCCTTGGAGACCAACAGACTAATTGTAGGTATGCTTGCATCCAATGGGGAGTTGGGGTTGAGCTTGATAAGAATGTGAAGAGAGAAATGGTGGAAAGGGTCATCAATGAGTTGATGGAAGGGAACAAAGCGATGGAGATGAAACACAAGGTCTTGCAGTGGCAGAAAATTGCAAAGGAATCCACATCACCTCATGGTTCTTCCTACACCAACTTGGAGAAATTGGTCAACCATGTCCTGGTCAAAAGGAAAATTTGAGGTTCTACATGGGGGAAAAAAATAATTTTATGAGATCCTGAAATCTTATTGTTATTTTGTTTTCCTGCGTATATGTCTCTAAACTCTTCAGGGGTAGAACTTTTTATTATCTGCTACAGCACAATATGGAGAGCTTTATTTAGAATAACTACACAGCTATAAGTGTGGACAGCTTTATCAGACTTCATATATAGTATTAGGTTTGATTTCAATCGTATCTTTGATGTGGCTTGTAAGTCATCTTTATAGTTATATCTTGTAATATTTTAATTCGGTAATTGCTTATCCCTCCTCTGCATAAGCGTAAACCTCTTGAATTATATGCAATTTTATGCATCAATAATAACTCCTCTTCCATTTCATGAAGCCCAAAGAAGAAAGGGCATAACTGAACATGCATTGATCACTATGATTGAAATATGTAAGATTTGGCATCGATTTATCTAGCATGAGATTTCATTCAATCAGCATAATTTAAGGGTCATCTAGAAGATAAGATGGAGAAAAATTGCTGGCAGATTGAAATATGAGTGATTTTTCACCAACTTTCTCTTTTTTGAATTATTTATTTTTTAGTTCATATTCAACAATTTTTGGAACATGAGATCATTATTATAAGGCATGTAATTAATTTTTAAAAAATTAAATTCTAGCACCTTGTCTAAAATTAGATTGCAGTTCCTAGAGTAAGGTCTCGCTTGGCCACTGATTATAAACACGTGTGTGCATAAGTATAAATGTTAGGTCACAGGCAGCTATCACGATGTACCTCTCTTCACAAGAAAGCTTGACGATCGTATATTAGCTTGTCTCTTTACAGAGCAATTTAAAACGTGAGGGAAAGTGATGCTAAAAAAAGCCCTTTTGATTGATGTGCCAATAAAATTCATATATTGGAATACAGTTGAGATACGCCTTCCCTTATGTCTATGATATCTCCCAAAGAAGAGGGGGGGGGGAGGAGAGAACCTTCAAGGGAGTGAAGGGGAAAAAAATTATGTTAAACATGCATAAACCTTTCCTCACAGGGATAATTCAAAATGTTAATTGAGAGTTATCCACATTAATATAAGAGATTAGAAAGGTTACTGGGGTTATAGATCTGTACACATTCAAAGTTATAGGGAGATTGTATATAATTTAGCGGGTTAATACAATATTTTGTTTTTTAAATTTACCTTCACTTTGATTATTTTAGTCTCTCAAATTTTAAAGTATTGATTTTAATACATCGAGTGTTCTTTCATTTATAATATTGGTCTATATAATTTAATAAAAACTTATATTATTTTTTCCTGTGATGATAAAAACTATAGTTTAAAACTTGAGGGACAAAACAAAATGAAGCAAAATTGAAGGCAAAAATTATATTACCCCAAATTTAGCCTAATATTATTAAAAATTAAATATATACTAATCCAATAGCAAACTAAATTAGCCTGTTTTTTCCGTCATGCTTGAGAATTGAGATACGTCAAAGTGGCTTAATGAACGCCTTCTTTCAATTTGTCAACCAAAGTGATGAAACTGGCATAAGAAGAACCACCTGGTAATGTCGCATCCTGAGCTTTGAATTTCCACTCCAAAGCCTTCTCTCTCATCTTCTTACCTCTCTCTCCCTCCATGACTTCTCTCACGATCCCTTCAATCTTCTCTCTCTTAATAACCTCATAACCTTCTTCAATCTCCATCCCTATCCCCCACCTCTTACACGCATAGAAACAGTTCATTTGTTGCTCTGCAAAAAACGGCCAACACACCATTGGCACACCTTCACTAATACTCTCCAACGTCGAGTTCCACCCACAATGACTCAGAAACCCTCCCACCGACGGGTGACTCAGTACTTTCTCTTGTGGACACCACCCCACAATCATGCATCTTCCTTTAGTCTTCTTCTTGAATCGTTCTTCTGATAATACTTGTTCACCACCTTCAACCAGATTAGGTCGAATCACCCATAAGAAACTGCAGTTACTGTTAGCTAATCCCCATGCAAACTCTAGAAGTTGATTAGGGTTCAAAATAACCAAGCTTCCGAAGTTGATGTAAATAACTGATTCTTTCTCTCTTGTGTCTAGCCATTGTAAGCATTTGGTTTCTGCGTTCCAGAGATTCAAGTCTATGGCGTCGGCGGCGGCTGACGGTGATGAAATTCGGTGGTTCTGAAGAAGCAATGGTAAGGGGCCAATGGGGTAGAGATTAGGGTAGGTGGAAGTGATGGCGTCTAGGGTTTCTGATTCAAGGGCTTGGAAGGTGTTAAGGATGACGCCTCTGGCTTTAATGGCGTTGAACACTGAGTCTCTGTTGTAGTTGAACATTATATCAGAAGGATTGGTGGTTCTGAAGAATGTGGGAATTTCTCTTAGTCTGATTCCTCTCATTGCCGGAATCCAATCTATTTCTGTGTCCAGATACCCATCTTGTAGATTCTTTTCATCTGGCAGCAATTAGAATTGCCCAATATATAATAAGTTTCTACAAGGAATATAAGGGGACTTCAAAGTAGATAGCAGCATGCCTAAAGAACAATAATTAACTTGTGTAACTCTATTACGGTGACATATCCATTACTAATCAACTCACACAAGGCCTAATAAACATAACATCCACTTAAACTAATGATTAAAGCTAATAATATATATATAAACTCAATAAGAATCATGTATATTAGAAAAAAAATGGACTACTTTAAAAAAAAATAGATAAATATGAGAGACAAAGTATATTAGGGTCTTATCTTTAAGACTAAAATAAAAGTGAAATAAAATCTTATATTAGAGACCAGAGATAGTAGTTTATATTGATATGTTTTGGGAGAATTATAATAAAGTCTCGGGAAATGAACATAATTATTATAAAGTCTTAATGACAATTGAAAAGCTTGTGATAGCAAGTTTTATGCTAGGAAATGACAACTCCCCACTTGTTATTACGATTTTTTGATAGTTATTTTTTTTTATGAGATTTTATTGCAATTCTCTCTTATTTTATTGTTTTATTGTGGTTGCTTGGCTTCACCATGGTGAATCAGACGCAGATCTCGCACAGATATACACGTGATAATTTGTGAATGGGCCATCATGTCGGATGCCCAACCCTTGTAATTTGTTGGGCAAGCACATCACAGTCACGAGTAAGCATGGTGCTATGTACAGCAATGAACCCCACCTATAGTGGTATGTAATTTTCAAATAAAAAGGTATTAATTTGCAAATAAATACAATATCTAAATAGACAATACATATAATTAGTCCAGTAAACTACAGTTACTAAAGTGAAAATTAAATATAATATTGTTTTTTAAAACCAAAAATATCATTTTAAGCTCAATCTCAATAAAAAGTAAGAAAATATAAAATTCAAATTAATTAATCCGTTTGATTCTCTTGAGTGGGAAGGTTAGCAGTGGTTTAGAACATCTCCTCTTTCCTTCTCCTCTTCTTTCCTATTCTTCCTTTTTCTAACTCTTAAATTAATATTTCAATGGTTGAGATTTAAACATTTCCAAAACTATTATTAAAATCTTAAATTATAAAAATAAATAAATGATAGATTACAAACTATATTAAACTTTAATTTTAATACTTTTAAAATGCACTAAATATTTTTTAAAACTTTTTTAAATAATTTATAAAAAATTAAAATTTGAATCGTTAAAATGAATTCAATAGCTAAAGAAAAAAAATGAGAGAAAAATTATGACAAGAACCCGTTCATTAGTCTTACGTGGTCCCCTGAAGTTGTAATGCACGTAATCCTATGCGAAGAGGTGATGATGTGGCTCACTATCACAAGGCTTCAAGAGACGAGGAGTGGGGGACTCCATGGGGTCCCATTCACTCCTGTCTCTCTGCTGCAAGATGATCGGAGAAATTCACCCGATTCTTTGAAGATAGAGTTTCTTACTTACCTTTCAACGGGAAAAACCCTCTCTTCTCAAGCTCATCAAAGTTAAGGTACCCCACCATGCCACAACCGCTCGGAGTAAACAACATGAACTCAGGTATACCGAACTCCTCCGCCGCTTTCAAAGTAAACCCCATCACCCCGTCGGAGATTATGCAGCTCACCGGAGGCACGTCCGGCGAATCACCCTGCTGCAGCTTGGCTATCAGCTCTCTGAACGAACGCAACCCTTCTACAGGCATCGACACGCAAAACTCTGCCAGGTTCAGAATCCCCCGTCTGTTCTCCGGCGGCAAACCGTCGGAGATGGCCTCAAACCGGAAGCGGGGAACGCCCTTGACGGAATCGGGACCTCTGGAGTTGAGCAAGAGGGAGAAGTTGAAGTGGGTGAGGACGAAGGTGACGTGGAAGCCATGGAGGTGGAGGAGCTTGGATAGGGTTAGCATAGGGTTCATGTGGCCTTGCAATGGAAGAGGAACACACACCACATGAGGCTTCTTCGCTGCCATTTTTGCTTCGTCCATTGCTCCTCATCATGCGCGCTAATATAGTGATATTCCAATCACCATCCCACGTCTTCAAAAGACTCAATTTGCTTTTCAATTTTCATTAAAGAAATAAAATTAAATAAAAAAAGAAGAAAAAGAGAGATTTTGGAAAATGATGCCACAGCAAACATTGAGATTTAATATTTTTAACAATTTATGATTATAACATTAAATATAAATAAATAATTTAAAATATTAAAATTTAATTTAAACATTTAATAATTATAGAGTAACTAAAATTTAAAAAAGTACTCCTCCGGTCCTTAATATAAGACCCATTTAACTAATTTGATTAGATTAAGAAAGTTAGGTAAGTTAGTTAATTATAAAAAAAGTGACACATTTTTCCTAAAACACCATAATCATCTTTCTTAATACCCCTCTCCCTCTTCTACTTGATTAGGTTAAGGGAGTATCCATAGGGGTAGTTTAGAGAAAATTGATAAATATGAGAAATGGGCCTTATATTTAGGACCAAAACCAACTCAAGAATTGGGTTCTATATTAAGGACCGGAGGAGTAATATTTTTATGAAATACTAGATTCCAACCATTTATTTTTTTTTTAATCTAATAATAGAGATGGAATTGAAAATTGTAAAGAGGCCGGGATCCAGCCGAAGACGGAGGAAGGTTTGGCCATTTGGGGACAACTGGACAAACCCGGGCAAATATTTAAGGGAGAATTACAATAAAGTTTTAAGTAAGAAAAACAATTGAAAAATAAGTCTTAGAGGTTGTTATTCTCATTATAGAACTTGTCATTATAGACCGATAAGCTTGTTATTGAGATTTTTAGTAATGATTTCTCTTTCATGGAACTTGATTGTAATTTTTCCAATCTTTAAAAGGAAGGCCTCCCCACTGCCGTTGTAAGCAACGTCGTTCCTTGTGTCTCTTTTCCTCCGGACTTTGTCAACTTAAAACTGGCTTATAATGATTTATAAATAGTTTTTCAGTCATAATTTATAGAACATGATATAAATATATATAAAAAATTTATTTTAACTTACATAAAACGTGTTCATAAGTATTTAAATAAGTTAACCAAAACAAGCACTTAGTTAAGTATTATTATTTTTTTGATACAACGGAAAGAAAACTTAGTTAAGTATTATTAATCCTATGTATCTTTAATTAACTTAATTGGTCAAACTTTAGGCATCAACCTGTTTAATATCTCAGCATACTGGTAGCCCCAAATTCCATTTGCCCCCTTTATCGATTTAAGTACTTAATCTTATACAAGAGAAATTACATATCTTACTGGCAAAATTACAATAAAATCCCACTTAAAAGAATTAAATACACAAAGGTCTCTTGAAATTATTAAATTAATTTAAAATCCCAAAAGACCTCATTGTAAAAGATTCTATTTATTTAATTACAAAATTACCTTTATCTTTTTTTTAAGGTATATGCATTGACAACTCAAAATACAGTCATTAACAACTTAAAGGGTAATGATTAAAAACTATTGCGACAGATATTGACAACTCATATATTATATTTTTATGATACACTGAGCAAATGTGTTATTAATACTTGCTGTGATAATTGTTAGTCGTTACACTTTAAGCTATTAACTATTGCTCTTTTAATTGTCAATGCATACTTTAAAAAAAAAGTATTTTGATAATTAAACAAATAAAATCTCTTGCAATAAGGTTTTTTAGGACTTCAAAATAATTTGATAATTTCAAATGATCTTTTTGTATTTAATTCTCTTGGATTAGACCTTATTACAATTTTTCCTATCTTAATTTGAACAGATAGCATACAATTCTTTTTTATTAAAATTATAAGATTGTGAAAATATTCATAACCAACAAAGCTCATTTCTTGATCACCATTCAGCGATCTCACCTGTTAAAGGTTAAAAATGTTTTTAAAAAAAAAGTTAAAATATTTTAGAAAATTATAGAAGTCTTCTTTATCACCCCCTAATTTTAACGAATGTCCTTACTTTACATACAGTAGTTAATAAGCCCAAACAAGTACTAATTTATTTTGATGAATCATGTTGGCAAAAACAAAAATGTTGATGAGTCTTTTCTGTTAATTAATTTTCCTCACCCATTTACTCATTTTTTTAAAAATTAGATTTACTAAAATTTCCCTCTCCCCTCCAATCAATTTGGGTGGTGTAAATAACACTAACTTGATTTGACAAGTCATATATCCTATTCACCTTTTGATGAACGAAGTAGACGTGAAGCTGATGAAAAACGACAAGAACAGGAGGACGACGAACCCTTTTAAGAGTCTTATACGGCACCCATATAAAACGACGTTCACTAGTGGGCAGCTTTACGCTCATCACATGCCAACTTTATGCTCAAGATATCCGCCACACTTTTCAAAGAGGTTTTAGTACTAGTTAAAGGAACCTTTTCATACACACAGTAAAAAAAAAAAAATCAAATTTCTAACTAAATAGTTAGAGAATTCAACTAGATACTCACTGTGTTAGGCCTTATAGTTAAATAATACTACCTCCAGTCCATAATACTATCTTCAATCTTTAATAGAAGATCTTATTTAACTTTTATTTTGATCTTAAATATAAATCTCAATCCACTTTGTCTCTTATATTTATTTATTTTTTAAAAAATAGTCCTTCTAATAATAGTAGTTATAGCCAATACACTTGATTAGTAAGGATATTTTAAGAAAAACAACATCTATCTATTACAAGTAACTCTTAAAGAGTTAGTTGACTAATTTGAGTAGATTAAGAAAATTAAAGTTAGTTACTTGTAATAGATAGATGTTGTTTTTCTTAAAATATCCTGACTAATCAAGTGTATTAACTAAAACTATCATTATTACAAAAATTATCTTAAAAATAGATAAATATGAAAAACATAATGAATTGAGGTATTGTATTTAAGATCAAAATAAAAATCCAACCAAACCGAAGTTGTGGCATTTTTATCCTTGGCTCAAGCTAGATTAAAGTCGCCTTACTTTTGTAGTGAAACCCGGAACTAGACATGGAACCCAAACGACTTTTAAAAAAACCGGATGTACTTTCAAACCATTTGTAGGTTATTTCATGGAAAATATCATATAATGTGAAATGATCATATTAACAATTAGACTTATTCTATGCATAGTACACATACAATTAGTTGAACCTTAAAAACAGAGGCTTTGGCATTTTCAATTTAACATTCCGTCAATTTTGAAACAGTGAAAAAAATACCAATAACATACCATCAACATCATAAGTAGGGGTGTTCAACACCAGCCCGTCCCTGTCAGCCTGTTCTGGTCCCGGTTTTATTGGGACAGGGTGGGCCCATCCAGAAATTTTTCAGAACAGGACAAAATTTGACGGGACAGAAAAAGGGACCGAGACAGGGTCATCCCGGCCCAGTCCCGTTTATTTTTTTATTTTGTTCATATTTATATAATTTTTTTTTTTGAAGATTTGATACTATTGTATGAAACTACAGACCTATTTATTTAGAGTTTTTATATTTGTTGATGATTTGAGACTATTGATTATTAGAATTTCCAACAAGTTTTTATTGTGTTCAAAATTTTTATTTAGAGTTTTTAATGACTATTATATACGATATTTTTGGGCTTTTGTTTAAGGGTGCCCAAAGAAATAAAAAGGAAAACAAAAATGTTTTTATAAGGGCTAAACTCAAAAAACTATAATTAGAAAAAAAAATCAGATTTTATTGTATCCAACAACTCAAAAAAATAAAATAAAAATAAAAAAATTTAAATTGGGTCGTCTCGGTTCTGTCCTATCCCAACCGGGATTGGAACGACACTGAGACAGGACAGGACACGGGACAACAAAGTTGTCTAGTTACTGTTTATCGGGACAGAACCGAAACAAACTTGTCGTGGTCCCGATCCGTCTCATGAACAACCCTAATCATAAGATTGGCATAAGGGTGAACAGAACAAAATAATGAACCTACCCTTCCAATAATTCTGCTAGTCTGACTTTTCGTTGAGTTGCTTCGTGAAAAGCCTGTATACTACCTCCGGTCCTAATTATAAAATATTATGGTTTTATAATTAGAACCAGAGATAATATATATATTTACATCTGCATGCCAAGAGTTTTGCCAACAGGCAAGTCGGAAAATTTCCAGAGCTTTCTGTGTTATTCTTCTCGTCTCAGCTGGTTTGTAACTTGGATTTTTCTGGAGATCTAAATTTTTTAACAGATCAGCGAAGAAGTGGAGCTAAAACTGTGCCTTCCCTAATTTCCCTTTGTTTAATTAGCTCCATCTTTCCCATTTGCCTTCCCTCTTAGACTTTGTATCATCGTTTGCCTCCTCCTCCACCATCTACAGAACAAATTAATTAAGATTTTTGGATCAATTTGCAAAGATAAGATTTTATTTTGTTTATTGCTGCCGGGTGGGTGAAATGGCTTTTGCTCATATGTTCTACATCTGGGAAGATGCCCGAGATGGGCTTGTAGCAGTCAGATGCGATCATTTTGACTACAGGACTTTCCTTTCATTATAAAGTTGGGAAAGTTTTACAATTCCATGAAGATGCAATGGGAAAAAGATTTTAACTATAAAGTTAGTTGTGAAACCTTAATCGTACTCGTTGAAAGAGAACAAACCATTGAGAAGCCGTGGATTCTGTTTATTTTCAAACAATATTCAAGTGTTTTATAGTAGCTAAAATGAAAAACAGATAAACTCTCAAATGTGTAAATGTATGAAGAAGAATGCAATTTTCATATATTTAAAATTTAGAAAATCAAGCTCTGGTGGTTGGGGGGGGGGAGATAGAGATGAAATATTTTAAATCAAGGGAGAAAAGGAATTTCTTTATCTTTTTGTTTGTATTAACGGTTGAGGATTCCTCTTCCTAGTCATTGTGGGCAATATTGTGGGCCATAAACAAGCGATTATGATTATTGGGGTGATGGTCTCTCCACCAAATGACTTATAAGTAATTTTTTAATTGTAATTTACAAAATAAAAAATAAACATGTGAAAAAAGTTTTATTTCGACTTATATAAAACAAACTTATATAGGTGTTTCTAAACAGAATCCCAAACAGGTTTGCAATCTTTGGATATAATAATATAGTGACTGAATCTCTTCCAAGAGGATTATGCACAAGTATATTTATGTATCTCATTGTTCTAGCTTTTGATCGTCTAAAATAAAAATTTTGTCTTTTGCACTATTTGATTTGGTTGTTTCCCATAACCTTAACAAGGTTCTCATACTCTTATATTGGTCATCAAATCTGGATATATATCTTTGATTTACATGTATCTATCAAATCTGTTTATTTTAATTTCAGATGCAGGAACTTGTACTCAAATTCGTGCAGAGAAAACAAAAGAAATGACATAAAAAGTTTAGATTTTCAACATAAAAGAACTGAAAACTTAAATTTTTTTTTTAGAGTACTTTGAAGAAAGTTGGAACCTGCATGTCTTGGTCATGTGTCCTATTTTTCTTTAAAATCTACGTACTCATGTGTGATTAGAGAATTTAATACAATGAACACAAAAAACTTAACCAATATATTGTCCTTTATCTTATATCTCTTCTACTCTTTTCTTTTTCTTTTTTTAATTTAGAGGAGTATGCAATATGCACTAATTGACTAAAGTTATAGGCAATATCAAACTTGTAACCTCTCTTTAGTAAAGAAAGTATTCATGCCACCTGACTAAAAAGTCATTGTTACTCATTTCATTTTTCTATGCCTATTCTCTGCCTCTTTCATTTTCACAAACAATAATTCAATAAAAAGAGCTATCACTAGAGCACATGAGAGTGCTTTGCTTGATTCTGCTGCGAGTTTTCATTATTTTCAGTTTCCGTGAGATCAATACCTTTTTTTTTAAAAAAAAAAAAAATTTCGGGCTTGACACTTGACAGAGCCATTTTATGCCCAACATGTTTGAGATAAACTCAAGAAGTCCAAGTCACATACAGATTTAGTTTTTGTTATCATCAAAATATTTTGAAGGCTTGGTGTCAGCAGTTATAATATTAATGATTTTCTTATACCTTTATAGTTTAATTTATAAGTTCTGAAGGAAGACTTTTCCATAAAAAAATTCACTCTTCATTTTTTTTAAATGGAAAAAAATTTGCAAAATTTCAAGAAATAATTTTTCGAAAATCAAAGGAAAAATTTTAAATCAATATTTAGAACTTAAAGAGCCTATATGAGAATATATTATTGATTTGTAAGTCTTTATATGTTGAGAATAAATTGCACAGTAGGAATCGTAAATTAATAATGATATTTAAATGATTAAATATTAATGTATTAATATTGATCCGAGTTAATAAATGAAGAGATTCCTCTCCCAATTTTAACGAAAAAGAATGTTTCCATTTAGTTTTCTTTCCACTTCTCTCTATTTATTATTTTTACCATTGGATTAATATCCAATGGTTAAGAATTAATATATTTTAGCAATAGTATAATATTAAATAATAAATATATATAAAAATAATTTTAGCTTATACATGATAAATACTATGATATTATTATAGTTAGATAGCATAAGATAAAAAAATTATAAAATATTTTAATAAAAATCTATGGAAGTAATATATGCATATTAATTTTCTACTGCTTACATATATATTTTTTGTTTAATTAATCTTGTAATAATATTTTTATAATTTATTAGATAGGTCAAATGAAGAATCACAAGGTTTTATTTATCACCATACAACAATTAAACAGAGAAATCATAACGAGGGAACCAAGCATTTCTGTGAAGATCAAAACGACGGACCGTTTGTGTGTAGATTTTTTTTTTGGTACAATAAAAGTTTAGGTGTGTAGATTTTTTTTCGTACAATAAAAATTTAAACGAGTTGGGTCTCAAAGGCTCATCAGAATTAGGATAGACTTCTAAACTCAGAAAGTGATTACAGAGGCACTTATAGATCGCTATCAATAAGATCATCATATCAATAACAAGATTTAAATTCATAATCTTATATGTTATCAGTTGATTCCTTACCAATTTAACTAACTTTTAATGATTTTTGCATGTAGATTAGTGTGCTGCTTCAAAATGTTAATGTTACCACATGACTTGCCGTTTCAATGGTCCACCAGGCCAGCAGGCCCGACCCAAATTAAATAAATATGGGCGTAGAAGAAGTGATTCGGCTGAGTTCGGATTGCTAGGGTTTTATGTGATCTTCTCGTCCCTGGCTTGCAGCTCGGATTCGACGATGACCTTGTCGCGTGGCGGTACAAGGTATGCCTCCGTCAAATCTTCTTTGCTCTGCACCTCTCTGTGTCTTCGGTCGTTTTCTCCAACTTCCTTTTTTATTTATTTTATAAATCCTCGAAACATTGAAGATTATGTCTATTTGTTTAATTGCTTGCTTCATATGCGTCATCCACCCTCTACCGTTCAAATTACTGAGATTGTAGGATCAATTGCTGCTATGAGATGTTATCCCACTCTTATTGTTGTTTCACTTTTCACGCCAGCAGGATCTGAGGGATTCACGCCATGCCTTGGTTGGTCTGAACAGCTTTATGAGCTACTACTTCCGTGCGGGTGAAATGGATTTTGCTTTCTTTAACTTTCTTGCTATGGGCTGTCAGTCAGATACGATGACTACCTTAATGAAACAATTTTTCTTTATCAATGGGGTTGTGAAAGCTCTGTTGGAAAAGGGATTTTATCTCACGGAAGTTAGCTATGTCACA
Organism: Neltuma alba; assembly: GCF_004799145.2. Lineage (NCBI taxonomy): Eukaryota > Viridiplantae > Streptophyta > Magnoliopsida > Fabales > Fabaceae > Neltuma > Neltuma alba. Next base: position 96,454 of record NW_021635275.1, read on the forward strand.
TTGATTTATATATCTAATTTAATTTATTAGATTCTTCCCATATCATAAAGTTGGTCTGAAGTGGATTAAAATCTGACCTAATAAATTATGAGCTCAGTGAAGCCATGGATCTCTTTAAAGAGATCTTATGTACTTTGGAAAGAATCTCATGTGTGCAAGATAAAATTTTAGAGAATCTCATGTGTGCAAGATAGTTTAAGATTAGGCTTTTTAATGATCCACGAAAAGAATAAACATGATACTCAAAATTGAGAAGTTAGTCCAGCGGGTTGCAGAGGAATGCTCATTCCTTTTACTATATCTGCCGAGGCTTCTTCTTCTTAGCTAGTGGCGACGTCGGCCATAAAAGTACTGTGGTGATAGTCATCCTTTGGGACAATGTCTTTTCTCTCCACCAATGCCCTCTTTGGACAACGGAGGGACTGAACCTAGTTCATGGGGATTAAGCACAGGTATATTTATGTATCTTTGTTATAGTTTTTAATCGTTTGAAGCAAAAATTTTGTCTTCTGCATTATTTGATTTGGTTGTGAAACTTTGATTTATTTGATTTATATCAATTTATATCTGATCTGTCTCTTTTGGGCAATATCAATTAAAATGTCATCCCCAGGATCATTACTAAGATTAGTGCTTTTGCTTCAATTATAGCACGTAGGCTTTCGAGTTATTTCAATTAGTAAGTAGTTTCTATAAACAAAGTATCAGACATTTGTTTTTGTGGAATAGATGTTATTATGTTGGTTCTATAGTGACTGATGAGAGAGTTTTGCAATGCAGGTTAGAAGGGCTTGTTAAATCTGTGTGGTTTAATTCCAGATGCAAGAACTTGTACTCGTCAAATCATCGCAGAGAAGATACAAGAGAATAATAACTCTTTTAGATTTTCAATATAAAAGAACTGAGAAATTATAATGTCTTTCTCAAGAGGATTTTCAAGAAAGTTGGATGCATGTCCCTTGCTTGGTATTGGCAAGTTAGGCTATTTATTTTTGTTCTGTTTTATGTCGTTGTATATTTTTAGCTAGTTTAGTCTGGTTGATATTATATTTAAGACTGGAGGAGTATTTATTTTTGTTTTCTGCTCATCTCTTTGTATCTTCAATCAAATGTATACATCATTTGCTGACTTAATATTGAATTTTTTTTTTTGTGATGCCAGACACAATTAAAATGTTTTTTTAAAAAAAAAAATTTGGGGAATACAACCATAGTTATCTCAAAGCATGTAAACTGCGGGAAAGATTAATCTGGATTGAGATGTAAAGCCCGGCTAATATAATATAAGACTAAAGTAAACAGGACACAAAATTACTAAATTACTAAATTATTTAATTATAACATAAGTTATATTAGTTTTTTTATAACTATAATGTATATTAATAAATTATATATTAATCTATAAGTTCGATAAATTATTTTAAAAAATAATAAATTAAAACATTTTAAAATAATTTAGTATATATTTTTTAATTTTTTTAAGTTAGTTGATTGATTTTTATGTTGTGTACCGGGGTGCCGGACTTAGTTTTTGTTTATTTTGTTTTTTTTTTTTAAAAAAGAAGCAACGCGGCGCACTAGTGTCTTTGCAGTGTTAAAAACAGGGGAACAAATGACCTATATCACCTCTAGTCTTAAATATAAAAAATAGTTGACAGTCGTAAATATAAGATCTCAATTCATTTTATCTTTTAAATTTGTAATGTATTCTCAAAAATATCCTTCTTGATTGTAAAGTATTTCCAACCAAGTATAAGTTTAATTTACATGATTAAATAAGTATAATCTAAAAAAGTCAACACACATTTGTTTCAAACAACTAATTTAACTAATTTTTTTAATCTTTTTAAATAATTATCAAAATTTTATATTAAGAATCGAATGTAATACAATGTTTTTCTTTGACTTTATCAGTTCTTCACTTTTTTTAATTAAACCCTAAATTATGTTTATAAATTATATTTTTCTTGAGGATCAGAGGGGAGTACCTTCTGATCATAAATTGGAAACAAAATTCATCAAAAATGTTATTAATAAAAATGACCTAAATCAAAATAGCGATGCACAACATTTTCAAAATACATTTTTTTACGTATAAAAATTTATCATATTCTATGGGCTAATAAAATTTTTAATTGGATTTTTTTCCTAATTTTTTCCAAAAAGAGTTTGCATTATTTTCTTTGCAATAATCGCCGTTAATAGGAAAGCAACAAAAATGTGTTGTTAATGGCTCCGCCCCCCAAAAATAATCATATATGGGATGGGAAATGCGCACAATTTTTTATTTTTCTTTGACCAGACAATTTTTTTAATTTTTATAATGACAAAAATATTTTGATATTATGTCCCCACGTAATCTTGATCTTTTGAACCCACCCAATATAATCAACTTAATTAAACTCCCTCATGCATTTTTTTATGATATTGAACAATTTACTTTAAATGCTCCAAACCCACTCATTTATCGTTTTTGTTATTTTCTTCAGATTTTCATTTTTTTAATAATTATAACAATTCATCGATAATATTTTATAAAAGATAAGCTCCTTTTTATAAGTACTCTGGTCTTTATTATACTCCATCCGTTCCTTATTATAAGAGACATTTGATGTTTATAGCATGTTCCTATATATAAGAGACACTTAAAAGTTATCTCTATTTTTTTGTATTGATTTTTTATTTTACCCCTATTTATTTTGTCTCCAACTCACACATTCTCTCCCTCCCACTTCTCTTTCTTTTAATAATTTAATTATTCTCTCTCATACTTTCTCTCCTTATTAATGGGGGCATTGTTGGAAAAAACATTATACTTTTTACACATTAATTGTCCTCAACTAATTTTAACTGTTTTTTTTTATCAACGTAATTTTGTTATTTGTCTCTTATAATAAGGAACGGAGGGAGTAAGTCTCAAATAACTAATTCACGGGTAACAAATAATTAGTTAAAATTAGTTAAAACAATAAATATGTTAAAAATATACTTTTATTTTTAAATATGTCTTTATAATAAATGAAAAAGAAAAAGAAAATAATGTATGGGAAAATGTGATAGAGAAAGTGAAAGCATGACAGAAAGAGAATAAATAATTAAAGGTAAAATTAACAAAATACATTAAATATTAAGACAAATTTTAAATTGAAACTTATAAAATGCACCATATCCCCCTCTAAATTGAAAACTTATAAATAAGATGTAGGATATCGGATAAGACTAAATTAGTATACTGTATTAATAACTCTTTTTTTTTTTTTAATGAAGTAGACATGAAAAAATATTAACATTTCTCTCATGAGAGATTTACATATATCATTCTTTCTCATAAATTGAAAAAACATTCATAAAAAAATTTATTAATGAAAATAACCTAAATCAAAATACCGATATAAAACATTTTCAAAATACATTTTTTTAAGTACGAAAATTTATCATGTTCTATTTACTAATTTTTTTCCAAAAAGAGTTCGCATTATTTTCTTTGCATTAATCTCCGTTAATAGAAAAGCGACAAAAATGTGTTGTTAATGCCTTAATGGCTCCGCCACCCACAATAATCATACACGGGATGGGAAATGCGCACCATTTTTTTTTTTTGACCAGACAATTTTTTTCATTTTTATATTATAGTATTCTATTATTTTCATATACAATGACAAAAAATTTTTGATATTATGTTCCCACGTAATCTCGATCTTTTGAGCCCACCCAATATAATCACCTTAATTAAACTCACTCATCCATTTTTTCATGATATTTAACAATTTACTTTAAATGCTCCAAACCCACACATTTATCGTTTTTGCTATTTTCTTCAGATTTCCATTTTTAAATAATTATAATAATTAATCAATAATATTTTATAAAAGATAAACTCCCACTTATAAGGACTCCCTCTTATTCTTATTATGAGCTTCAAATAACTAATTCACGGGTAACAATAATTAGTTAAAAGTAATAAATATGTTAGAAATATATTTTTATTTTCTAATATGCCTTTATAATAAATAAAAAAAGAAAAAAAAGTATGGAGAAATGTAATAGAGAGAGTGAGAGTGTGACAGAGAGAGAATAAATAATTAAAAGTAAAATTGAAAAAAATAAATTAAATGTTAGGCAAATTTTAAATTGAAACTTATAAAATAGACCATATTCCTATCTAAATTTGAAACTTACAAATAGGACTGGAGGAGTATCAAGACTAAACTTTTATGAGATATTTATATATACTACCTTCAATTCTAATTATAAGATTTCGTTTGTCATTATAATTAGGAATGGAGGTAGTATCATTCTTCCAAAAATAAATTTTGAGGTAATTTCACTATTTCAGTCGTTAATTCTTGCTTCTTTGTAAATTTCTTTTAGTTATATATTATGAGGGATTCTTTATCTCGCCATTATCAGAATAGAATCCTTCAGTATTACCCACACCTAATCTCACTATATTAATATTATCATCTGAATTACCTTCTAATTAACTGCTACATTATTGTAAATTTGAGAATCCATGAACAATTTATCTACTTTAACCTTCTTCTTTCTCAATTGCAGATGGAGGCAGAAATTAAAAGTAACGTAGACAATGGAATATGAAGACAAACAAATTAAATAAGAATCCTATCCCACAGACGGCAAGCCTATCGCACAGACAGCAACAAAAGCTGTCGTGTACTAATGAAACAGTTTCTGTCGTTGGCACAAGTTTCGAGCGCTCACACCCATAGGCCAAATAATATTTCAGTGCAAGTTGGAGTATACGACAAAATTTTCAACAGAGCTCACATGTCCGATCTCTGATCTATATATATAATAGGGAAAATTTCACTGTAGGACCGCACAAGACAATTAATCTCAAAAAGCCTCCAAAACTTTCTGAAACCTCACTGTAGGACCAAGGGGCCAATCTGATATTAATTCCACAAATGAAATGACGCCACTACCCTTAGCATCAGGTGAACCAGTCCACATGTGAACGGACTGATTCCACGTGTGAATATATGTATTTATTCTGCAAATTGGCTAGTTCCCCTTGCAAATGCGCTCTCCCGCACTTGTTCACTCACGGACACAGCTTCAGTTGAACCAGTCCACATGTGAATGGACTGATTCCACGTGTGAATATATGTATTTATTCTGCAAATGGCTAGTTTCCCTTGCAAATGCGCTCTCCGCACTTGTTCCCTCAAGGAAATAAGTTTCTACTAGGGGCAGTGGCATCATTTCGTTTGTGGAATTAATATCAAATTAGCCCTTTGGTCCTGCAGTGAAGTTTCAGAAAGTTTTGAGGGCTCTTTGAGATTAATTGTCTTCTGCGGTCCTACAGTGAAATTTTCCCATAATAATATGATTTTGCTTTATGAAAATTCACATTTGTTTACCTGTTTAATCGCCAACTAAAGTCTAAAGCTTCACACACGAAACAGAGAAAGAGAGAGAGGTTTGAAATACAGCATGGGTTCTGTTGCCAGAGATGGACCGAAACCGCATGCTGTGTTGACCCCATTGCCTCTTCAAGGCCATATCAATTCATTGTTCAAGCTAGCAAAGCTCCTTCATGTTCGAGGCTTTTTCATAACCTTCGTGAACACTGAGTTCAACCATAAGCGTTTGCTTAGATCAAGAGGTGTTAAAAGCCTTGATGATGGCCTCTCAGATTTTCGATTTGAAACCATCCCAGATGGTCTTCCTCCTCCTACTGATGATAATGCCTCCCAGGATGTATCCTCTCTTTGTGATTCCACCAGAAAGAATTGTCTCCTTCCCTTTCAAAGGCTTCTTGGGAGACTTAGTGAATCTGCCTCTAATGGCCTAATCCCTCCAGTCACTTGCTTGGTTTCTGATGTTGTCATGTTCTTCACTGTTGATGCTGCTGAAGCACTTGGACTCCCTATTGTTCTTCTTTGGCCTGCTAGTGCTTGTTCATTGTTGGGTTTTGCGCACTATCAAAATCTACTCGATAGAGGGGTTGTACCACTCAAAGGTATTATACTATGTTTCTTCATGTAATTCATGTCTTAATGTTCTTTATGTTTGATGCTTTAAGGGCTCATCCTTTGTTGATTCTATTGTGCAGACGAGAGCTCTTTGACAAATGGGTACTTGGAGGAAGAAATAAATTGGATTCCAGGTATGAGAAATATTAAGTTAAAAGATCTCCCTACCTTTGTGAGGACGACAGATCCAAATGATCTAATGTTTCATTTTCTTATTGAAATGGTGAAAAAAGCTCATAAAGCCTCTGCTATTTGTTTCAACACATTTGATGAGCTTGAAATGTGATGCATAAAAGCTCTTTCCTCCATTTATTCCATTCCTGTTTACACATAGGCCTTTTTCCAGCCTTTCTACTAAGCCAAATTCAACAAAACAACCAATTGTCATCTTTGAAATCTAGTCTTTGGAAAGAGGAGACCGAATGCCTTGATTGGCTAGAACTCAAGGGAACCAGATCTGTCGTTTATGTGAATTTTGGAAGTATCCAGTTATGTCTGCAGAACAATTGTACGAGTTTGCTTGGGGTTTAGCCAATAGCAAAAAGCCCTTCCTATGGATCATAAGGCCCTGACCTAGTTAATGGTGGTTCTGTGATATTATCATCTGACTTTCTAACTGAGATTAAAGATAGGTCGGTCTCATAGCAGTTGGTGTGAACAAGAGAAAGTTTTGAACCATCCTTCAGTTGGAGTGTTCTTGACACATTGTGGGTGGAACTCTGTGACAGAGAGTATATGTGCAGGAGTTCCTATGGCATGTTGGCCTTTCTTTGCAGATCAACAAACAAATTGTAAATATGCATGCCAAGACTGGGGAATTGGAGTTGAAATTGATACAAATGTGAAGAGAGAAGAGGTTGAGAAGCTTGTGAACAACTTGATGGAAGGAGAGCAAGGGAAGACGATGAGACGGAAGACTTTACAATGGAGGAAAATTGTCGAGGAGGACACGAGACCTGGTGGTTCTTCCTACAACAATTGGAAAAGTAATAAAAGATGTGCTTATCAAAATGAAAAATTAAGTCTAAGAAAACCTTAAATGATTTTTTTTTTTTTTTTGCTGCTCTATTGGAACTCTCCTTTTTTATGATGTTTGAACAAAATAAAAAATATAGCTTTATAATTTGCGTGTATATTCTTTGATCAACTGATTTGTGATGATTGTATCATGTATTTGGATTGTTTTAGTAGATGAAAAAGGCTTGGAACTGTTGGTTTTGTATTTGTAGATTCTGATGTTTCTGGTTTATGGCCGTTCCTATGATAAGGTTCTGTAAATTAAACATGGAGGTGAAAAAGACAATCTAAACAGATATTGAGAAAATTTAATTTAAGTTGTTGAATAAATAATTTTATCTTTCTTAAAATACTATCTTACTAAACATGTGTATTGCTGTATTGGAATTGCTATTTAATGAAACCTTTAACAAGTGTTTAACTACTATAAGGATTGTTTTTGAAAAAAATTAGATAAATAAAAATACAGAATGAATTTGAGTCAGATTAAATTAAATATTTAATTAGCTTTTATATTAAGAACATTGTTTTAACATTCTTTTGGTAAACATCGTTGGAATATTACGGCTGCTGACAGTTTTTGTTGTTGAAAATTTGTTCATACATGTCATCATTTGCTTAATACTCCTCCAATCCTTAATATAAGACCCATTTAACTAATTTGATTAATTAAGAAAGAGGTAGTTAGTTTTATTATAAAAAATGTGATACATTTTTCCTAAATACCATAATCAACTTTCTTATACCTCTCTTCTCTTTCCTTTTCTACTTGATTATGATTGAGGGAGATCCATAAGGTAATTTAGAGAAATTGATAAATATGAGAAATGAGTCTTATATTTAAGACCAAAACTAACTCAACAATTGGATCCTATATTAAAGACCGGAGGAGTATATTTTTAGTTATGGGCAAAATTCATTTTACACGCAGTTGAAAAATAAACCACACAGAATAGTAAAACATTCCAGAATATTGATACTTTCTGTACATAAAAATTTACTATCTCTGATCCTAATTATAAGATCTTATTTATAGTTTACAAATAGAATCTTATAATTAAGATCAAATGTATTTTCAGTTTCGCACAATTTTTGAATTTATATGTTATATTATTCTATTATTTTTATATATAATAACATAAAATTTTGATATTATGTCCCATTTGATCTTGAACTGTTGAATTGAACCACCCCAATATAATAAATTAATTAATCTCATACGTGTATTCATTATGCTAGTTAATAATTTACTTTAAATGCATCAAGTCCACGCATTTATCGTTTTTGTTATTTTATTCAATTATTCAATTTTTATTTTCTTCTTATCTATTTTTTATTAGAACTTTTACTAACCTATTTTTTGGGTTCTTTACTTTAGTTTTATTTTATGTGATGTGTTTCTGTTTCTTTTTCTTCTTCACTTTTGTTTTTATTTTAATTTCCGAGTTATGTTTGCAAAATATAATTTCATTAAAACAGTACACAAATTTGTATTCTATTTGGATAAAATAGATTTTGTGGTATCATATACGTAATTTTTAAAAAAGATTTGACAATAATAAATTTTAATACTCTCACCGGATTGTATTTTTCACTTTAAAATCATTTGAGATGATATTAAGTGGTAACATACAATTTTCAGCATATTTTTAATTAGCAAGCATTATCTGAATATCGAGATGAAATTGTTCACATTAATATAAAAAGTAAAACCTTGTTACGTTTTCTCCTCTATATTTGAATGTAATTTTAAATTTATTTTTTTGCCAACAGTATGTAATTTTAAATTTAGGAGAAATATTAAGCAAAACTATTATTAAATAGCAGTCCATCTCATTAAATTCGTTCCAAAATCTCGTACAAATATTTACGCAATAGAGACGGCATTGGTAGGCAAAAAAACTTAAAGGGAGAATGATATTTGGGTTGTTTAGTGTGAATAAGAAAAATTTTAAAAACAACGAGAGTTGAGTTCGACGGTGTGGGTTACTACAGGGCTAGTTTGGAAAGAGGCTAATTTCTTGCGATACAGCGAGCCAAAGTACAAATTTCTATTTAAAGAAGTGTTCACATTTAATACTCAATAGTATTTTGAATAGGATTATTCCTTTAAGAGGATATGCTTGAGCAGCAAAAGAAAAAAAGAAAGAAAATTTCTGATATATTTTAAAATTTATTAACTCATGTGTAAAAGTTAAATAACCTTTTAATTTGCACCTATGAATATATTTTTCAAAAAGTCTCATACTTTACTATGAAATGAGGCAAAAAGAAAAAATTAATAAATAATTAATATAATACCTTATAAAAAGGACAACAAAATTCCTTCTATAAGTGTTTTATAGACATGACCTGAAGGCGTATATTGTATCAATAACATTTTTTAATGAGGTAGAAATTAAAATATTAATATTTCCGTCGCGAGAGATTTACATATCATTCTTTCAAAAATAAATTTTGGGGTAATTTCGATAATTAATTCTTGCTTCTTTATAAATTTCTTTTGGTTATATTATGAGGGATTCTTTATCTTGCCATTATCAGAATTGAATCCTTCATTATTACCCGCACCTAATCTCACTATTGTCATCTGAACTACCTCCTAATCAACTACTACATTATTGTAAATTTGAGAATCCATTAATAATTTATCTACTTTAATTTTCTTATTTTTCAATTGCAGATGGGGGCAGAAATTAAAAAGTAATGTAGAGAATAGAATGTGAAGACAAACAAAATAAGAATCCTGTCTCACAGTGGGCAGCAAAAGCTAAGGAATCACACATATATATTTATATATATTGCAAAACTTAAACTAATAATCAAACATTTTCTATCATTGGTACAAGTTTCGAGTACCCAAACACATAAGCCAAATAATGCATTCTAAAATCTGAACTTCTTCAGCGGTGCAAGTCGGAGTAATCCAACAAAATCGTCATCGATCTCTGATCTAAATATATTCTTCACACACACACACACACTTGTTCACTTATTTTGTCAGCTTTCATTCCTATTGTATTATAATCACATATATAACTGATAGAATCTCAATTAAATCCAATTGAAACATCTAAATTCAAATTCAGGCCTATATTTTTAATAAATTTCTAACTAGGATGTGAGACTTAATTAGAGATTTTCTTTAAAATGTTGTTAAATGACCAAAATGTCCCTCTTTAAAGAATGAAAATACATAAAAACAAAAAAAAAGGAAGAAGTTAGGTTTGTATGTTCAGCTATTCATCAATGACGGTCGTTAATTAATCAAAAAATGAGCTCTTCTTATAAGATGAAGTCATGGAGAGCATATTGCCCAATATGGCATCCTATAGAAGAAGCATTAATATAATTTGAAAGATCAAGCTGCCGGTGAGAGCCGTTTTGTTTATTTGGAAGCTAACCAAATTGTGCCATTCACAGGACCAAAACTTATATGGACTTAGTTGAGCAAGATAAAACTTTTGAGATCAAGAATTTATAGCTTAAGGTACTATTTGGTATGAGGAAAATAGAGGGAAGAGGAGGGGAAGAAAAATTGTAATAAGTTCTATTTAAAAAATTGGAGAAGTGAAGTTTTGAAATTTTAATAAAGAGAAGAAGTAATATAAAAGAATAATAAAAATTAATTAAAAGTTTTTAACCTTTTTTTTTAAATTTTTTAAATAGAGCTTATCAAAATTTTTCCTCCCCTCCCCTTCTCTCATTTTTTTTTCTAGTACCAAACGAATTCTAAATGGCACCCCACACTTCATCTTATTACAAAAAGGTTGCAAGTTCTATATTTCAAGTAGCCAAAATAGGGTTGCTGTGTGTGATGGGTGTGTGGGCTTGCTTACTCTGACCAAAGTAGGGTTGTTGTGTGTGATGGGTGTATGGGCCAAAAATGGGGTTGTTGTGTGTGATGGGTGTATGGGCTAGCTCCAGCCAAAAATAGGGTTGTTGTGTGTGATGGGTGCGTGGGTTTACTCTCCTCAAGCATTAACTTGCCCAAATAAAATACCAACAGGAGTTGGTTCAAGTGGTAAGCGGCTTGGTACCATTTAAGTGAGATCTTGAGTTCGAGCCTCATGCATATGCAGAAATCCCTGTTGGGAGACTCATCCACCACAGCCAGGTGCGTGACGCGGGTCGGATCCAGATGTAGTCGGAGCAAAGCTCCGGTGAACTGGGTGGGCAACAAAAAAAAAAAACTTGCCCAAATAAAATAATATTAATAAACATGCAAGCATATTTTTTTGCTTTATGATATGATGTGTTTGAGAACTAGTTATATATAGTTCAAAATATCTTTTTAATAAAATTTATTTGGACAATGTATTGTTAAAAAAATTGAAGAAAAAATTGTTGAAAAATCTCCCGTTACAAAATTTATCACTCGAATACATCTAAAGACCGGGGTTTTTAAGCACGTGCAACTTTTCTATGCATGCAACATATTACCTCTAGTCTTAATTATAAAATCCTGTTTGTAAATTGTAAATGAGGTTTTATAATTATAACTAGAGGTAGTATTTTGTAAGGAAAAAAAATTTGTTTTAGCAATTTTCTTCTTCTTCTTCAAAAGAATATGGCAGATTCCTTGGGAAGTCCACGTACGCCGCCCCTGTGATTCTCATTAGCTTTGAAAAATCAAACCAAAATCCAAACTCATTCCAAACTCCTCATCTACCCTGCCAAGCCCACAACGGTCTCAAAAAATGATTGGTGTGTGGGCTTACCCTAACCAAAATCGGGTTGTTGTGTGTGATGGGTGTATGGGCTTACTCTACCCAAAAATAGGGTTGTTGTGTGTGATAGGTGCGTGGGTTTACGCTCCTCAAGGATTAACTTGTCCAAATTAACCAACAAAAAATTATTTCACTTGATAAGGAGTCGGCTCATAACCACAAGGTTATGAGTTTGAATCCCACTGCTGATATGAGGACCTTGTTGGTGAGCGATCTGTAAGTATCTCTATAAGTACTCTCTGAGCCTGGAGGCATGCCCTGACCCTGGTGAGTTCCCGGGACTCAACTCACTTAAATTTTTGTAACCAAAAAAAAAATTGTCCAAATTAAAAATAATAATGAACATGCAAGCATTTTTTTTTTTGCTTTATGATATGATGTGTTTGAGAACTAGTTATATATAGTTCAAACTATTTTTTTAATAAAATTTATTTGGACAATGTATTGTTAAAAAAATTGAAGGAAAAATTGTTGAAAAATCTCCCGTCACAAAATTTATCAGTCAAATATATCTAAAGACACGGGTTTTTAGGCACGCGCAACTTATGCAATGTACTACCTTCGGTTTTAATTATAAGATCCTGTTTTTAGACTATAAACGAGGTCTTATAATTAGAACTGGATGTAGTATTTTGTAGGGAAAAAAATTTGTTTTAGCAATTTTTTCTTCTTCGTTAAAAGAATATGGCAGATTCCTCAGGAAGTCCACGTACGCCGCCCCTTGTGATTCTCGTTAGCTTTGAAAAATCAAACCAAAATCCCAACTCATTCCAAACGCCTCATCTACCCTGCCAAGCCCACAACGGTCTCAAAAAATGATCAAATACGACATTGAATTCTCAGCTACTCATCGATGCTCATCACTAAGTTTGAATCGATATGTGAACCGCTCATCTCTTAGGTGCTATTCATTAATTCAGTGCAACTTGCATTTCACAACAAAATTGTCAGTATTAATAATTAATTGGACCACAGCACATGGCTCCCATTTCACACACACACACACACACATCATTTTGCTTTGTAAAACTTCATAGTTCTTACTGGTTCTTCACACACGCGAAAACACAGAAACAATAATGGAGTCAAAACCACATGCTGTGTTGATTCCATTTCCAGTTCAAGGTCATATCAACTCAGTGCTGAAACTAGCGAAGCTGCTTCATCTTAAAGGCTTCTTCATAACTTTTATCAACACTGAGTTCAACCATAAACGCTTGCTCAAATCTGGAAGTTTCAAAAGCCTTGATGGCCTCCCAGATTTTCGATTCGAAACCATTCCAGATGGTCTTCCTCCTGCTGAGGATGAAAACGCCTCTCAGGACTTACCCTCTCTTGGTGTCTCTATAATAAAGAATTGTATCCTTCCCTTTCAAAACCTTCTTGGAAGACTCAATGATTCTGCTTCTAAAGGCCTTATACCCCCAATCACTTGCTTGGTTTCTGATGTTGCCATGTACTTCACCGTTGATGTTGCTGAAGCACTTGGACTGCGCATTATTCTACTTTGGCCTGCTAGTGCTTATTCATTGTTGGGTATTTTGCACTATCAAAATCTACTTGACAGAGGGATTATACCTCTCAAAGGTAATATACACCTACACTATATTGTGCTCAACGTTTTGTGTGTTTCGTGCTTCAATGTCTGATTATATTTGGTGACTTTAATGTGTAGATGAGAGCTATCTGACAAATGGGTACTTGGAGAAGGAAATAGACTGGATTCCAGGAATGAGAAATATCAAGTTGAAGGATCTCCCTACCTTTTTGAGGACTACAGATATAAATGATTTCTATTTGCAATTTAGCATTATATCAATGGAGAAGGCTCAGAAAGCCTCCGCCATTTGTTTCAACACATTTGACGAGATTGAAGGGGAGGCAATGAGAGCTCTTTCCACCATTTTCTCCTTTCCTCTTTACACCATAGGCCCTTTCCCTGCATTTCTAAGCCAAATTCAACGGAACAACCAGTTGCTATCTTTGAAGTCTAGTCTTTGGAAAGAAGAGACACTGTGTCTTGATTGGCTAGAACTCAAGCAGCCTAGATCCGTGGTTTATGTCAATTTCGGAAGCATCACAGTCATGCCTCCAGAAAAACTAAATGAGTTTGCCTGGGGCTTGGCCAACAGCAAGAAAGCCTTCTTGTGGATCATAAGGCCTGATCTTGTGAATGGTGGTTCACTGATTCTATCATCTGAGTTTCTGAGTGAGATTCAAGATAGAGGCCTTATAGCAAATTGGTGTGAACAAGAAAAAGTTTTGAACCACCCTTCAATTGGAGGATTCTTGACTCATTGTGGATGGAATTCCATGACAGAAAGTATTTGTGCAGGAGTTCCTATGGCATGTTGGCCTTTCTTTGCAGATCAACAAACGAACTGTAAGTATGCATGCCAAAATTGGGAAATTGGGGTTGAGATTGATAATGATGTGAAGAGAGAAGAAGTGGAGAAGCTTGTGAATGAGTTGATCGAAGGAGAGAGAGGGAAGAAGATGAGACAAAAGACTTTAGAGTGGAAGAAAATTGCTGAGGAGGACACAAGAGCTGGTGGTTCTTCTTACATCAATTTGGCAAAAATGATTAAAGATGTGATGATCAAAACCAAAAACTAAAGTATTAGTTAATGTCCTCGTAATCTAGTGATATGAGAGTTTCTTTATAAGTAAAATGTCTTGATTCCTTTTTTTTTTTTAAAGGGAAAAAAAACCTCTAAGTTACTACTTGAAAAAATAAAAAGATTAATTTTTAATTCATGTTGGTGAATGATTAGAACTTGTTTTTAAGATGTTTATATCGTTTTGTCAACTGAGTAGCAATTATTTCATTGTCTTTCTCAGGTTTTTGCTTTAGCAATTGCTCAAGACCATGATGTGCCTGTATGGATTAGCAATAAAAAAAAAAATTAATTTGGCTTCTGAAAAAGTTAGATTGGGTAAAAATTATATCGGTAATTGGTTAATGTAATTTATGTTTGGATTGGTTTTTGAAAAAGCTAGATTGGTTAAAGTAGAAGTCATTTGGATTGTGATTAAATAAGTAAGTTTAGCTTGTAAAATTACCAAAATAGGTATGGCTTTTATTCAATAATAAAAAATGAAAAAGAATTATCACGTTACATAATATAATAATATTAAATTATTTTAATAGGAAAAAGTTAACTTTAAATTTAATAAATAAAACATATTTAAATTAAAAATTATAGTATAGTGAAGACAACGTTCAATATCCACTGACAAGTTCCTTTGGATGAAAAAAGAATAGACTACATGATGTTCCCTCTCATTTAGCTGCACAGTTGGATGGAAGAAAAAAATGGAGTAGAATGATGCCCCCTTTGATTAAAGCTTCAATACCCAACAAATGTCGCTTTTCACTCCATCCAAACATTAGTGGAACTCCTCTCTTCTTCTGGCTCGATGACTAAACATCGTCAATACAGCGGTCATTGACTTCTTCATCTCTCTAAACTCGTGCTCACTAGTTCTTAGATCTGTGTTCCCTACGCGTCGTGAACACTACCCAACCAATCTCATCGGCCACCAACACAAGAAGAAGTTCCAGTCAGCGAACTCTTCCTTTCCCAACATGATGAAGACGATGATCAGTGCTCCCAGAGTCGCCTTAAAAGCACAATTTCATAAGCTATAAGCAGGAGGATCCTGCTTCTTCAATCGGGCTTAAAAATTGCAACTTTAGATCAAAAGTGAGATTGGACAAACACTAAACCAAACATCCTATTGAGAAGCCAATCGTGCTTATGCTTTCAAAAGCTACTTAACCAGTACTCAAACGCTCACTCAAATAGAGCTGATATTGGCATAGAAAAGCAGCTGGTTTAAATGAATAAGAGGCCCAAATATGAAAGATTTTAGTCATGATATGCATCAGATAATATTGGTCTCCTACTGCAATAAATTAATGACAAAAAAATTAGATACCCACGTTTAGATTTATGCAATATAGATCGCATCAGTGGTGAAATTTTGCCTGTAATAAATGATGATAAAAACTTATTTATTCAAGATAACAGTTATGGGATTATATATTCCATAACTGTAGTTGAAATAGTTTTGTTCAAGTAAAGATCTGTTTAGGTATTTATATTTGATTGTAACTGTGATGTTGGTTTTTTTTTTTTTAATTAAAATGACGACGTTGTTCTTTCTTGTTTCATGCTTCAATTATTGGAGCTTTTTTTTAATAAATTATATCTGAAACAAAAAAAATCGGGTGGTGGCGTCGCCAACAGCGATATATGGCCGGCGGTGGTTGAGACGAGAAGAAAATTTTCCTAATTTCTTAAAATAAAAAAATGTAAAAACAAAAACAAGAAAACATCATCTAAAAATGATTTTGATTTTTTAATTTTTAAAAACATATCATTATTATTATTAAACGACCTAGAAAACTTACCAAACAAATTTTTTTAATAAAAAATTATTTTCAAAACAAGAAATCAAATAAACCTGCAATTTTCAATTTTTTTTTTTGGTCTCATTCTCCGTGAAAATGAAAAATGAGCTGTCTTGATTTTGAATTTTATAATTATTAATGAATATGAATTGTCAGTGTGCAATGAATCTAGCATTTTGTCTTCGTCCTGTAATGGGAAAAAAAAATGTAATCGGAAAAATTTTGGTCTTCGTCGCTTCCCACGCGTAAACAAAGCCAAATTCATTCCAAACTCATCCATTTCTTCAGATAAGACCAAAAATAGCATCCAAATTCAGCATTCGGTGAGAGCTCATCACGACCTTTAAGGCTTCAACATTGGTCTTCGTCGCTTTCCACACGTAATCTATAAGATGTTTTGATGAGACTGAGTGTATTTTGTCAACATCCGGCATGTGTAATTTGCAGTTGTTTCTACATTTTCTTCACATTCTCTCTCACACAACACTTGTAAGTTTTCTCTTTTCAAAAAATAAAAATCCCCCCTCTTGGAATACAAAGAATAATACGAAATTGCACCAAATGTTCCGGATCCAAAATCCATAGTCAATATTATTATACTACTTTTGATATTCCTTAATATAAAAACTAGTAGATTAGATAGAACTATCATTATGATAGAACTATCATTTGATGAATCTTTAATATGTGTAAGTACAACTACTATAAGGACTGCTTTGAAAAAAATGAATAAATGAGAGACAAAATAAATTAAAGTTTTCTATTTATGATCAAACTAAATGTATAACTAACTCTTATATTAAGTACTGGAGGTAGCATTAATTTCGGAACCAGTTTCAGTTTTACTTTGATGAGCACTGTAAACTCATCAAATCTACATCATCCATATCTCATTTCAATGATCTATATTTGATTTCTTTTTTTATTTTCATTTGTTTAAAATAGTTATTTTAATATGTATAGAATCTAAAATAAAGATAACCCATTAACTATCATTTTTTCAAAAAATAGATTTTTCTATTTAAAAATAATTAATTAAATATTTTAATTCTGGGCAATTCAAATCAAATAATTAATTTAAGATGATGAGCATTGAAAACTGGTTGAGCAAATGTTGAGGGAAGTAAGTTAAACGCCACGTTTAAGTGATGAGCGCACCACCGAGCACGCAGACTAGATCCTTTTTTTCCCCCTGAATTACAAGCTGAATGCAAAGAAAAGTCTCTACAAAAGCCTAAACAAGAGAATATTAAAATAAAAACTAAGCTCCCTCGTCAACTTCCGCCTCTTGATGAAAAGGAGTATTTCGCTAAATAGTTAGCCATCCAATTCTTATCCCGATACGCATGCTGATAAGTGACATGCCAATTCCTGTTTAAGATAAGTCTTGCATCCTCAATAATATCTTTAAAGGGATGATGACAAACAGGATCCCATTAATTTCTCAGTCAAGTCCACTTCTACAAATGATTTTTTTTTGATGTTTTGCGCAAGTTGGACTTTTCAACATTAATGTCGACAACATTTGTGGTGTGTGTGTGTTTATCATTATGCTCTATAAAGCCAAATTCATTCCAAATTCATCCATTTCTTCAGATAAGACAAAAAATAGCATCCAAATTCAGCATTACCTTCAACATCGTGTGCTCATAGTTTTCATAAAAAATGAATTATCCAAACTCTAATGTTTGTAGACATTAAAGATTTAAAATTTTTAATCTCCACTTTTTAAATAATAAAACTATTTTTTTAAAATTTTTAACTATAATATTATCTTCATTTTAAATTATATATTTATTAAAATAAAAATTATTTAAGAATTTAAATAAAATCTGTACTGTCCAAAATTAATTTGGATAATCTATAAGATGTTTTGATGAGACTGGAGTGTATTTTGTCAACATCTGGTATGTGTCCTACAGTTTTTTCTACATTTTCTTCACATTCTCTCTCATACAACACTTGTAAGTTTTCTCTTTTCAAAAAAATAAAAATCCCCTCATCAATTCATCATGGAATACAAACGATAATACGAAATTGCACCGAATATTCAGGATCCAAAATCCATAACCAATATTATTATGCTACTTCTGACCCTTAACATAACACTAGTTTGAGTAAATAAAAAAAAATTTGTTAGGTTAGTTATTTATAATAAATATGTGTTATTTTTTTTAAAATACTCTTATTAATCACATATATTAGTTAGAACTATCATTTTATAAAATTTTTAGTATGTACAAATCCAACTACTATAAAGATTATTTTTTTAAAAAAAAGAATAAATATGAGAGTAAATGAGGATGAAACTAAATGTTTAACAAACTCTTGTATTAAAGGTTGAAGGTAGTGGTAATTTCTCAGCCAAGTCCATCGCTTCTACAAACGATTTTTCTTTGACGTTTAATTTGCGGATAACCTAATTTCTCACTTGGCGCAAGTTGGACTTTCAACATTGCCGACAATGTTTGTGGTGCGTGTAACTGTGTATCATTGTGCTCTATAAAACTTCATCCACTTGTTGCCTTATCCCTATAACCCAAGCTCCAGATTCAACACTGAGAGAGAGACACAGAGAGAGAGAGACGGAGAGAGAGAGAGAGATTTGAAATACAGCAATGGATTCTATTGCAAGAGGAGGATCAAAACCACATGCTGTGTTGACTCCATGTCCAGGTCAAGGCCACATCATCTCAGTGTTGAACCTAGCGAAGCTTCTTCATCTTCGAGGCTTTTTCATAACCTTCGTCAACACTGAGTTCAACCAAAAACGCTTACTTAGATCAAGAGGTGTCAAAATCCTTGATGGACTCTCAGATTTTCAATTTGAAACCATCCCAGATGGTCTTCCTCCTCCTGCAAATGATAACGCCACTCAGGACATAGCTTCTCTCTGTGACGCTGTAAGAAAGAACTTCCTTCTTCCCTTCCAGAACCTTCTTACTAAACTCCATCGCTCGGCCTCTAATGGCTTCATCCCCCCAGTCACTTGCTTGGTTTCTGATGCCGTCATGGTCTTCACTGTTGAAGCTGCTCAAGCTCTTCAACTCCCCATCATTCTCTATTGGCCTGCTAGTACTTATTCATACCTGGCCTTCGCTCACTTTCGAAAGCTAGCTGAAAGAGGCCTTATACCTCTTAAGGGTATTATTATACTCTTACACTGCTACATCAGATTAACTATTCTTCATGTCATAGCGTTTAGTTCAATGTTCTGTATGCTTCATAATTCAAGGGATATGATAATTTTTTTTCATTTGAATGTGCAGATGAGAGCTATCTGACAAATGGGTACCTGGAGAAAGAAATAGATTGGATTCCAGGCATGAGAAATATCAAGCTAAAGGATCTGCCTTCCTTTTTGAGAATAACAGACCCAAATGACTTAATCTTGGACTTTTTCAATGAAATGACGGAAAAAGCTCACAAAGCCCATGCCATTTGTTTCAACACATTTGATGAGCTTGAAGGTGAGGCAGTGAAAGCTCTTTCCTCCATTTACCAACCTCCTCTTTACTCAATAGGCCCTCTCCCTTCGATTTTGAACCAAACACCACATAATAACAACCGAGTGGCGTCTCTAAATTTTAGTCTCTGGAAAGAAGAGACTCAATGCATTGATTGGCTACAACACAAAGAACCTAGATCTGTGATTTACGTGAATTTTGGAAGCATCACAGTTATGTCCCCAGAACAACTGTATGAGTTTGCTTGGGGTTTAGCCAATAGCAAGAAACCCTTCTTATGGATCATAAGACCTGACCTTGTGAATGGTGGCTCAGTGATTCTATCTTCTGAGTTTTTGAGTGAAACCAAAGAAAGAGGCTTCATAGCAAACTGGTGTGAACAAGAAAAAGTGTTGAACCATTCATCCATTGGAGGCTTCTTGACACATTGTGGGTGGAACTCTATGACTGAGAGTATTTGTGCAGGAGTTCCTATGGCTTGTTGGCCTTTCTTTGGAGATCAACAAACGAATTGTAGATATGCGTGCAAAGAGTGGGGAATAGGGGTTGAGATTGACAATAACGTGAAGAGAGAAGAAGTGGAAAAGCTTGTGAATGAGTTGGTGGAAGGGGAGAAGGGGAAGGAGATGAGACAAAAATGTTTAGAGTGGAAGAAAATTGCAGAAGAGAACACAAAACCTGGCGGTTCTTCATTCGTCAACTTGGAGAAAGTGATCAAGGACGTGCTGCTACAAGGAAATTAACTACAGTAACCCTATATATTTCCATTATAGTACACTAGCCAAGGGTGAACTTCTTTTACAACATATTTGGTTATGAAGTTTTTCCGTCAAAAAGCTAGATTTTTTTTTACATTTTTTTATAATATTTGGTTAGATTTTTACTGTTTCTTTACGATATTAAAAAATATTGCGTACAAGTACTTGAACACTTGTGATAGGATGGAAAAACGATCAGCCCTCCATAAATATACTAGCGGGAGATTTAAATGAAGATCAGTATAACAACTCTTCATTATGTGAGAAGTTAGAGCATGTTCTGTTTTCTCTCTAGGGGTGCTTTCCACCTCGCCAAACCTTTGGGAGAAATTGAGAATTTACTAATAAAATAGTTTAAATAGATTATGGCCGCCCACCTTTTTTTTTTTTTTTTTTTGTTTAAGTTTAGGCCCTGTTATCAACTCTTGGATTGGTCTTTGTTCCTGTTATGAGACCAGTTAGGTAAAGAAAGTTAGTGGCTAACGGCCTAACATGTAATAAAATATAGTATGAAGCAATAAATATAGTTTTTTTTTACAAGTACCCTTGATATAAAATATTATTGAGCAATTAATTATGGGATACTTTTTGAAAAGATGGAATAAATTTTAGAATTTTAATTAATTTTATATCTGGGTGAATTAGTTAAAAAATAATTTGTCACCCCTCGATTTTAGTGATAAGATTAAATAAAATCGTATTTTTATCCTCTAACTTTACATATAAGATTTTACTTTGATTTTTTAATTTCAACAAGTTTTTTTTTTTGGGGTAAAGAAGGTTAGTGAGTCAATGAATGGCTTGTAACAGCTCATTGTCTGCAATAGATTTTAATGGCTGAGTTTAGTAGGTGATTCTCTTCATAAAGAAAAAAAAAATGCAAAGCTGATATTGTTAAACGAAGAAATGATCATACGGGTATTGGTTGATTTTTCCCCCCTGATTCATATTTGAGATTGTTTTGGTCAGATTTCTACTTGTATTAGTGTTTGATGTACTGTTGATATTTTTGGAATGAAATTTTCTTTGAAAAAAAAAAAGAAGTACAATGGAGTACTAATTTTATATTCTTATAAGAGGCTTTGTTTTACTCGGGCACAAAGGCAAAAAAAAAAAAAGCCTTATTTTATCGGAGTAGTCAAATAGGTGCATAAAATATCATACAAAGATTAATTAGACCTAGAATTCGTTTGCATCTAAGTGAATCCCACTGAAAGAAATTTGAAATTTCCATTAAAAAAACAAAAAAAAAACATCTAAAAATGATTTTGATTTTTTAATTTTTAAAAACATGTTATTATTATTTTTAAACTACCTAGAAAACTGACCAAACAAATTTTTTAATAAAAAATTATTTTCACAACAAGAAATCAAATAAACCTGTAATTTTCAAATTCTTTTTTTTTTTTTGGTCTCATTCTCCCCATGAAAATCCTGAGCAATTGAAAAATGACATTTCAGCTTTCTTGTCTTGATTTTGAATTTTATAATTATTAATGAGAATGAATTGTAAATTTCAGTGTGCAATGAATCTAGCAGTTTGGTCTTCGTCCTGTAATCGTTAAAAAGAAAAAGAAAAAGCAATCGAAAACATTTTGGGCTTCGTCCCTTTCCACACGTAAATAAAGCCGAATTCATTTCAACCTCATCCATTTCTTCAGATAAGACCAAAAATAGCATCCAAATTCAGGATTCGGTGGGAGCTCACCGCAGCCTCCAACGTCGAGTGGTCGTAGTTGTCGTAAAAACTGAATTACCCGAACTCTAATGTTTGCAGACATTAAAGATTTAAAATTTTTAATCTCCACTTTTTAAATAATAAAACTATTTTTTTTAAATTTTTAACTATAATATTATCTTCATTTTAAATTACATATTTATTAAAATAAAAATTATTTAAGAATTTAAATAAAATCTGTACTGTCCAAAATTAATTTGGATAATCTATAAGATGTTTTGATGAGACTGGAGTGTATTTTGTCAACATCCGGTATGTGTGCTTTACTGTTGTTTCTACGTTTTCTTCACATTCTCTCTCATACAACACTTGTAGGCTTTCTCTTTTCAAAAAAATAAAAATCCCCTCTCTTGGAATACAAAGAATAATACGAAATTGCACCAAATGTTCCAGATCCAAAATCCATAATGAATATTATCATACTACTTTTGATATTCCTTAATATAAGAATCAGTAGATTAATTTGAGTAGATTAAGAAAGTTTGCTAGATTAGTTATTTGTAATAAATATGTGTTATCTTTCTTAGAATGCACTTGTTAATCATGTGTATTAGATAGAACTATCATTTGATGGAATCTTTAATATGTGTAAGTACAACTACTATAAAGACTGCTTTGAAAAATAAATAAATATGAGAAATGACATAAATTGAGGTTTTCTATTTATGATCAAACTAAATGTATAATTAACTCTTATATTAAGTACTAGAGGTAGCATTAATTTCAGAACCAGTTTCGGTGCTCATCACTTTTATGAGCATTGTAAACTCATCAAATCTACATCATCCGTATCTCATTTGGATGATCTATATTTGATTTCTTTTTTTATTTTTATTTGTTTAAAATAGCTATTTTAATATGTATAGAATCTAAAATAAAGATAATCCCTTAAATATAATTTTTTCAAAAAAATAGATTTTTCTATTTAAAAATAATTAATTAAAGATTTAAATCAAGACAATTCAAATAAGATATAGATAGTTCAAATCTGATGAGTTTAGAGTGCTCATCAAGGTGATGAGCATTGAAACTGGTTCAGCAAATGTTGAGGGAAGTAAGTTAAACGCTGCGTTTAAGTGATGAGCACACCACCGAGCACGCAAACTGGATCCCTTTTTTTTTTTTTGAAATACAAGCCGGATACAAAGAAAAATCTCTACAAAAACCTAAATAAAAGAATAAAAAAGCAAAAACTCAGCTCCCTCATCACCTTCCGCCTCTTCATGAAAAGGAGGAGGTGATCAAGGATCCCAAAAAAGTTCACAAGGTTATGTGAGTATTTCGCTAAATAGTTAGCCATCCAATTCTCATCCCGACACGCATGTTGAAAAGTGACATGCCAATTCCTGTTTTAGATAAGTCTTGCATCCTCAATAATATTTTAAAGGGATGATGACAAACAGGATCCCATTAATTTCTCAGTCAAGTCCACTTCTACAGATGATTTTTCTTTGATGTTTTGCGCAAGTTGGACTTTTCAACATTAATGTCGACAATATTTGTGGGGTGTGTGTGTGTTTATCATTATGCTCTATAAAACTTCATACTCTTGTTGCCTAATCCCTAAAACCCGAGCTTCAGATTCAACATTGGGAGAGAGAGAGTGATATTTGAAATACAGCGATGGATTCTATTGCAGTAGGAGGATCAAAACCACATGCTGTGTTGACTCCATTTCCAGCTCAAGGCCACATCATCTCAGTGTTGAAACTAGCGAAGCTTCTTCATCTTCGAGGCTTTTTCATAACCTTCGTCAACACCGAGTTCAACCATAAACGCTTACTTAGATCAAGAGGTGTCAAAATCCTTGATGGACTCCCAGATTTTCAATTTGAAACCATCCCAGATGGTCTTCCTCCTCCTGCAAATGATAATGCCACTCAGGACATAGCTTCTCTCTGTGACTCTATCAGAAAGAACTTCTCCCTTCCCTTCCAGAACCTTCTTACTAGACTCCATCGCTCAGCCTCTAATGGCTTCATCCCCCCGGTCACTTGCTTGGTTTCTGATGGCTGCATGGTCTTCACTGTTGAAGCTGCTCAAGCTCTTCAACTCCCCATCATTCTCTATTGGCCTGCTAGTACTTATTCATACCTGGCCTTCGCTCACGTTCGAAAGCTAGCTGAAAGAGGCCTTATACCTCTTGAAGGTATTATTATACTCTTACACTGCTATATCAGATTAACTATTCTTCATGTCATAGCGTTTAGTTCAATGTTCTGTATGCTTCATAATTCAAGGGATATGATATGTTTTTTTTTTTATTTGAATGTGCAGATGAGAGCTATCTGACAAATGGGTACCTGGAGAAAGAAATAGATTGGATTCCAGGCATGAGAAATATCAAGCTAAAGGATCTGCCTTCCTTTGTGAGAACAACAGACCCAAATGACTTAATCTTGGACTTTTTGAATGAAATGATGGAAAAAGCTCACAAAGCCCATGCCATTTGTTTCAACACATTTGATGAGCTTGAAGGTGAGGCAGTGAAAGCTCTTTCCTCCATTTACCAACCTCCTCTTTACTCAATAGGCCCTCTCCCTTCGTTTTTGAACCAAACACCACATAATAACAACCGAGTGGCGTCTCTAAATTTTAGTCTCTGGAAAGAAGAGACTCAATGCATTGATTGGCTACAACACAAAGAACCTAGATCTGTGATTTACGTGAATTTTGGAAGCATCACAGTTATGTCCCCAGAACAACTGTATGAGTTTGCTTGGGGTTTAGCCAATAGCAAGAAACCCTTCTTATGGATCATGAGACCTGACCTTGTGAATGGTGGCTCAGTGATTCTATCTTCTGAGTTTTTGAGTGAGACTAAAGAAAGAGGCTTCATAGCAAACTGGTGTGACCAAGAAAAAGTGTTGAACCATTCATCCATTGGAGGCTTCTTGACACATTGTGGGTGGAACTCTATGACTGAGAGTATTTGTGCAGGAGTTCCTATGGCGTGTTGGCCTTTCTTTGCAGATCAACAAACCAACTGTAGGTATGCATGCAAAGAGTGGGGAATAGGGGTTGAGATTGACAATAACGTGAAGAGAGAAGAAGTGGAGAACCTTGTGAACGAGTTGATGGAAGGAGAGAAGGGGAAGAAGATGAGACAAAAATGTTTAGAGTGGAAGAAAATTGCAGAAGAGAACACACAACTTGGTGGTTCTTCATTCGTCAACTTGGAGAAAGTGATCAAGGATGTGCTGCTACAAGGAAATTAACTACAGTAACCCTATATATTTCCATTATAGTACACTAGCCAAGGGTGAACTTCTTTTACAACATATTTGGTTATGAAGTTTTTCCGTCAAAAAGCTAGATTTTTTTACATTTTTAATGATATTTGGTTAGATTTTTACTGTTTCTTTACGATATTAAAAAATATTGCGTACAAGTACTTGAACACTTTGTGATAGGATGGAAAAACGATCAGCCCTCCATAAATATACTAACGGGAGATTTAAATGAAGATCAGTATAACAACTCTTCATTATGCGAGAAGTTAGAGCCTTTTTTGTTTTCTCTCTAGGGATGCTTTCCCCCTCGCCAAACCTTTGGGAGAAATTGAGAAGCTACCAATAAAATAGTTTAAATAGATTATGGTCCCCCACCTTTTTTTTTTGGTTTAAGTTTAGGCCCTGTTATCAACTCTTGGATTGGTCTTTGTTCCTGTTATGAGACCAGTTAGGTAAAGAAAGTTCGTGGCTAACGGCCTAACATGTAATAAAATATAGTATGAAGCAATAAATATAGTTTTTTTTTACAAGTACCCTTGTAAAATATTATTGAGCAATTAATTATGGGATACTTTTTGAAAACATGGAATAAATTTTAGAATTTTAATTAATTTTATATCTGGGTGAATTAGTTAAAAAATAATTTGTCACCCCTCGATTTTAGTGATAAGATTAAATAAAATCATATTTTTATCCTCTAACTTTACATATGAGATTTTACTTTGATTTTTTAATTTCAACAAGTTTTTTTTTGGGGTAAAGAAGGTTAGTGAGTCAATGAATGGCTTGTAACAGCACATTGTCTGCAATAGATTTTAATGGCTGAGTTTAGTAGGTGATTCTCTTCATAAAGAAAGAAAAAAAATGCAAAGCTGATACTGTGAAACGAAGAAATGATCATACGGGTATTGGTTGATTTTTCCCCCCTGATTCATGTAGTCCTTTTTGAGATTGTTTTGGTCAGATTCCTACTTGTATTAGTGTTTGATGTACTGTTGATTTTTCGGAATGAAATTTTCTTTGAAAAAAAAAATAGAAGTGCAACGGAGTACTAATTTTATATTCTTATAAGAGGCTTTGTTTTACTCGGGCAAAAAGGGAAAAAAAAAGGCCTTATTTTATGGGAGTAGTCAAATAGGTGCATAAAATATTATATAAAGATTAATTATACCTAGAATTCGTTTGTATCTAAGTGAATCCCACTAAAAGAAATTTGAAATTCCCATAAAAAAAAACAAGAAAACATCTAAAAATGATTTTGATTTTTTAATTTTTAAAAACATGTTACTCCTTTGGTCCTTAATATAAGACCCATTTAACTAATTTGATTAGATTAAGGAAGTTAGGTAAATTAGTTAATTATAAGAAAAGTGACACATTTTTCCTAAAACACCATAATCATCTTTTTTAATGCATCCTCTCCCTCTTCTACTTGATTATGGTTGAGGGAGTATCTATAGGGGTAATTTAGAGAAAATTAATAAATATGAGAAATGAGTCTTACATTTAGGACCAAAACTAACTCAAAAATTGGGTCCTATATTAAGGACCGGAGGAGTATTATTATTTTTAAACTACCTAGAAAACTGACCAAACAAATTTTTAATAAAAAATTATTTTCAAAACAAGAAATCAAATAAACCTGTAATTTTCAAATTCTTTTTTTTTTGGGGTCTCATTCTCCCCATGAAAATCTTGAGCAATTGAAAAATGACATTTCAATTGATTTCTTTTTTTATTTTTATTTGTTTAAAATATTTATTTTAATATGTATAGAATCTAAAATAAAGATAATCCCTTAACTATCATTTTTTCAAAAAATAGATTTTTTATTTAAAAATAGTTAATTAAAGATTTTAAATCTGGACAATTCCAATAAGATATAGATAGTTCAAATCTAATGAGTTTAGGATACTCATCAAGGTGATGAGTATTGAAACTGATTCAGCAAATATTGAGGGAAGTAAGTTAAATGCCGCGTTTAAGTGATGAGCACACCACCGAGCACGCAAACTGGATCCTTTTTTTTTTTTAATTACAAGCTGGATGCAAAGAAAAATCTCTGCAAAAACCTAAACAAAAGAATCAAAAAACAAAAACTCAGCTCCCTCGTCACCTTCCGCCTCTTGATGAAAAGGAGGAGGTGATCAAAGATCCAAAAAGAGTTAATAAGGTTATGTGAGTATTTCGCTAAATAGTTAGCCATCCAATTCTCATCCCGACACGCATGCTGAAAAGTGACATGCCAATTCTGTTTAAGATAAGTCTTACATCCTCAATAATATCTTTAAAGGGATGATGACAAACAGGATCCCATTAATTTCTTAGTCAAGTCCACTTCTACAGATGATTTTTCTTTGATGTTTTGTGCAAGTTGGACTTTTCAACATTAATGTCGACAATATTTGTGGTGTATGTGTTTATCATTATGCTCTGTAAAACTTCATACACTTGTTGCCTAATCCCTAAAACCCGAGCTTCTGATTCAACATTGAGAGAGAGAGAGTGAGTGATATTTGAAATACAGCGATGGATTCTATTGCAGTAGGAGGATCAAAACCACATGCTGTGTTGACTCCATTTCCAGCTCAAGGCCACATCATCTCAGTGTTGAAACTAGCGAAGCTTCTTCATGTTCGAGGCTTTTTCATAACCTTCGTCAACACCGAGTTCAACCATAGACGCTTCCTTAGATCAAGAGGTGTCAAAATCCTTGATGGACTCTTAGATTTTCAATTTGAAACCATTCCAAAGGTCTTCCTCCTCCTACAAATGATAACGCCACTCAGGACATAGCCTCTCTCTGTGACTCTGTTAGAAAGAACTTCCTCCTTCCCTTCCAGAACCTTCTTACTAAACTCCTGTTATGATCACAAAATCGAAAGACTGAATGTATATTTCTATTGATGAGTCTGTTACAATGTAACCTCAGCCAATACATATATATCAAGCAACTATCAACGTAATCGGCAAAGCAACAGGGAAGAATAATCAGAGAGAACAGAAAGGAACCACAGAGAGAGAGAGAGAAAATGACCACAGGGAGAGAAGATTCCGTATCAGTTCTAATCCTGCCCCCTCCTAACAAACTCTGATCCCTTATACCGATTCTAGTAGGTCCCTCAGCTTCGCTCCTTATTCGGTGGCTTCTCCTGGGCCTGGTCGCGTCATCCTCTTCATGGGCCATTATGGGACCTTGCACTGGGCCGTCGACTCTGCTCATTACATCACTCCCCCCATGAATTGGGACCTTGTCCTTAAGGTCCAAGGCGGGATATAATTCTAGCAAGCGGTCTCTATCCTCCTACGAGTTCGGGGTGGGACCATTCCACTGAACCAAGTATTGTTTCACCCACTTGTCATCATAACGAACAGTGCGGGTATCCAGAATTGCTTCAAGCTGAACAACAGGTCCTTCCGGCATGGACACTAAAGGAAGGGGAATCGATGGTTGCAATGAATTGTCACCGACAAATTTCTTTAGAAGAGAGATATGAAAAACCGGGTGTATTTTAGCATGTGTAGGCAATTCTAGTTTGTAAGCAACCTTGCCAATGTGCTCTAAAACACGGAAAGGACCAAAATAACGTAAAGCGAGTTTCTGGTATATTCGAAGTTCCACAGAGTGCTGTCGGTAGGGCTGAAGTTTGACCCAAACTAAGTCCCCCACCTGAAACTCGATATCAGTTCGTTTCTTATCAGCATAGTATCGCATTTTGGCTTGTGCTCGCCGCAAGTTCTTTTTTAGTGTTTCTAATATTTCATCTCTTTGTAGTAGCTGCTGATGAACATCTGTCGGTGTGTCTTCCTGAGTGGTATGTCGTAACACCGGTGGTGCATCTCTCCCGTACACAACCTTAAAAGGGACCATGCCAATCGACGTCTGGAATGATGTGTTATACCAGTATTCAGCCCAAGGCAAGTACAACAGCCACTGCCGCGGATACTCATGAACAAAACACTGAAGATATAGCTCAAGACTCTTGTTGAGGGACTCTGTTTGACCGTCTGATTGAGGATGGTAGGCTGAAGAAAAACAGAGTGTAGATCCTTGCAACTTCATCAAGTGACGCCAAAAAGAACTCGTGAAAGTTCTGTCATGGTCAGAGACAATGGTGTTGGGGATCCCATGCAACTTGACAATGTTTTGAACAAAAGCCTCTGTAACCGTGTGATTAGTGAAAGTAGCTGATGATGGAATAAAATGACCATACTTTGACAAGCGATCCACCACGACCATAATGACAGCATGCCCTTTCACTTGTGGTAACCCGACAATGAAATCTAGGGAAATGTCTTCCTAGATTCGTTTCAGTATGGGTAGAGGGTCTAATAACCCCGCTGGATGTAGTTGCGACACCTTAGCCTGTTGACAGACAGTGCAACTTTGCACATATTGGCGCACACTTTGTCTCATTTTGGGCTAGTAAAACAAACAGGCAATTCGATGAAACGTGCGGAGATACCCAGCATGACCTCCCAAGACCGACACATGGAACTCATATAAAATGATGTTAATTAATTCAGAGTCATCACGAGGGATCGCCAGTCGGTTCCTCTAGTACAAATCAGTTTGTTTCAATTGATAATCACCTGCAACAGATGGGTCTTGTACAATCTTGTCCTTCATGTCACAAATCCAGACTGAGGCATGCACCTTCTCATACAACGTGTCCATGAAGGTGGTCTGTAATGATATAATGGCCATACACCGTGACAGAGCATCGGCAGCTTGGTTATGGCATCCAGGTTTATATTCAATGTCGAATCAATAGCCGAGTAGTTTTGGCAGGAACGCCTCTTGTTCTGGGGTCTGGATCACTTGGTCCCCCAAGTGCTTAAGACTAGCATGATCTGTGCGAATCATGAAATAGTGGCCAAAAAGGTATTGAAGAAACTTAGCAACAGCTTCTGTGATTGCGAATAGCTCCCTGACATACACCGATTGCGCTTGCATCTTTGGTGATAATTTTTTTGAGAAAAACGCAATAGGGCGTCCTTCTTGGCTGAGCACGACCCCAACACCCACCCCTGAAGTGTCCGTTTCCAAAACGAATGGTTTAGTAAAATCAGGTAGGGTCAAGACTGGAGCATGGGTAATCGCCTCCTTCAGAGCCTCGAAAGCTAGTTGAGCCTCATTTGTCCACCGAAACCCATCTTTACTTAGCAGCTTGGTCAAGGGTCTTGCAATTTGAGCATACCTCTGGATAAATCGTCGATAGTATCCACTTAGCCCCAGAAACCCCTTAAGCTGTGTAACATTCTTGGGAACGGGCCAATTCTTGATTGCTATTATTATCTTGGCCTCATCCATTTCCACTCCCTTTTCTGATATAGTGTGCCCCAAATAATCAACCTAGCATCGTCCAAATGTGCATTTGGTGATTTTAGCGAACATTTGGTGTTTGGCCAATGTGTCTAGCACAATTTCTACATGACCCAGGTATGCCTCCCAAGTGGCACTATAAACTAGGATGTCATCAAAAAAATGAGTACAAAGCGCCGCAAATAAGGGCGGAAGAGTGAATTCATGAGTGCTTGAAACGTTGTAGGCGCATTGGTGAGCCCAAAGGGCATAACCATCCATTCATATAATCCTTGGTGAGTCCTGAACGTCGTTTTCTCCCTGTCCTGCTTTCTCATCAAAATCTGATGATATCCAAATCTAAGATCCAACTTCGAGTAGTACATAGACCCATGTAATTCATCGATTAATTCATCAACAGTGGGCATTGGGAAAGCATCTTTAATGGTGATTGCGTTTAAAGCTCGATAGTCAATGCAAAATCGCCATGTCCCATCTTTCTTCTTGACTAATATAACGGGAGCGGAAAAAGGACTGTTACTGGGTTGAATCATCCCCTCGGTGAACAATTCATCTACCATCTTCTCTATTTCCGCCTTCTGGCTTACTGGATATCTCTAGGGTCGAACCTTCACTGGTTGGGTCCTTGGAATAAGTTCAATTCTGTGTTCATGCCCCCAAGATGGAGGTAACCCGTGGGGCTTTTGGAGCATTCAGCGGGTATGTCAACAGTGTGAGGGTCCATGAGTTCAACCATGAAGCATTCAGCCCAAGCATCGGTCTGTTGTAGACGGGTAAGGTGATGAACGTTTGCCTGTGAAATCAAACTCCCACGAAATCCTTTTAATATCACCCACTGACCGTTTGTCAAGAATTTAATGGTGGACGAACTATAGTCTGCCACATGGGGTCCTAACGTCTCCAACCAATCAGCCCCCATAATCATATCCACCCCAACTACGGGCAAGACTAGCATAGTGAGGTATGACATTCTCACCTATCTGAACTGGGACCCCTGTCACCATCTGATTGGTCTGTCTTATTTTCTTGTCCAGTCCCCCTACTACCCAAACTTCCGTCGTATATTCTACAGGCAACTGTAGGTGTTGGACTATTCTCGGATGCAAAAAATTGTCTAAGCTTCCCCCGTCAAGCAATATCTGTACCTTGGTACTCTATATTGATCCGTTAAAACGGATTGTAGCTAGTCCTTGGGTACCTCTCAGTGCGTGCAGCGATAAATGATGTAACATGCTTTCCACAGGAGCTTCATCAGCTTCTATCTCAAACTCTTCTAGAGGTTCATCCTCGCTTTGCAGCATCATCAACTGTTTGTTTGCGCACTTATGGGACGGGGAAAACTTTTTATCACATGTATAACATAGACCCTTTTCTCTCCTCACCTGCATTTCGGCTGGTGTAATCCTCTTGATCGAAGGTCTGTTCGGTGTTGGTAGCAGGGGCGGCAAGTTAGTCTTACTACCTCCACTAGCATTGATGGTCGAGCTCGTGTTATTCTGTGGGTTATTACTCACTTGTTTACTCGTATAACTACTCCCTCCGTAATTCCCGCTACGTGGCTTTGACGATGGTCCGTAGTCAGTGGCCTCGGTGAAGAGACGAGCCAGAGACATTGCTTTGAGGACCGTATTGGGTTTGTGCACTAGTACTTCTCGCTTCAACTCTGGTTTCAGTCCTCCTAAATAACAATCTAGTAAGGCGGCCTCCGGAATACCCTCCGTCCGATTAGATAGGGCAATAAACTTCTCATGGTAGTCGTCCAAGGCACCTCGTTGGGTTAGCTTGAAGAGCTGAGATCGGGCACAATCAAACTCTGATGGACCATATTGTTGCTCCACAGCAGCTGTTAAAGCAAACCATGTAGGGATTCTGTTATTTTTCTCCAGCATTTGAAACCACGGCAACACCTCTCCATCGAAATGAACTAAAGTGATGATCAGCTTTTGCGCATCCGGCACTTCATAGAGTTTGAAATATTGCTCAGCTCTAAATATCCAGTTCAAGGCATCAGTCCCATTAAAGCGAGGAAAATCCTTCTTAATCTGCTTACTCACGTAAGCTACCGGCTGTACGACTGGTATTTCAGATGAAAGCGATCCTTCTCTGGACTGCATTCCTGAGGACTCCATCTTTTGATTCATGGTATCTATGCGTAGCATCATTTTCTCAAACATACTCTCGATCCTACTGAAACGCTCCTTGGCATCCTTGATAAACTCATTGGTTTTCCTCTGTTCGGCTTGCAGCTCCTTCAGTCTGGTATTGTCAGCCATCGTTTTCTCTCAACGAGAGCACCAAATCTGTTATGATCACAAAATCGAAAGACTGAATGTATATTTCTATTGATGAGGCTGTTACAATGTAACCTCAGCCAATACATATATATCAAGCAACTATCAACGTAATCGGCAAAGCAACAGGGAAGAATAATCAGAGAGAACAGAAAGGAACCATAGAGAGAGAGAGAGAAAATGACCACAGGGAGAGAAGATTCCGTATCAGTTCTAATCCTGCCCCCTCCTAACAAACTCTGATCCCTTATACTGATTCTAGTAGGTCCCTCAGCTTCGCTCCTTATTCGGTGGCTTCTCCTGGGCCTGGTCGCGTCATCCTCTTCATGGGCCATTATGGGACCTTGCACTGGGCCGTCGACTCTGCTCATTACAACTCCATCGCTCAGCCTAATGGCTTCATACCCCCAGTCACTTGCTTGTTTCTGATGGTGGCATGGTCTTCACTGTTGATGCTGCTCAAGCTCTTCAACTCCCCATCATTCTCTACTGGCCTGGTAGTACTTATTCATACCTGGCCCTTATTCACTTTCGAAAGCTAGCTGAAAGAGGCCTGATACCTCTTAAAGGTATTGTTATACTCTTACTCTGCTATATCAGAGTAACTATTCTTAATGTCATAGTGTTTAGTTCAACGTTCTGTATGCCTCATAATTCAAGGGATATGATAAATTTTTTTTTTATAATGTGAATGTGCAGATGAGAGCTATCTGACAAATGGTTACCTAGAGAAAGAAATAGATTGGATTCCAGGTGTGAGAAATATCAAGCTAAAGGATCTGCCTTCCTTTGTGAGAACAATAGACCCAAATGACTTAATCTTGGACTTTCTGATCAATGAAACGATGGAAAAAGCTCACAAAGCCCATGCCATTTGTTTCAACACATTTGATGAGCTTGAAGGTGAGGCAGTGAAAGCTCCCTCTCCCTTCGTTTTTGAACTAAACACCACATAATAACAACCGATTGGCGTCTCTAAATTTTAGTCTCTGGAAAGAAGAGACTCAATGCTTTGATTGGCTACAACACAAAGAACCTAGATCTGTGATTTACGTGAATTTTGGAAGCATCACAGTTATGTCCCCAGAACAACTCTATGAGTTTGCTTGGGGTTTAGCCAATAGCAAGAAACCCTTCTTATGGATCATAAGATTTGACCTTGTGAATGGTGGCTCGGTGATTCTATCTTCTGAGTTTTTGAGTGAAACCAAAGAAAGAGGCTTCATAGCAAACTGGTGTGAACAAGAAAAAGTGTTGAACCATTCATCCATTGGAAGCTTCTTGACACATTGTGGGTGGAACTCTATGACTGAGAGTATTTGTGCAGGAGTTCCTATGGCGTGCTGGCCTTTCTTTGCAGATCAACAAACGAACTGTAGGTATGCATGCAAAGAGTGGGGAATAGGGCTTGAGATTGACAATAATGTGAAGAGAGAAGAAGTGAAGAAGTTTGTGAATGAGTTGATGGAAGGAGAGCGAGGGAAGAAGATGAGACAGAAGACTTTAGAGTGCAAGAAAATTGCTGAGGAGGACACAAGAACTGGTGGTTCTTCCTACGTCAATTTGGAAAAAATGATTAAAAACGTGATGATCAAAACCAAAAACTAAAGTATTAGTCAATGAACTTGTAATCTAGTGGTGCGAGAGTTTCTTCGTAAGTAAAAAGTCATAGGTTTTTTTTTTAGGGAATAAAAAAAGCTCTAAGGTACTACTTGAAAAAGTAAAAAAGATTAATTTTTAATTCACGTTGGTGCATGGATTGAACTTGTTTTAAAGATATTTATTTTGTTTTGTCAACTGAATAGCAATTATTTCATTATCTTTTCCAGGCCCTTTGCTTTTAGCAATTGCTCAAGACCATAATACGTTATTTGGATTGGCAATAGAAAAAGTAACTTATTTTTAATTTGTATTTTGAAAAAGTTATTGGATAAAAGTTATATTGGTTAATGTGATTTATGTTTGAATTAACTTTTGAAAAATTTAAATTGGTTGAAATAGAAATTGTGTATGGATTATAGTTGAATAAGTAAGTTTAGTTTGTAAAATTACCAAAATAAGTATGACTTTTATTTAATAAAAAAGAATTATCAAGTCACATAATATAATAATGTTAAATTATTTTAATAGGAAAAAGTGAAATTTAAATTTAATAAATAAAATATATTTAAATTAAAAATTACAGTATAGTGAAGAGAACGTTCAATACCCAATGACAAGTACCTTTGGATGAAAAAAGAATTGGCTGCATGATGTTCTCTCTCATTTAGCTGTACAGCCGGAAGAAAAAAAATGGAGTAGAATGAAGCCCCTTTTGATTAAAGCTTCAATACCCAACAAACGTCGGCCTTTCACTCCCTCCAAACATTGACGGAACTCCTCTCTTCTTCCGGCTCAAAGACTAAACACCGTTAGTACAGCAGTCATCGACTTCTTCATCTCTCCAAACTTATGCTCACTGGTTCTTAGATCCATGTTCCCTCAGCTCCATATCTAGTTGACCTCCAGCTCCTCCCTTGTGTTCTGCTCATCGTGAACAGTGCCCAAGCAATCCCGTCGGCCACCAACACAAGAAGCAGGTCCAGTCAGCGAACTCTCCTTCTCCCAGCATGATGAAGACGATGATCAGTACTCCCAAATCACCTTAAAAGTAGGATTTCATAAGCTATAAGCAGGAGGATCTTACTTTAATCAAGCTTCAAAATTGCAGCTTTTGACCATAAGTGAGATTGGATAAAGCTAAATCAAACATCGATTGAGAAGCCAATCGTGCTTATGCCTTCAAAAGCTACTTAACCAGTGGTCAAACCCTCATGCAAACAGAGCCATATTGGTACAGAAAAGGAGGTGGTGTAAATGAATAAGAGGCTCAAATATGAAAGATTTTAGTCATGATATGCATCACAATATTTGTCTCCCAATGCAATAAATTAAAAGCAAAAAAATTAGACACCGACGTTCAGATTTGTCCAGTATAAATCGTATCAATGTTGAAATTTGCTTGTAATAAATGATGATAAAAACTTATTTCTTCAAGATAACAATTATTGGATTATATATTCCATAACTGCAGTTGAAATAGTTTTGTTCAAGTAAAGATCTGTTTTGGATTAAAGTGACGACGTTGTTCTTTCTTGTTTCATGTTTCAATTATTGGAGTTGTTTTTAAACAAATTATATCAGAAACAACAACAAAAAGAGGGTGGTGACGTCGCCGATAGTGATATATAGAGCTGGTAAAACGGGCCAACCCGCGGGTTGCGGGTTGGCCCGTAGCGGGTTGTGGGTTATGCGGTGCGGGTTCAAAAGGCCCGTTTTCTGGCCGGTTGGCATTTTGCCAACCCTAACCCGCCAAGGTGGGTTGGCGGGCCAACCCACCAACCCGCCAGAATTTTTATTTTTTTTCTTGCCTTTTTTTTTAATTTTTCTTATTTTTTTAAATGTTAGCAGTTATATATGATACAAAATAAAAATACTAAAAATGATATAAAATATTACAAACATCCAAATAAAAATTACAACACAATAAAATACAAATAGTATATGATTGTCCAATTTTCCAACATGATAATACACAAGTTCACACATTTTTTTTCAATGAAACCAATGAGTAATACTGGATAACCTTCTTTATCTAATAACAATAAAGTTTGAAGTAAAAATTTGCTTTACTTTTGCCTTTGTTATCTTTTTTTTTTTAAAAAAAATATAGGTGGGTTAACCCGCGGGTTGGCCCGCGGGTTGGCGGGCCAACCCACCGTGGGTTAGGGTTATGGCGGTGCGGGTTATGTTTTTTAAGGTAGTGGTGGGTTGGCTTTTGACTAACCCTAACCCGCCATTTTTGGCGGGTTGGCGGGTTGGACCCGCGGGTTCAACCCATATTACCGGCTCTAGTGATATATGGCGGGCAGTGGTTGAGACGCGGAGAAAATTTCTTCAATTTTTTAAAATAAAAAATGCAAAAACGAAAATAATAAAATATCTAAAAAATCATTTTGATTTTTTAATTTTTAAAAACATGTTATTATTTTGTTAAAACAACCTAGAAAACTTAACAAAAATTTTTTTAATAAAAAATTATTTTCAAAACAAGAAATCAAATAATGCATGAGCAATTGAAAAACGACATTTCAGCTTTCTTGTCTTGATTTTGAATTTTATAATTATTAATGAATATTAATTGTAATTTTCATGGTGCAATGAATCTAGCATTTGATTTGTCAACATCCGGAAGGTGTGTTACAGTTTTTTCTACATTTTCTTCACGCTCTCTCATACAACACTTGTAAGTTTTCTCTTTTCAAAAAATAAAAATCCCCTTATCATAGAATACAAAGCATGATACGAAATTGCACCGAATATTCAAGATCCAAAATCCATAACCAATATTATTATACTACTTCTGATACTTAACATAACAATTAATTGACTAGTTTGAGTAAATAAATAAAGTTGTTAGGTTAGTTATTTGTAATAATTATGTTTTTTAAAATACTCTAGTTAATCATATATATTAGTTAAAACTATCATTTGATAGGATCTTTAGTATATATAAATACAACTACTATAAGGACTATTTTAAAATAAATAAATAAATATGATAGAAAAAATGGTTCGGAGTTTTATATCCAGGATGACACTAAAAGGGTTGAAAGTAGTGTTAATTTCTCAGCCAAGTCCATCGCTTCTACAAACGATTTTTCTTTGACGTTTAATTTGCGGATAACCTAATTTCTCGCTCGGCACAAGTTGGACTTCTCAACATTGCCGACAATGTTTGTGGTGTGTGTGTCACCAAAAAAACAAATGTTTGTGGTGTGTGTATCATTATATATGCTCTATAAAACCTCATCCACTTGTTGCCTAATCCCTATAACCCGAGCTCCAGATTCAGCATTGAGAGAGAGAGAGAGTTTGAAATACAACAATGGATTCTATTGCAGGAAGAGGATCAAAACCACATGCTGTGTTGACTCCAGGTCCGGTTCAAGGCCACATCATCTCAGTGTTGAAACTAGCGAAGCTTCTTCATCTTCGAGGCTTTTTCATAACCTTCGTCAACACTGAGTTCAACCAAAAACGCTTACTTAGATCAAGAGGTGTCAAAATCCTGGATGGACTCTCAGATTTTCAATTTGAAACCATCCCAGATGGTCTTCCTCCTCCTGCAAATGATAACGCCACTCAGGACATAGCTTCTCTCTGTGATTCTGTGAGAAAGAACTTCCTCCTTCCCTTCCAGAACCTTCTTACTAAACTCCATCGCTCAGCCTCTAATGGCTTCATCCCCCCAGTCACTTGCTTGGTTTCTGATGCCGCCATGGTCTTCACTGTTGAAGCTGCTCAGGCTCTTCAACTCCCCATCATTCTCTATTGGCCTGCTAGTACTTATTCATACCTGGCCCTCGCTCACTTTCCAAAGCTAGCTGAAAGAGGCCTTATACCTCTTAAAGGTATTATTGTACTCTTACACTGCTATATCAGATTAACTATTCTTCATGTCGTAGCGTTTAGTTCAATGCTCTGTATGCTTCATAATTCAAGGGATATGATAATTTTTTTTTTCATGTGAATGTGCAGATGAGAGCTATCTGACAAATGGGTACCTGGAGAAAGAAATAGATTGGATTCCGGGCATGAGAAATATCAAGCTGAAGGATCTGCCTTCCTTTGTGAGAACAACAGACCCAAATGACTTAATCTTGGACTTTTTCAATGAAGTGACGGAAAAAGCTCACAAAGCCCATGCCATTTGTTTCAACACATTTGATGAGCTTGAAGGTGAGGCAGTGAAAGCTCTTTCCTCCATTTACCAACCTCCTCTTTACTCAATAGGCCCACTCCCTTCGTTTTTGAACCAAACACCGCATAATAACAACCGATTGGCGTCTCTAAATTTTAGTCTCTGGAAAGAAGAGACTCAATGCATTGATTGGCTACAACACAAAGAACCTAGATCTGTGATTTACGTGAATTTTGGAAGCATCACAGTTATGTCCCCAGAACAACTCTATGAGTTTGCTTGGGGTTTAGCCAATAGCAAGAAACCCTTCTTGTGGATCATAAGACCTGACCTTGTGAATGGTGGCTCAGTGATTCTATCTTCTGAGTTTTTGAGTGAGACTAAAGAAAGAGGCTTCATAGCAAACTGGTGTGAACAAGAAAAAGTGTTGAACCATTCATCCATTGGAGGCTTCTTGACACATTGTGGGTGGAACTCTATGACTGAGAGTATTTGTGCAGGAGTTCCTATGGCGTGTTGGCCTTTCTTTGCAGATCAACAAACGAACTGTAGATATGCGTGCAAAGAGTGGGGAATAGGGATTGAGATTGACAATAACGTGAAGAGAGAAGAAGTGGAGAAGCTTGTGAACGAGTTGATGGAAGGAGAGAAGGGGAAGAAGATGAGACAAAAATGTTTAGAGTGGAAGAAAACTGCAGAAGAGAACACACAACCTGGCGGTTCTTCATTCGTCAACTTGGAGAAAGTGATCAAGGATGTGCTGCTACAAGGAAATTAACTACAGTAACCCTATATATTTCCATTATAGTACACTAGCCAAGGGCGAACTTCTTTTACAACATATTTGGTTATGAAGTTTTTCTGTCAAAAAGCTAGAACTTTTTTTACATTTTTTTATAATATTTGGTTAGATTTTTACTGTTTCTTTACGGTATTAAAAAATATTGCGTACAAGTACTTCAACACTTATGATAGGATGGAAAAACGATCAGCCCTCTATAAATATACTAACGGGAGATTTAAATGAAGATCAGTATAACAACTCTTCATTATGTGAGAAGTTATAGCCTGTTCTGTTCTCTCTCTAGGGGTGCTTTCCACCTCGCTAAACCTTTGGGAGAAATTGAGAATTTACTAATAAAAAAGTTTAAATAGATTATCGCTCCCCACCTGTTTTTTTTTCTTCCCAATTTAGCCCCCGTTATCACTTATCAGCTCTTGGATTGGTCCTTGTTCCTGTTATGAGACCGGCTACGTAAAGAAAGTTAGTGGCTAACGGCCTAACATGTGATAAAATATAGTATGAAGCAATGAATATAGGTTTTTTACAAGAACCCTTGATATAAAATATTACTGAGCAATTAATTATGGGATACTTTTTGAAAAGATAGAATAAATTTTAGAATTTTAATTAATTTTATATCTGGGTGAATTAGTTAAAAAATAATGTCACCCCTCGATTTTAGTGATAAGATTAAATAAAATCATATTTTTATCCTCTAACTTTATATATAAGATTTTACTTTGATTTTTTAATTTCAACAAGTTTTTTTTTTTGGGTAAAGAAGGTTAGCGTAACATGTTATTTGCACTTCCTCTAATTCCTAATATAAGGAAATTTTTATTTTGAAATTTCTCTGTTTCAATATGTAAGGAATTTTACATATTTCAAGTGCAACTAAAAACATTTTCACCTGCACCTAAGAATATATTAAAATTAATCTGAACAATTTTTTTTTTTGGGGTAAAGAAGGTTAGTGAGTCAATGAATGGCTTGTGACAGCACATTGTCTGCAATAGAATTTAATGGCTGAGTTTAGTAGGTGATTCTGTTCATAAAGAAACAAAATGCAAAGCTGATATTGTTAAACGAAGAAATGATCATACGGGCATTGGTTAATTTTTCCCCCCTGATTCATATAGTCCTTTTTGGGATTGTTTTGGTCGGATTTCTACTTGTATTAATGTTCAATGTACTGTTGGTATTTTTGGAATGAAATTTTCTTGAAAAAAAAATAGAAGTACAACGGTGCATAAAATATTATACAGAGATTAATTATACCTAGAATTCGTTTGTATCTAGAAGAAATTTGAAATTTCCATTAAAAAAAAGAAATTTGAAATTATTAAGTTTCAAATCAAACTTAATAACATTTTAATAGTTTTTAACAAAACTAAATTTACAAATAAGAATACATTTTTATAAAATTTTCTTGCTTAGATTTTAATAATTTCATACTTTGTTTTTTTGTAGAATTCTGCCTTGTGACTCTGTTAGTTATGAAGAAGTAATTTTGATTATATGAAATAAATATTTGAGAAGAATTTTATTTAATAAAGTGCAACAATAATTATTTTAAATTGATTTTAAAAACTACTTATTATTGAAAATCATTCGGGATTTTTAACTTCTCTCAAAAAGGCCAACAAAAATGTGTTTTTAATAAATGAGAGAAAAGAAAAATAAATAATAAAAAAACTCCATCCAGTTTAAAATATAAGATAAACTTTGTTGAAAAGACTTATTTTTTTATAAGATAATATTTACTTTTATCTAAGTATTTAATGAGTTTTTTTTTTTTAACTTTACCCCTAACATATTATTTTTTTCTTTAATTCATTTATTACATGTTTTACTTATTATTTTTATTAATAAGAGTATATTTAAAAAAATACATACCTTACATATTTATTATTTTTAACTAATTTTTTAATAAACAGATAAAGTTTATTTTTTATTTTGAACTTAAAAAAGATAAAATAGTTTTTAAAACGCTGGGTAACTAAATTCATCCATAGGATAAAATAGTGATTGCCCTTGCTTACGAGAGTAGAAATAGCCAGGGAAGAGTAAAACAGTCAAGATTCCGGTGAGGCCGTAACTGTTTTCTTGCCTTCCTTGGTTCCCGAATTTGTGCTTGAGATTAGAGCAAATCCGTCATTTCATCTAGTCTTCCTGCGGCAACTGCAGACGCCGGAGGGTGATAATGGCCACAGTCGCCACCACCGCTACATCGTCAGCTCCGCCGCCACAAGCCCTAAAATTGGAGTCCCTTCCTCGAATAGACACCACCACCCTTTCCCAGTCTGAGCTCCATGCGCTCTCTCTCTGCTCACTCTCCGCCTTCGACCTCCGTTCTACCAGCAACCTCGTTTTCCCCAATGTCGACCGTTCACTCTTCAATGAGAGCGCCGGGTCTCGCCGCCAGACCTACTCCCGACCACGCAAACCCCTTTCCCCTTCCGACTCCCCCACCGGCCACCGTCGACGCGTCGCTGGTCTTCTTCCAACCCCAAAGCTCCCGCCTGTCCCCGATGACGACCCGGAAAACCTAGAGAAACGCAAGATTATAGATTATTTGAAGCAAATGATAAGGGAAGACCCTAAATTCGATCAAGTTGAGCTGGCCCCGCCTTCTGTTACCCACGAAGTTGTGCCGAATCCTGAGTTAAGGGTCGGGATGGTGGAGAGCGAGGATATGGGGCTCGTGAGGAAAAGGAAGAGGGGGAGGAAGCCCAAAGTGAAGGTGCATTTGAAGGAGTGCTATAGAGAGATGGATATTGTGAATAAGGGTGGTGTCGCGATTGATCTTTCTGCTTTGGCGAATACGGAGGATCCATTTTCTGAGGAGTTGAGGAGAAGGACTGAGGGGTTGCAGAGTGAAGAAGAGCTATTGGGGTTTTTGAGGGATTTAGGGGGACAATGGGGTAGTAGGAGGAAGAAGAGGAAGATTGTGGAAGCCGAAGACTTCGGTGATGTACTGCCGGTTGGTTGGAAGCTTCTACTGGGTTTGAAGAGAAAAGATGGTCGCGCGTGGATTTATTGCCGCAGATACATCAGGTGATCGTCTTTGCCTATTCTACTCTACTAGATCTTCGGGCATCTGGTTTAAGGAATTGTGTTTATTTAATTTGCATGCCATTAAATAACATATGAACCGGATATACCTAGTAGATATTTTGGTTTTCATTCTGAAATGTCAAGATTAAGTTACTGTCAGGAATTCTACGAATGAGAGATGCAGAGTGCATCCAAAGAATATGAACCTGTGGTCAAACTCTCAACGAAATCAGATTGTGATTCCATTTTAATATTTGTTCTCATTCTTTTTGTTCATGGTCTCAAATCTCAGTGTGCAATACAGTAGTCTGAAGTGTCTGTTTTTTGTAATGAAACTGTCTTGCCTGATATACAAGTCAAGAAGGGGGGAGTTACTGTTTATTTGCGGCGTACATTTTCTGGCCGTGCAAAATTAATTAATCAAGCAGACACAGGAATAGAGATGAAGTAAAATCTAGTCTCTGAATTATTAATTCAATAAAGTTGTTATCCTCTGGGATGTTTAGGCACCCAACTTCCTAGCTATGAAATTTGTTTCCTAAAACCCCTGAATGTTTTCTTTTTCTTTTAAATCTTGTGAGGCCTTGCAAGCTCATTTGATATTTTACAGTCCTAGCGGAGAACAATTTGTATCTTGCAAAGAAGTTTCTTCATATCTTCAGTCCCTTTTTGGTCACAATGATGCCCAGTTACCAATCAGCCGTAGAGGTGAAAATATGCTGATGGACCATGGGGTGACTACTAAAAGTGTAAGTATATATCTAGCAGCGGTTTTATCTGTTATTTTATATAGTATATGAGTGGGAAGTTTATGGGATAGGCTGCAGTTTGCAGGTGTTACCCATGAGGAGCAGGATAAAAGGATGATCATTGCAAATGACTCAGCTCTACTCAGTTCTTCTGAATGTAATGAACGATTGAAAGAAGTGGCCTTAGTGGGAATTGAGAATCTTGCAGACGTGCAAATACATGACCTGTTTGAATGTCACAAATGTAGCATGACATTTGATGAGAAGGATTCATACTTGCAGCACCTTTTGTCTTTTCACCAAAGGACAACCAGGCGATATCGGCTTGGTTCTTCTGTTGGAGATGGAGTTATAATCAAAGATGGAAAATTTGAGTGCCAGTTCTGCCATAAGGTGTTTCTTGAAAGACGTCGCTACAATGGACATGTGGGGATCCATGTCAGGAACTATGTGAGGAAAGTTGAAGAGTCACCAGGTCAGGTAAATGTTCAAAGGAGAGATAAGTCTCCAATCAAGGAGGATTTGCCTTCAAGGATCTCTAAGATGGATGCGCTAATTGAAATTGCTCAGAACTCTATTATGGAGACTTCTGCAATCGAACCCCTTGGTAATCATGCTTCCTCTCCTGATAAACTGAATGGAATTACTACTACAGAAATTGCTGT
This sequence comes from Neltuma alba, assembly GCF_004799145.2. NCBI lineage: Eukaryota > Viridiplantae > Streptophyta > Magnoliopsida > Fabales > Fabaceae > Neltuma > Neltuma alba. Next base: position 140,428 of record NW_021635275.1, read on the forward strand.
TGGTAACTTAGATCATGACAAAATTGTTGAGTCTCCTCTCAGCGAACACCAAATGGAAGATAGCATCAATGACAAAAATGTGGATCGCAACTTGAATCACCAAGGTTGTAAACTTGCAGTCATGAATGAAGAAGTAGAGAAAACTGATGGTGATGACGAAGTTATAGATTCTAAGATGGAGACCTGTGAGGATCCCATTGGTTTGTCAACTGTAAATGAGCAAAATGTTGATGCACTTGAGAATTCAAAGACAAAAGATGATGTAGTGTTGACTTTTGATGGTTTGGATCAGTCGTGTGTTGATTTAGAAGGAGTTTCACAAAGCCCTCTACTTCCTTTATCTGGCAATGGTATAACCCATGAAGTTGAAAACAATCGAAATTCTGGTGGCACTATTACTGTGGAGCAACTTAACCACGATGTAGATGGTAGAAGTAAGAATGAGTTCAAAGTTGACTTAGATGGCACAAAAGACGTATCTGTTATGCCTAAAACCCAAGAGACAACATTGGCAACTTCTGAAGAGAATACAGTGTCATCTGAGGTTCCAACCCCATCTACGTCCGTGATACAATCTTTGGATTGCTTATCCCATCTCACTGGACTCTCAGATAAGGTATAAGTCATATCCTCTGAGTACCTTCAGTCTCTGGGTTTCTTACATGTAGAAAAACCTTGAGAATATTGCTACAGTTATTTTACGAGGGTCTTGCCTAGAGGTGATTGTCATATGGACTTTTGCACGTGTCCATATGCCAATGATTGACATTTGGGCTGACATGCATATGGAGTCTGTGTCTCTAAAATGTGTTCAGAGATATCTTGTATTCGATTGTTGATGTAAATGTGCATTACCACCGAGCCTTTTTTGTGGTTCCAAGACGAGCACAATCTTTGGGACCAAGTAGTTTTGCTGTCTCAGCATTTATGTTTCCATGAATTTTTCTTTTTGTATCCATATATTATTCAACTTTAACCTGCTGAATAACTCTGGCAGTCATTGTCATCTAGTTAGTCAGCATATGGACATATTAGCTTTACTTTGATTGATATTGCTCGAGTAACAAGTACCTTGCTTCTATTTGAGACTGGTACTGTTTCTCATATACCTTACAAAGAGACTCAATTTTATTTTGGGCGGTTGCTGTCGGGCTGGGGCGGGGGATTAAACAGTTCTTTGAACAGATAGGTTAGGACCGCATGCTTATGTACTACAAACGAGTGAATTTCTCTTATCTCCTTTATGCCTTCATTTCTGGCCAAGGGAATTAGAACTAGGATGCTGGAATCTTGCATCTTAGCACCAACGTCTGATCCAACGCAACAATTAGTTACTTTCCGCACCCAACCATGATGATCCAATCGTGGCTGGTAGTGCTGATCCTGCCTTGTAAAATTATTTTTGTTATGGCTCATTGACAGGGGGAAAACCAATATTGCAGTGTTGACCACGAACATGATGACGTGAATGGGTCCCAAGAATTGAGGTTTGATGAAACAGAAACTTCAAAGTGTGATTTTGCAAATAGTCAGCCTTCTCTTTCTCTGCCTCAGGTGCCAACGGTTTTGGCAAACAGCACACCGATGGAAGAAGGGGCTTGTGCTTCCCCAGTACAGGTTGAATCTCAAGAAACAGGAAGACCTCAGATTACAACATCGTGCGTATGGTGTGGTATAGAGTTTGGTTATGATGCTGTTGATTCTGAAATACAGCCAGATTCTGTTGGATTCATGTGCCTGGCTTGTAAGGCCAAAATATCTGGTCAAATCGATGTGTTGGACCGTAGATCACCCTTGAACTCTGACCATATTTGATTCGGATATTTTTATTCTATGTACAGAGATATTTTATAGGCAAGTAATTACTGTGACTCTCTCTCTATATGCTCCTCCCTCTGATCCTATTTATAAGGATCTGCTTACTGCTTTATGTTAGCTATTATTTATATTACTTTTCTCTTCCCCAGATCCTAAACCTTCACCTTCTCAACCAAACAAAAATGTTGTTGGTCTGTGAGTTCATAATCCTAACCTATTATGAATAACGGATGCATGAGAAAGCTTCAGTTTGGTTTATGATCAAAGCTTCAAGATTCCAAAGAATTGCTTTTAGGGGTCTAATTTAGAATTTGTTGTAACATATAAATATGGTCATTCTATAACTTTCACAAGTAATTCTGATATGCTTCTCAATTTCATGCAATAATCTACGACTTTGGGCAAGATTTGTTATCTTGATGGTCTCAAGTTACAATTTAGTATTCTGTTTTCACCAGTGAATTCTCAAGACTTCCAGTAAAATTCCGGACATAATTCTGGCCTAAATCATAACTGCTCTATAATGAAACATGAATCCCTTGTTTTTTCAAGGCAACCGAACGTGAATTAGATCATTGAAGAATTTAAAATGGAACTTGTTGAATCAAATTCGTCAAAAATAAATTTGCTGGTTTTTTTGGGTTAATACAATTTTTAATTCCTTAAATTTGTTCTCATTTTAATTTCGGTTTCTCAAGTTTATTTTTGTTTAAAACATTAGTCTTTATATTTCAATAAACAGTTGGATTTTTTTTTTCTCCCGAAAGATCAAAATCTATAGTTTCAAAATGAAAACAAATTTGAAAAATTAAACATTATATTAACTTTTTTGTTATATATCAATGTCAAATAAAAGAATCACCTAACGCAATCGATATTTATATAGCCATAAATATTTATATTCAAATGTCTATTTTTCCTTAATATGGAGAGCGGACTCACTCTTAATCAGGATGGAGCATAGCCACGTGGCAACCACTTGTACATCAATTTAACTAATTGTTATTATACTAGATGCTTTGTCTTTTCATCAAATTGTATTTGAACCAAGTCTATGGTTGTTAGCCAATGATGCTTTTCTAATCCATGAAAAAAAAAAAAAATTCTGAAAGATCACATGACTTGGCTATTCTTTATGCAGAGCTCCACGTTAAACACGCTGGTCAAAAATTAAATGACAAAGTCCCTTTTGTTCTCTCGTTAATATTATTTTTTTTAATCCGAATAATATTATCTGTAATAACGCGTGAAATAGCTGCATTATACTCCTCCGGTCCTTATTATAAGACCCAATTTGACTTTTTATTTGGTCCTAATTATAAGACCCAATCCATTTTGTCTCTTATATTTATGCATTTTTTTCCAAGATAATCCTTTTAATAATGATAGTTTTAGCCAATATACTTAATTAGCAAGGATATTTTAGGAATGACAACACTTATTTATTATAAATAACCAACTTAACTTACTTCCTTAATCTCCTCAAATAAGTCAATTGGGTCTTATAATTAGGACCGGAAGAGTATCACTTTATACTCTTTGGCGCTTATAAAAGCCAACAAGTGGAAATGAGAATCTACAAACAAGCTAATGTAAGCAGAAGAGAAGGCTTGAGGGAGTGGTGAAGAAAAGTTGTGTTTCCTTCTCATCAAGAAATATTGAAGCTTTAACGAGAGAATCTAATTCCTGAAATTGCTCTGTGAAAGAATAAAGAAACAGTATCAGATCTTTGGTATATTTTTGCTGATGAATACTCTAGTTGTAGCCTGTAGCCTGTAGCTTCCTCTCTTGTGTTTGCCAGCAACGAACGGCTAATTTTGCGCTTCCAAATTTATTATTCTTAAACTAAAGTCAAATTAGAGTTCACACTTTAGCATCTTTTAGAATTTGATCCTGCACCTTCATGTGAAAAAAATCAATATAAAGTATGTTAGTGCTGTTATAAAATAATGTTACCAAAGTTAGATTGAATAGGTAACTCCACCTATGTTTCATTGTAGATTCTAAACCCGGATGATAAATGAGAAGGGTTATGTTAGGTTACCGACAACCAACACAAAACTTTGTCAAATTTCTTATAAATATAAATCAATGAAGAATTAGATTGAAGTAGTCAATTCCGTCAAGGGAAAAAAAAAACTAGTCAATCGGTAAAAAGACCAGTAAATTTGCTATAAAAAAATATGTGGAGCTTATTATGAAACATTTTTAATTTTCGGAAATTCTGTATTCCAAAAGATATCATGAAATCTACATTATTTGAGATTTTCTATAAAAGATAAGAAGTTCAAGCTAATCGTTATTAAGCATATCAGTGTATCAAAAATATTCTTAAACCAGACATACCGTTGACACTTTATAATTACGTCTAGAAGGGATAATAATCATCAAAAAGAATTGCATGCGCTAAGGTACGGAACATATCTATCTCGCGGCCATACGCGTGAATATATATATATATATATATATATTTCATTTATTCATTTTATCATGTCCAAGTTAGTCTCCTATATATATAAACATCTTCTTCCAGCCTCCATGTCAAGCCATAAAGAGAAGACTAAGCAACAAACAGTAAGGAAGCTATGTTTAAATACAAGAAGTGCAGAAAGCCTAATAATGGGGAGGCACAAATCATCTGCAGAGAGTGTAGGGGAGAGTTTCATGTGCCCTCAACCACAACAAAATACCGTTGTCCTCGGTGCAAAACAATCAATTTAAGTTTAGGAAATGGGCAATCAGACAAAGATAGTGGCAATAAAATGGGGTTGGTGAAATTTTCTGCTGCTAAGAATGTCATGAAATCGGATGATATCTCACAGAATGCTAGGAAAAGTTCATATGTTATGAATCAAAGGCCTTCTTCATTTTCTTTGATTCGCTCTTCCTTCTCATTCAGACGAAGCAATAAGCGCGCGGTTCTCTGTGGAGTTACTTACAGGAAAAGAAGGTACAGACTCAAAGGAACCATTAATGATGTTGCCAACTTAAGGGAGCTTCTGGTGAAGGTTTTTGACTTTCCTATTGAATGCATACATGAGCTCACAGGTTTCTTCTAGAACCCTTTACCTTAAGATTCCCCTTTTTCTTATGGTTGATCTTGGTTCTGCTCATCTTAGGTTGTCTTTGTAATTTGTCTTCATGCATTATTAGATTTTCTGAACCATCTTTGCCGCTAATAATTGTAAGTCATCTTTTTTTCATGGATTGCTTCTCATGTTTGATTGTCTCTGTCTCTGCTCATTATCTTTCGTACAAAGATATACCTAATCAAATGTTGTCTTTTGATGGGGAAAAGGAACAAATGAGCAACTTGATCTTCATTTTTTCCAATCTTATGTTATCCCAAAAAGTTAGTTCAGCTGATAAGAAAAGATAATATTGTTTCTGGGTTTGTCTCTCTGAGTAGCACTGACTGAGATCCCAAAACAATTTATAATTACATTGAAACATACAGATTAATCTAACTCAGATGAAACAACAATGCAGAAGAGCAAAAGTGTCCAGATTTAGTCCCAACAAAGAAAAACATACTGGAACAATTGAAGTGGCTTGTGGAAGGCTGCCAGCCAGGAGACTCATTGGTGTTTTACTTCTCAGGACATGGCATTCAACACACAGATTCCGATGAAGATGAGATAGATGGGATGGATGAAAGCATTTGTCCAGTTGATTTCCAGCAAGAAGGCTCGATTCTCGACGATGATATAAACTCCATCCTTGTTTGGCCCCTCAAACAGGGTGTCACACTTCATGCCATTGTTGATGCTTGTCACAGTGGAACAATCCTTGATCTATCACATGTCTATGACCCTGAAAAGTGAGTAACACTTTGGAGACTAATGAGACATAACTAGTGGTAACATGAGACTTTTTGGGAAAACCAATGTAATTTAGTTTCTTGTCTGTGGTTTTCTAGATGCATATGGAGAGGTAACAAGCCTTCTTCCACAGAACCTTCTAGAAAGCACCCAAATGGGGGACGGGCAATTTGTATTAGTGCTTGTGAAGATCATCAGATGGCTGTTGATACTTCAGTAAGATTGTTAAACATCACTTCATCTTGCTATTGTTATGCAGTATAATTGAAGTTACTTGTTCATCAGCAAGGTTCTGATATTGAGAACAAAACTATGTGCAGGCTTTCCGTGGGAAGGGAATGAATGGTGTTATGACCTATCTGTTCACAAAAGTCATCAGAAAATATCCTGATATAACATATAGGGGTGTGATGGAACAGATGGGGAAGGAAATTGAAGAGATTATGAGAAATAGTTGTCTTCCATCTTTTTTCCAACATATGTTTCGTCCCAAATTTGCGCAGGTTGGCATTTTCCTTTCTCTTTCCATGATTACTCCCTGTTTTGACATCAATATTAACATGGTCAAATGCTTTATTCGAGATTCTCTGGAATCACTTTGTTAGGATTCAAATGTGAATTAATGTGGGGGAAACCCAACATTGGATAGCATTAGACTGAAGAGTTTGATGTGAATTGATGTTCTTCCTAGTTAATGAAGTTTGTCTTTTGTGGAGCATTTCAGGATCTCGTCATATCATCATCTGAAGAGTTTGATGTTTCTCGGACTATATTCACATTATGAGTATGCAAAAGGGTAAAGGACAATCTGATCATCTTATTTGCCGCATTGCAAGGATAAAAAGAGATTTCTTGTATTGAACAATAGATATATTTTTATCATACAAATGTAAGAAAATACTCACACTGATCCTTACAAAGGACATTTTCCATGGTCCTTAATGTAAGACCATTGTCCAGAAGCATTAAGTGAACCTGGTCGGGGGTAATTTTAAAAAAATTAACTTACTTTTAATAAAGTATGTTGAACTATGTAAAGTTGTAAATAGATCCTCATAATAAGAATAGAAGGTAGTATATTGGGTGGAATTTTGGCTCCCTATAAAAAAAAAACAAAAAAATCCTAATTAAATGCGTGCATATACAAGTCACTCACGCATAATACAACAAGAAATGCGCTGTGTGCGTCAGTCAACATCCAAGTTTGGCAAAGCATGAAAAGGTATTAAAATAGATGCACCATCCAACACATGATGCTATATCTAAGGTGCATATAGCAGGTTGATCTTATTCATAGTGCATTCAACGTTATAATGTTATTTTGGCCAAAAGAAAAGGCATTATAATGTTTTATTTTTTTATACTTCTGGCATTCTAATCTTATTTATAATATATTTAGCATCCTAAACTATAAATAAGATAAGGGTGCTAAATGTAACTAAAAAAATAACATCAAGATGCTGGATGTATCAAAAAAATAACACCAGGATGCTAAGAAGTAAGAACACTACAAATAAAATCAAATTACTACATTTGACTAAAAAATAAAATCAGAATGTTTTTTGATATGCTATAAAATCAGAATGTTAAATGCTCAGATACATTACAAATAGAATCCGGCCCCTTCTTTCATTTCATTTCTTTGTATTTTCTTTCATATTTTATTCATTTTCTTTGATGTTGATGTGCGCGAGACATAGTTCATGATGTAGAACTTTTTTAGTTCATCCTATTGGCTCGGCTCATCCGAAATAAGTATCTTAACAACTTTAAAATCTCAATGAAGCCATACTCGAATTTTTTTTTAATCCCTAGATTTTTTATTTAACCCATCCATAATAATATGAATAAGACCTCAATTATTCTGTCTAATTTAACTTTAATTACTTTGTCTGATCTATAAAAGAACGTACAGCTATTCAAGGAATATCTGGCGTTATAGAAGTGGTGCAAATTAGTTTCTTACTTTTACCTTTGAAAAAATTGCGTTACGAATATTATCCATAGCTTTTATCCTAATAAAAAGCACGTAATCCAATAAAATAGATAGAGATTATTTATTGGAGAGAGGAAACGTGATTCACATATTCTTGTGTCTCTCACTTAAGACGGTTCATTGCATTGAGAGACTTCTGAACTTATATTTTAGTATTTTTTATTTCATAATTCTAGAAACTTTTGATCAATCAACAGTACTTGTGAGTGAGAGAATAACTTTTCGAAATTGATTAATTAAGAGATAGGGGTCAAAATTATAAATAATTCTAGAAAACAATGATTCATGGATTCCTTGGAATTACACGGATTAGTAAGTAGTTAATAATTTTGACGAAAAGAAAAAAAGCAAGTAGTTTATCGGGCAACATTGCAATAACAAGTTAGTGGGCTTAAAATGAATCTACTTGGGTTGTGCTTGGGTCACCAAGTAAAACGCAAAATCAGCCCAATCTCAGGTTTTAGGCCGATTTTTTTTTTTCGTGATAGTTTTTGACAAACTCAGCCTCCTTTCGAAGGGGGTTATTAATTATTATTACTCAGTTGGCTCATAATTGTATGAGTTAATTGGGATTTTTTTAAAAAATTTTAAATATAAAATCTCAATTTATTTGATTTTTTAAATTTTTAAATTTTTTCCTAACATGGTCTTCAACAATGGGATAATGATTAAAAGGGTATTTTAAAATAAAAATTAATACATATTTATTATAAATGATTAACTTAAATATTTTTTAATATCTATAAATTTGTTTGCATATTTAGGACCGAATCGAGTATTATTATTGATTTTTTTTGGGCCAAATATTGATATTTTATCATTCATTCATGATGATGGGTTGGATACAATGCAATTGCCAACTAATACGAATGAGAATGTTCTTCTTCTTCACAAAGCAAACAGTAGATATTATTAAAGGCATAAAATACCATCAAAATAGAATATCCTGCAAATTCGAACATGTACCAAAACTAATAGTCCAACCTCATACTTCTCTTTTCTTTCTCTTGTTAATGGACTAGCTTGTTGGGCATGTATGATGTATCTCGCTATGCGATGTGAAACTAGCTTTTCAATGGTGAACGTCACTTTTATGCAACATATTGGAGTGACATCTACCAAAAAAAAAAAGAGTTTTTGACCTTGTTTTTTTGGGAGTAATAACTGTATTTCACTCAAAGATATTGATATGCTAGAATTCATCAGCAAAATAGCTATCATCTACAAAAATTGAAAATTTTCAGATACTTATTATAACTTTTAAAAAATTAATTAAAAAAAAAACCTCTGCACATAGGTTAAAAATTCTGTACAATCTAACTTAAAACTAGTAGCAATATCATATGAATAATCATCTCATCAAACATTTGAGATGCATTATATTTGATCAAAATATGAACCTGGCTGCTGCTTATGAATTAAAAAAATCTATACCGTCTCTATCAGCAGCCTTACCAATTAACAACAACAGCTTTCATATCATTCATTGCACGAAACCCATTATAATCAATCCCATCCAACTCCGTCTTCTTCTTCTTCTTCTATTGGAGAAGCATTAATTGCCGGCGAGAAGCAGAGCACCACCGAGCGTAGCAGCCATGGAGGTTGGGCCAATCAGAAGAAGAAGAACGTGTGAAATGTTGAAGCCAGAGGAACAGAACCTGCTCTTGAGCTTGCTCGTCTTCAAGCTCTTCAATGGTTTCTTCTAACACTTTCTCCAACTCGGACCTCTCGCTTAGGCTCAGGACTGGTGCGTCCGTGCCATTGCTGGCTCTGCACAAAAATGGCAGCCATGTCTGCAACATCTTTAGCTTGGTCACTTTGTGTGGCTCCGTCTTGATGCCTTCCTTAGTTGCGTCTTGTCCCATGCTTTTGGCTTCCATGAATAATAATGCTACAGGGTTTAAAATGAAAATGGCTCGGTTCAGTGGGAATGGTGTTTTAAGATACCATTTTCTATATAGGCATGTCCGTACGTAATATAAAAACCCAAACAAATTTATATTAGCTCCGGTTTTTAATATAAAAGCTAAATAATTGATTTGTAAATATTAATTAAATTAATTATTTATAATAAATAAGTATTATTTTTTTTAAAATACTCTTATTAATCATATATATTGGAACCATCTTTTCATAAAATTTTTAACATATGCAATCTATAGAGACTACTTAAAAAAAAATAGATAAATATGAAAGATAAAATGAATTAGAATCTTATATTTAAAACCAAATTGAATCTCCAAATAACTCGTGTCTAGGAACAAAAGTAGTACTATACTATTCATGCAACAATAACAATGTACTCCCTGCAATCTAAAAACTGAAGAAAAAAACCACATAACTTGCTCTAAATTATTGATGCTGTTTCAAGAACATCAGTTTGAAAAGTCAAGTAAAGAATTGACAACTAATTTTATCATAGCCGTATATGTGAGTAACAAAAGCCAAATGGGAATGGGCAAATATTATAGACAAAAGAAGGTACATCGATTGTCAATGGCAACCCAACTTGGATGTCCCTTCTCAAGAGTTTATTGGGCATTATGAAGTTGTTAGGAATAGTATACCTAAGCGCTAACCTACTCTTCATCAAATAAAATTGAGAGTTTAGAGTTTGTCGTCAAATATTTTGTTCACATTCTTAATTCAGGACACGTAAATTATATCTTATGGGATACAGGCATATAGCTATGCATATAATACTCTTCCGGTCCTTATTATAAGATCCAATTTGACTTTTTATTTAGTCCTAATTATAAGACCCAATCCATTTTGTCTCTTATATTTATGCATTTTTTTTCAAGATAATCCTTCTAATAATGATAATTTTAGCCAATATACTTAATTAGCAAGGATATTTTAGGAATGACAACACTTATTTATTATAAATAACCAACTTAACTTACTTCCTTAATCTCCTCAAATAAGTCAATTGGGTCTTATAATTAGGACCGGAGGAGTAACATTTATGATCATACTTTGTTGATTCCTAATATTTTCTCACAGTTAAATTATAGTTTTAGTGTATCTCTTTTTCTTTATAAGATAAATTAGTTTATTTTACCACATTAGAAGGGTTTGAATCCTCAACTTCTGATCATATTCAACTTTTCTTCCTTAATGTCTTTTACCCCCAGTTTCCTTCTTAATGTCTGAACTAGCCTCAAGCGGCAAAGTGGTAAAATAATTTATTTTGTGCTTTCGATTTCAATTACAGTTAGAGGTGGGCAGAATTTGAGTATTACGGTTTTTTCTATTTTTTTTGTATTAATATTTTATATTTAAAAACCAAAAATATAATATAAAAAAAGAAAAAGAAAAATATCTGCATATTATTCACTCTAAACTATCGATACTGTTTCAAGAACAACCTCAGTTTGAAAAGGCAAGTGAAAATTTATAACTAATATGGTGTTGGGATAGAATCAAAACCATGATTTTAAAAATATTTTTACGGTATACAAAATAAATATGTAAAATAATTTATCTCGATTTGTAAGAAAATGTTTTTAAAAAACACTTTTCATATTTGCTAAACACCCCCTAAGTATATCGTAATCTTAAAGTCCCAATCCCCCTCCAAAAAAAAAATCCTAAAGTCACAAACACAGCCACACTTTATGAATGTCACTAAATTACAACTTAGGTTTGAATCTGTAGTCCACACAGGATAAAAATTTTGGCCATTTTCTACTCAACTAAGGTGGATGTCACTAAATCATCCATAAACAGAATTTGTAGGGCCTAACAAGAAGAAATATATGGCAACATGACAACTCAAAATTCAAATTTTTATAAAAGAATTGTCTATATTTAATGCCCAATCGGCCAATCATGTCTTTATTAAGATTGCCTCTAATAAAAAATATTTATGCATGAGCATTCAACCACCTAATATAATTCTGAATATATGAGGATATCTCATCCGATGAACGTAATATGCCCCATATAATAGAGTAAGATAAGTGCTGTGAATTGCATGAAATTTAAAAATTAAATCATATTATTTATAAGTTAAGAATAATATAAACTGTTAAAATCATATATAAATAAATACATTAATTGATGGATATTTATGAGCACCTATATTTTGTTTATGCGTAATATTTTGCCTTAATCCCATAGTTTTAGTGTAATTGATTTCCTTCATAAAGTAATTTAGATTATACTTTGAAAAAATCCTAAAAAAGTGATACCTGAATTTTAAAATTTCAAATCAGTATTCGTTACTATATTTATAAAGAAAATGACTACATTTAAAAAGCAAATGACAACTCATTTTTGTAATAATTTCTGATTTGACATTTTGAAATTCATTACTCACTTTTTTAGGATTTTTCCTTATACTTTTTAACTTTAAATTTAAAAAAAATTATAGATTTTAAAAAAATAAGTTTCGGACGCGCAAGAAAGCTAGCACTGTAGAATACCTGCGACTTTGACGAGGGAACCTTGCAACCGCGGCTCCGCCGCAAGAACCAGCCAAGACAAATTAGACGCCGCCGCCCACTGTCTTACAGCTTCATCTCCAGAGCCACAAGCGACCAACTTCTGAGCAAGCCATAACAACTCAGACGCCAGCTTCTCCGCCGAAATCAAATCCCACCGGTTCGCCTCCCAGTGTCCTCTCAGGCTGGAGTGAACAGCCCAAACCGTCCGAACGGCTCTCGTAACCCGGCTCCAAGGGTACTCCCCCGGTCCATTCCCGGTTCCCCATCCCCATTCTCCGCTCTCTACCACCAAAGCCTCCAGCCGACTTAAAGTCCTCTCGAACGCCGACGAAAGAACTGAACGATTCACCTCGTGCAGCAAGTCGTTCCCCTCCAGGTGATTCTCCTCAATAATCCTCTCCGCTAAAGATCGAACAACCTCATACTTTCTTGAACTCACTGGAATGTCGGTTACAATCGACAACAGCTGTGAGAGGGCTCGAGCAATACCAGAACCTCCTCCTACACCTCCGCCATAGACGGCAACGCGGTTGTCTTTTGTCGGCAGGGTGAGAGTATAGTTATCGGAAGCGAAGGATTTTACGTATGGGACGAGGAAACCGAAGAAGAAAGAAGGAATGAAGCGGAGGAGGAAGAAGAAGGAAGAGAATAAAAGGTAGCGAAGTGCGTGAAAGGGTCTGTACCTCTTGGCCAAATAAACGAGAAATTTATCGGCGTAGATCAGAAAGGCAATCGCGACGTTTCGGAGGAGCACCGGAGCGAAGGTCACCGGAGAGCCGTCCGTCAGCCACATCGTGAAGAAATCGTTGGTTTATTTGTTCAATTTTTCCTTGATTTTATTGGGATATTTAAAGATGAATGAATAAGAACAACTGGAAATCAAATGAACGTGTGGATGGTCATGTTGTTAGAGTGATTGGTACATATACGCCACTGGAGCCGTGAGGTCTAACGTTGGACCGTTCAAATGAATTTCAGGGGGCAATCTGGAGGCGAGGTCAATCAATTTATTGACGAATTTTGCTCCTTAATTATATGGTTGAAATTTTTTTTTTTCCTGAAATGGGTGTTAAAATCTTTGAATTTTGAACCAATTAGGTATGACCACTTGTTTTTACAGTATTATTTGTTGACCCTAAAAGGCACCCTTTTATATAAAAGATTAAAAATAACATCTTAACTTAAGTTTTAATTTTTAAATAATAGAGTTATTTTTTAAATAAAAGCAACATTCATAAAAATCATTTTTATTTTAAATTTCTCATATGTTGAAATAAAAAACATTATTTAGAATCTAAAATTAAATTAAATCTGCAATGTTTAAAATTAATTTGGTTTAAATCATCTTAATTAATAACAAACATTCCGTATTTATAAATTATAATTATCATTGTGATAAGATAAAATGACACCACATTAATAATCTAGTCATCATCCTTTTAACTTGCTGTTACACTTTTAAGCTCACTGGTCAAATCAAGCTCAATATAATATGCTTATCACACCAAACTCGAATTACATGTTTCTTTTCCATGTATAATAAAGGGGGGAATTTCACTGTAGGACCGCAGAAGACAAATAATCTCAAAGAGCCCTCAAAACTTTCTGAAACCTCATTGCAGGACCAAGGGACCAATCTGATATTAATTTTTAGAGTGAGATTACAATAATACCCCTCCCTTTTTATTTTATTAAAAAATAAATATTTACCGGAGTTACTGTTCAGGCCAGAACAGTAACTCCGACGGGACCTCCGGTGGCCGGAGTTTTTTTGTTTAAAACAAAGTGGCCAAGGGACCCCTTGGCACACCAAAAGACTTGTAACCACCAAGCCAAGCAACCTATTCAATCATAAAATGCAAATAAAACTATGTATAACAAAATAAACGCAACAGTCCAAATGTAAGTGAACAAGTGAAATTAGACGATTTACAAGTGGAATTCAGAAATTTGCAACAAAAATTAGGCAATTTACAAATAACATAATAGAAGTCATAGTCCAAAATGCAAGTATTTAAATGCAAATGAGCAAGTAAAATTTGAAGATTTACAATAAAAGTTTATGGATTTACAACCCAAATTTGGCAAACACAAGAGAATTCACAACCCAAAATGTAAGTGTTTGAGTGTAAGTGAATAAGTGAAATTAGACGATTTACAAGTGTAATTCAGCAATTTACAACAAAAATCAGACAATTTACAAATAACATAATAGAAGTCATAACCCAAAATGCAAGTGTTTAAGTGCAAATGAGCAAGTGAAATTTGAAGATTTACAATAAAATTTTATGGATTTACAACCCAAATTTGGCAAACATAAAAGAATTCACAACCCAAAATAAGTGTTTGAGTGTAAATGAACAAATGAAATTAGACGATTTACAAGTGTAATTCAACAATTTACAACAAAAATTAGGCAATTTACAAATAACATAATAGAAGTCATAACCCCAAATGCAAGTGTTTAAGTGCAAATGAGCAAGTGAAATTGTCGAATTTCACTTGCAAATCTATAAACTTTTGTTTTAAATCTTCAAATTTTATTTACTCATTTACACTTAAACACTTGTATTTGAGATTGTGAGTTCCATTATGTTATTTGTAAATTGCCTAATTTTTGTTGTAAATTGCTGAATTCCACTTGTAAATCGTCTAATTTCACTTGTTCACTTACACTCAAACACTTACATTTTGGGTTGTGAATTCTCTTGTGTTTGTCAAATTTGGGTTGTAAATCCATAAACTTTTATTGTAAATCTTCAAATTTTACTTGCTCATTTGCACTTAAATACTTGCATTTTGGGCTATGACTTCTATTATGTTATTTGTAAATTGCCTAATTTTTGTTGCAAATTTCTGAATTCCACTTGTAAATCGTCTAATTTCACTTGTTCACTTACATTTGGACTGTTGCGTTTATTTTGTTATATATAGTTTTATTTGCATTTTATGATTGAATGGGTTGCTTGGCTTGGTGGTTACAAGTCTTTTAGTGTGCCAAGGGGTCCTGGGTTCAAACCCTCCCTTGGCCACTTTGTTTTAAACAAAAAAACTCCGACCACCGGAGGTCCCGTCGGAGTTACTGTTCCGGCCACCGGTGACCGGACCCCGACGACGGCCACCTGAGCGCCGGTGGCCGGACCTCCGACCTCCGGTGGCCGGAACAGTAACTCCGGTAAATATTTATTTTTAATAAAATAAAAAGGGAGGGGTATTATTGTAATCTCACTCTAAAAATTAATATCAGATTGGTCCCTTGGTCCTGCAGTGAGGTTTCAGAAAGTTTTGAGGGCTCTTTGATATTAACTGTCTTCTGCGGTGCTACAGTGAAATTTTTCCTTTAATAAATGATAGCTTGTCATCAACCATTATATTATAAGGGTTAATATCATTATTTTTACTTTTGTCACTTCAGGTTGGTTAATCATGAAATTAGATGATTGTGCAGCTATGTAACTAACAGATTGTTGAAGACCAAACACTTTCATTTCCACAAATCAAACAAAATAACATCATTGTTATAGTTAATATATTGCAAGTGTTTTGACATTGATAATATATCCATACTTGTTGACGTAAAAGGAGAAATTTGATAAGAAATATAATAATGAATTTGTTCTTTGTAAATGGTAAGCCTCAATTTCAAATTAAATCGTAGTAAGAGTGTTCGATACCAGATAACAAGAAATGAAAAAAAAAATACAATCTACTAAAGAAGCATGTGCTCTGATACCAAATCATACATAATAGAATGAAGGAATACAACTTGTTAGAAGACATCCATGCATCTATATGTATGTTATATGTTTTGATTTGAGGCATTATTAATGATGTCCATTATATTTAGTATCAAATAGTGTTATGATTTATCTCTAAAAGAAAAACTGAAAAAAATAATAGAAAAATGATGACTTAGCTAAAAGATATTTGCTACCAAGCGAAACTTTGAGTCGTAGGAAGGATGAATATGTCAATCAAGTATTATATTTTTTTAAAAAAAAACTTATATAATGGTATCTTTGGAACATCAGGTGATATTCATTACCAATAAGTAACTTAACTAAATTTTTTAATTCCTACAAATTAGTTAACTAGGTCTTATATTAAGAATTAGATATAATATTATCATACTAGAAATACAATTTTGCCTATCAACTCTAAAAAATAGCAAAATTATATTTCTCAATTTGTAATAGGCACACGAATAAGTATTGACTATGAATATCATAAATATTAAAGTTTTATTTGACTCATAGTGTATATGTAAAAATTACATAATTTAAAGAGCAGAAATTTTAAGCATAACATTTGATTTCATCATATCTGACATTAACATAAAACAAACATCAATTTACCAAATCATGACTAATACAGCTCATTAATCAATTCCTATACAAAATATCCAATCCCTTATTAATTTGGTTTAATTAAACAGATACATGTTGTCCATTCTCATTTTTGCGGATTGTTAAAAAAACAGAACTCCCTCCAAGGAGAGGGGCTCGGAGAATTAATTATCAATTATCATTTTTAATTTTCTCCACCGACAACATTAGTTGGTGGATATTGATTGTGAAAATGTGTAAACCGAACGACGATACTATTAGTTATTTGACAAAGTAGGATGAAATAACATAATGTAATATACTGTGAATTTTAGAAATTTTTTTCAAGAAAAAATTTAGGCTCATTAGAATTTGATTGAGGGCCGACTTTAGTTCTAAATATGATTTTAGTTCTAATATAAATTATTAAAGAGATGCCTTTAGAAATCAACTTACGTTTCCTATAGAAATAATTAACTAAACTATATTTTTAATATATGTAAATTAATCATTAATCTTATACTCCCTCCGTTCCTTATTATAAGAGACGAATAACCGAATTACGTTGATCAAAAAAACAGTTAAAATTAATTAAGAACAATTAATATGTAAAAGTATAATTTTTTTCCAAAAATACCCTCATTAATAAGGAGAGAGAGCATGAGAGAGAACAATAGTAAATTCTTAAAAGAAAGAGAAGTGGGAAGGAGAGAGAGTGTGAATAGGAGACAATAAATATGGGTAAAATAGGAAATCAACACAAAAAAGTAGAGACAACTTTTAAGTGTCTCTTATATTTAGGAACATGCTATAAGCATCAAATGTCTCTTATAATAAGGAACGGAGGGAGTACTTGTGATAGGAAAGAGTATCTCTCTGTCAACGGCAAGCACGGATACGCGAAGGAAGAGAGGGGTGACGATGGCGGGCGAGAGAGCGGCATAGGAACAGCGAAAGCGTTTTCAATCACAGATTGTAATGTAAAGGTAGGAATAGTGATTGATCTCCTCATAGGTGGGATGAACTTATACCCAATATTTTAGTAATGTTTCCAAATAGAATAGGCTTTCCATTTATTTATTTTTTTTATAAAAAAGAGCAAAAATAAACAATGGTTCAATGGGAACGGCATTAGAATTCTCATTCTTCATGATTCCTATAATGAAACCTAACTTGCTTCAGGATTTATGTATAGCACTACCAGATGGTTATGATTTACATATATTGATTTGTTCTGAATCCTCTTTTATTTCTCATAAGGGATAGGAAAAAACTTCCAACAAGTAATGGAGCAAATAAGAAACAATTGCTATACTCCACTTTCTAGTAAGAGGTTATATGTTTACAGCATGCAAGGGCCATGTGAATTATATCATAAACATGGTGGTTTATAAATCAAATGAAAGGCTATTATGGTTATCTTCACACTGCTCCAAATCATAGTGCAAATTACAGAGGAAAAATAATGGCATGAATCTACATATAGAGGAGGAGAAAACTAGAAATAATAAAATGACACCACCTAACGTCAATTTTACAAAGGGAGAATAGGGAGAGGAAAACCTGTCTTGCAGAAAGCTCTAAGTTGGTAACAGGATTACCATGAGATCTCCAAACTAGATTATGGAATTGCATCCATGAAATGAGAAGTTTTCATTTTCTATACCCTGAAATTGAGAGATTATTATTTAAACCTCTCTCTATCTCTTTTTCATCCCTTGAAACGAACAACAATGCAGGAGATATCGTCCTTGCTCTCTAGCTTCAGCGCCTGGGCGACTAGTTGTTTCGCTGCCTTTTGTGGATCCTTGGTCTTTCTTGCAATATCAACGGCCTCTTGATTTGCCATAACCTAGATTGAATGAAAACTAAGTGGGAAAATACATTTATATAAGAAATAATGATAGAGAGAAAATTAACAAACAAAGACCTTCCATAGGCCATCACTTGCGAGGATCAAAAGCTCGGTATCTGAATAAATATCAACATGCTGTATGTCGGGGTCAGATCGCAAGTGTGATTTTAGGTTTTTGTCCCCAAATGCTCGAGAAACTGCAAGCTGGCCATTCACTCTTGCGACATCTCCTAAAGTAACATCAACATATCAAGAAATTATTAGAAAATTCAAAACTCTCAATCAAGTACTCATTTGAAAAGGAGCATAGAGATAATGGCCACTTCCTTGTAGAAATTCTACGTTATAGAGATAATGGCTTCCTTGTAGAAATTCTACGTTATAGAGATAATGGCTTCCTTGTAGAAATTCTACGTTATAGCGATAATGGCCACTTCCTTGTAGAAATTCTATGTTATAGAGCGTTGACTCTCAATGAGTAAGAATGGGATAAAATTATGGTAAAGATAGTTTGGCATCCTCAAACTATTAGCACACTGGAATTATGTTAGGATATCCTTCCGGCCACCTAACTTGTCAAAACATTTCAAGCTTGCATGATATGTTTAAGAATAACCACTTGAGTAGTTCAGAGACTTTCTCCATAAACAAATGATCTCAAAAATTAATGATTACATAAACAAAATAGTTTTATTACAAGTAACAACAGACTTTTAATACTCAAGTCATGTGGGGAGAAGGCAAAAAGGACTTGTGACAACTTGTGATCCCCAGGAGTTTGAGTAAGAATCTGGTGTTGATCACTAGCTACCAACATGCACCATGATTTCATAGAGAAAGACTGTCAGTTACACTATATATCTCATTTAGATTTTAGTGCTCATAAGGTGGTTAGATAATGAACTACTTGGCTCACTTAAGTATACAGTGTTTCAGAAATACCAATCCTTTTACACTTAGATAACAAGGTTCAAACATAAGATACGAAGTGTCAATTGCATTAAGCATTCTTTGATCATCTCATCTCAAGTGAGTTTTAAAGTTTAAACTGATTTTGCGCAAGGGAAAATTGAACTACATGCTAATTTTGATATTTCACATCTTATTAATGTGCACTCTGTTGAAAGCTTAGGAAGAATATTGAGAATATTGCATGTGTTATTGTGACGGAACCCACTGAAAAGCAATTCTATCCAAAAGTCAACAGACTTGGAAAGATGCAGATGTAGCGCTTATGAGAAAAGGCAAACAAAAATAAGAAAGGAAAGATATTCTTTAGCACTAGAGAGATTCAAGGATCTCCGAAGCCAAATGATTTTTCTGCCTACACCTTAACTCACCATCTCACAGCATGTCTCTCCCGATGGAATTCTCTCTTTCCTACCCATGTACCCTGCGGCAAGATAGCTAAGCAAGGGAAACCTCATCATTCCTCTGAAGGATGCCCATCTCTTCTATTTGTCTTTCTGTCACAAACCCTACTGGACCATGGCTCAACGAGCATGGGTTCATCAATATCCAGAAGACAAGTATCACCTTTCCTCAAGTTTAAAATTAGAAGTCAGAAACAGGGCCTCCTTTTACATCAAACATTGTGCTTGTTTCACCAAAGGACCGAAACAGCCATCTTCTAGCCTATAACAAAAGCCAGCAACGGCAGCATCAACCAAGCAAATCCCATACCCACTTGCAAGATCAGAAATCTCTCTGTATGTTGGACATCAATGCATCATCACTATCGTCCCAAGTGACTTGTTCATCATAGCCACCAAATTGCAAACTCAAAACGCAAGAGGAGCTTCCAAAAGTTTCTCCAGAATCATTAATCCCAGCTGTGAATAAGCCAATGATGTACCCAGCCAAAACAATAGGGACACCATCCAACTGTTCTGGACTACGATCACCTAGGATGGCTGGTCCATTAACATCATGCTCATTCAGTATTTTATAGGCCATAAGCACCGCTGAAGAAGGAATGCGGCATGCAGCTGAGAGCAACTGAAAGCAGGAGACGGTCATCCCCTGCCAAATTCTTCATCCTAGAGGAAGTTTAAAAGATCCTAATGTATGATAGAAAACTCTACAAATTTCTATTGATGGCAAAAACCCAGTAAAAATTAATTCCATCTTCCACCTTGGTATTTCCTCATTTAAAACTTCCAAATTTTCAAGGACGACGCATGGTTGTTTCAAGGTTCAAGTCCTAAACATAGTGACATATGTAAATCTAATCCGGGCACAAGATATAACTTCTCATGGTTATCTGACGGCTCATTGACTTCTCCTTCAGCCAAGTCATACAATTAACCGCCAAGTGGATTCCCATGACATGCCCGTATCACATTGACCAGCACTTGGAGCATATATGAGTGCCCAGGAACATGCACTGTATTTTGTGGATGAGAGCAACGGAGTACCTTTCAATGATTCCAAGTGCAACCAGTCTTGTTGTAATTCAGTTGTACCCTGAACTAAGGTCATCAATTGCTGAAGCACCATCTTTGTATCATCTTCCAATTCTGTTGGGTGGAAGCTCTGATTTTGACATCTCAAAATAATGAAGCAGATTGTACCACTGAGCATTTTTACAATGACCTCAAAAAAGCATAGCTGCACTATAAGAGATTTGCAGTTCTCTCTTGCCTGATTGTAGTTGGATGAGTTCATCTTAAATTTTTCCTGCAACCATTAACTCATGTAATCGAGTTTCTAATAGGATCATCCTCACATATGAAATAGGATTATCCCATCTAAAGCTCATTCAGGAACCCAAAGCATACAAACTCTTTCAAAATATCCAAAACAGTCACCGAATATATGGGCTTAACCCCATTGTAAATCCTTTTCTTTACCTAACTCAAGAATGGCCTTATTTTCATTCTTACCTTGTGAAAATCTTCACAAGTTTCATTAAAAATGTGCTCTTCATCATCACTACCAAGAGTTTTCTTCATATTCTTAGAAGTTGCTCCCATTGTTTTGACAAGCACATCGTTAAGTGCCATTCAAAATTTTGAGAAGCATATGAAAATGCATGGCCTGAATGTTACCCACATTTTTCTGCATTGCAGGTTGATGGCGTTTATCAACAGTACATATTATCATAGTAAGAATCACCATCTTCCTTCCTATATTTGGCATCAGGGGAGGTCTAGGACAAAACAAGGCAGCCCCTTCGTAAAAAGCAGCTCAAAACACCCACAACACAATCCATAGATTTTGAGTAGGTATTCAACTTGTAACTCTAAAAGATTGTGATTTACCTGATTGAAAATTGTGGGCAACATAGTCAAGCATAGGTTAAGAGTTGGTGTACCAATTTAATTTTCTTCGTCAAATTTCCCACACCGGCAAAAAGTAAGTTTGATGGGCACCTAAGGTGGATGGGAAATCCACTCGCAAAAGCCTACTATAGAGATAGAAGAACTAAGCCCCCCAGGTACCCATGAAGCATCTCATGCAACGCAATATGAGATTAGGCATCAAATACCACTTAAATTGTTACCAACAAGCCACCTTTGAAGAGCCAGCATCCCAATAGCTACACTCTGTGACACTCAACTTTGTCATTGCTCAGAACCATCTATAGTGAGCCATTTCCACAGTCGCTGGCTAGTAATTTTATTCCAGTTAATGGGCACCCAAGTGGGATGAGAAAAACACTCTCACAAAGGCCAGTTATTGGAATCAGAGAATCATCCCACTTAAGTATCTCATATTACTAAACACACAACTAGATATCTCATATCTCTTAGCCTCTATGAGCACAAAAAAGCATAAGTAATTCAAAAAGGAATTACACACAGGAACCAGATGAGAATCTATCGTTAAGTTGTAAGGTATAGTCCTATCTACTTAAAAACCAACATGGTTACAAAGTCAAGCACTATTCATCACTGATTCAACTTAAGTTCAGGTCTCTTAGGGCACATGTCCCCCAATATATGCATACCAAACATTTAAGCAGCAAACGTTTAAACCCTAAACACACATCTCTCATACTCTTCCCAAATACAAAAGTTAGCAAGTCTAAGTGAAAATATGAAACTATAAATCCTGCATCAAACATTTAAGTGGCATGTGATAGATCACAAAGTTTATTAAAGAACCTGGCAAGTTTGAGACAAAGCCACCTCTGTCCTCAATACTGTCCCGCTCAGTGTTAGGCTCATGATCAATACTCATTTGTATGGCCAACCCACCCCTTGACATAACTGCTCGTGAATCTCCAACATTGGCTATCCATAATTTCTGATTGTTTAAAAGAATTGCAGTCACTGCAGTTGATCCACCTCGCCCCAGATCAGCGCTGTGAGATAGAATTGCCTGATCTGTTGCCTGATAGGCTTTCGCAATTGACCTGTTCGGATCAGTCCAGAAGTCCTCCTGGAATAATCAATACAATTTTAAGAGTGCAGTTTCTCAAACCAAACAATTCAGAACTTGCACAGTTTTCAGAACAGGAAAGAGATCATAAAGATTGCTTTAAGATCTAGAGTTAAGAAGGATTATTATCTTATGATGGACGCCAAAAGGTATAAGCAAGGAAATAAAAATTTCTTAAAACAATTTGGAGCTTCAAATTTCCATGATTATATTATCCAGACACAAGAGGTTATGCCTCACAAAAATATCCGCTAAATAAAGCTTTATTAAGTGTGCACTTCTTTCATAAGCTATCCATTAGGCGTGATGTGCAACATAC
This sequence comes from Neltuma alba, assembly GCF_004799145.2. Taxonomy (NCBI): domain Eukaryota; kingdom Viridiplantae; phylum Streptophyta; class Magnoliopsida; order Fabales; family Fabaceae; genus Neltuma; species Neltuma alba. The sequence goes on from NW_021635275.1 coordinate 163,402, forward strand.
AACAGAAAGTGTCATAATCTTTTTCCTTTGGAATAATCCATAATATCTTCAATTTGATTCAATTACTCACATCTTTCAATATATTAGAAAAGAGATTTTCTTGTAGATAGGCTGGTACACTGTCTCCCAAGTGCCCATCGTATACAGCAAAAAGCCCAATCTCATGTCCTCTGAACTGGACAAATTTTGCTACATGATAGTCCTCCATTGGGTGGCTTGCTTTCCCTTTTACAAGGCAAAAGCCATACTTGACTGGGCCCTGATGGCTTCTGCCCTTGCCAGAGCTACATGAAGAACGCCCTCCAAGAACCTAAAGACATAGAAATTTCATAAATTGACAAAAGGTATGTCAGCAAAGTATGACATATTTGGACAAGATATATTAGAAAGGGGGGGGGGAACAAAAGAATCTTTGATAACCAAAAGGAACATATGACTTGACTTCAACTAAAAGGAGTTCCACACAAGAAGAACATTCCATTATGCCACAATCAGAAACAGAATGGAGAAACACATTCACTGCTCAAAAACGCCATGTTACATAAGAAAGATCATTGAATTGATGCCAGCAAAACTCTAACAAAGTGTCACAGACACCAGATAAACTGTATCTATCAGTACCAACAATAGTAAAATAAATGTCACCAAGTAGAAGAAACAAAAACCAGAAGGCACGGTGATACACAGTGGCTAAAAATTCGAGGTCAACAAGTACATGAACTAGACAGTTTCAGCATTACACATACAAGAATAGGCCATTTGAAGCAGAATAATTAGATCAAGGCTGACTGCTTATAATATTGGCAGTTCTGAGCCCAGAATAATCAATGAAGAATCAAGTACCATTTATATGAATAAAAAATAGTCATTTTACTAGTTTCTCACCGGCACACCCCCCCCCCCACCCCAAAAAAAGAAAAGAAAAGAAAAATCCTTTGCCTCTCTGTTAATGCTACTAATGACCTAGTATATTTCTAACAATTCCAGGTAGCCAAAGAAAAAGTAACCATAGGACGGGAAAGAGTTAATTCATCATTTGAGCCTGCAAATCATGTCGCCTTCTGTCGCAAATGCCATCATTTGGAGTTTAACTGATTGTCCAAATAACTCCAGATCAAACTAGATCATACGCCACACACTCCCTTCCAAAACTCATGGCAATTTTCCAAAACATTATTTGTATTTTCATGTGCATGGATATTGATTATTTCAAAAATTAAGTTTCCAGTCCGTGGATTTAAATGATATTTTTTATCACCAAAAATTAACAACAACAAAGATAATAAGAACCAGGATAAACTCACCTTAGAAACAGAGTTGAAGCAACAAAGATTATCCATACAAGTCAGTCCCACCTCACCTTCTCCGTCTCATTCAACATCTAACTCCTCTGCTCCAACAAAATTGAATAAAAACTTTTACGTCAGCGAAACCCACAAAATTCTTATGATTTTAAAAAACTACAAAATAAGCAGAAAAACTCTGATCATAAAAGACTAGTAATTCTATCAGCAAAGAAAGCCCATAAATTCTGACTTACGCGAACACAAGTCCCGGAATTTCCCAATAGAATGAGGGAAAATATCTGCGCAGGATTTGGATAGCCGATTGGACTGACAGGAAGAGATAATTTCCACAGACACCGAAAATTCAGACAAGAATTTCGGGAAGAAAGAGCGTGAAGAGTGACAAAATAGGAAAAACCACCGTCTAAGTATTGTTTGAAAGTTTGCAATGAAAGCGAGAATGTGAGAGGATCCCCTTATTGACTTCGCAGTTGCGGGTTTGCGCGTGTGTGTTGCATAAGTTTGTTTTAGTGGAGTCACTGTTGGTTCGAGAATTACTGCTAGGAAGAGGATTGGTTGTTCTTGTTCATACTTGGTCTTCAAGGTAGAGACGAGATAATTGAATGCATTGATTGGCTTTCGCCTCCGAAGACTGAAGGAAGGACCCTACTCAATAAAAATCTCCCCCATAATAGCCATTCTCGCATTGGAAACTCTGTCTCTTGCCATCATTTCTCTCTCTAGCCCCACGAACTTCACGCCATAGGATGGATCAATTTTCAGGGTAAACGCGCATCGATCAAAACATTGGTGATGATCAAAATGCAGTAAAAATTAAAATGAACTCCACTTGTCTCAAATATAATATTTTCTCTTTGAAAGAGATGCCCACCCAATAACATGCCTATCAAAAATATCTCATCACTCCTAACCAAAATGGGATTGGGTGTAGTAAGTATAGCAAATTAAAATTTAAATCCTAACTAAAAAAATGCCTGTATTTAGAATCTAATAGAATCTCAAAAAAAGTTTCTAATACTACCTCCGGTCTTTAATATAAGACCTTATTTGACTTTTATTTTGTTCTTAAATATAAGGTCTCAATCCACTTTGTCTCTCATATTTATGTATTTTTTTCCCAAGGTAGTCTTTCTAATAATGGTAGTACTAGCTAATATAGTTGATTAACAAGAATATTTTAGGAAAGACAACACTTATTTATTACAAATAACTAAATTAACTTATTTCTTTAATCTCCTTAAATTAGTTATTATAATTAGGATCATATGTAGTATAGTATAATACAGATGTTTAATAAAAAAAAAAAATGCTACCTCTAAACTTACAAATTAAATCTTATATTAGAAATCTTTTTAGGATTCTATTGGACTAGCTATGGAGAAATGTATTCAAAAAAAACTATTACTATCATTTTTTTAATATAAAATTTACTTTACAATACAATTTATATAAAATGAATCTTTTTTGAAAAAATGACCAAAAAAATTAAAAATTACTAAATGTTAAATAAAAAATTTTAACAATTGTTTTTTGTTAATCTAATATTGTTAACACTAAATAAAAGTGTTATTATTAAACCTGACTTGAGATTTAGTAATTTTTAGTTTTTTTTGTTATTTTTTCATCTTTCTTTTGTTAGAAAAATAAAAGTTATATTAAAGACCAGAGAACAAATATGAAATTGGCACAATGTAATTTAACTTTTTCCAAAAATTTAACAACCTCGTTAGTAATTTTTCCAGCACAACATGTGTAAAGGTTGTTGGGGTACGAGTAAAAAGTTTATTTGCAGTAAAACAAAGCATTTGAATATTCCGGAGAAGTCATCCTTATGAAAAGTCAAGTCAACTGCCATTAAAGTACACAACCGCGTGGGGGTCATTATCATCCTACCAAGCATCCCAATCTAAAAAAGTTGGCAAAAAAATCTAAAAGAAAAAACAATATTTGTCACAATCATCAACATTATTAAAAATTATTATTCTTGTTCGACTTTTATTTTAGTTTTAAATATAAAATTTTAATATATCTTATCTCTCATATTTATTAATAAATACAAAGATATCTATAATGGCTAAACATAAATATAATTGAAGTATGAGAGTCTAAGTGGTATTTTTTTTAAGATAGTCTTCCTAATAGTGATATTTATAGCCAATAAACTTATTAATAAGAATATTTTAAAAAAGATAATACTTATTTATTATAAATAAATAAATAACTTAACTTATTTTTTAATCTATTTAAATTAGTCAATTAGCTCTTATATTTATGAAGAGAGGTAATATTCAATAAAAAATTAATAGAAAGATAAAAAAAATTAAGAAACATAATAGTCAACATACAAATTAGGAAAAATAGCACTTAGATTCTCATACTTCAATCATACTTATGTTTGGCCGTTATAGTTTATTTTTGTGATTTCTTATCCTTTTATTTGCTCTGCTTGAAACACTAATTTTTTTTAAAAAAAATATTTTCGTGATTTCTTATCCCTTTATTTGTTCTGTTTGACACGTTGGGTTTTTCATTGAGAAAAATGAATAAAAGAATTACTCATATGGTTCTTAATATAAGACCTATTTAACTAATTTGATTAGATTAAGAAAATTAGATAAGTTAGTTAATTATAAGAAATATGACATGTTTTTCCTAAAACATCATAATCATCTGTTTTAATATCCTTTTTTCCTTACTTACTTGAATATAGTTGATGGAGTATTCATAGGGACAATTTAGGAAAATTGATGAATATGAGAAAATGGTCTTATATTTAGAATCAAAATTAACTTAACAATTAGATCCTACATTAAGGATTGGAAAGGTATGGGCTAAACTAAATAGTACTACCTCGGATCCTAAATATAAAAGCTAGTTGATTAATTTGAGTAAATTGAAAAGATAAGTTAAATTAGTTATTTGCTCTACATATGTGTTGTATTTCCTAAATTATTCTTGCTAATCAAGTGTATTAGTTAGAATTATTATTATTAGAAAGATTATCTTGAAAATAATTAAATAAATATAAGAGATAAAATAAAATAGGGTATTATATTTAAGATCAAAATAAAAATGAAACGAAATTCTATATCAAGAATCGAAGGTAGCATTAATTTTACTGAGGCTGACTTGATGCTGTTAAACCCATCATATAATTAGGGGGGGAAATGCTAACTGGCAAAATTATAAAACCTGTCTGATTAAAAATTTGGTCTAAATTAACACTTATCGAGAGAATTTATAATTTTTCTGAGCATTACGGTAGAGCAAATAGAAATGATGGGAAAATACAAAAATAAATTATAAGAATTAAAACAAAACACAATTAAAAAATAAAAGCCCATACTAATTGTTATAAACATCAATTATTTAGAAAAAACCTTATTTATCATATTCACTACAATACAAAAACTCATGAAATTTTAAACAATTTAAGCAAAATAAATCATCAACACTCATCCGTATCATTTCTTTTTAATGAATTCAGCTAATCTGAATCGAGTAGAAAATGATAATCCAAGTGACAACTTCTCCCAACGAAATATTTATGCATATTTAGAGTTGGAAGCAAGACATCTAGCTATCAATAATATACTTTTTTTTAAATTCATATTGTTGTTTTTTAAAATTAATATTATTGTTAGCTTTAAAATTTCACTTTATTTTGATTTTTTTTCTAAAATTTGAAACTAATAATTTCCGTTTCTAAAAGTTAGGAAGTAATTGAATTAGTTTTTTAGAAATAATTTTACAAAGTACAAAATGAATATGTGAGAAGAGTTATGTCTGGATTTGTATGTTAAAGTATTTTTTTAAGTGCTTTTTAAGTACATCAAACCCCTTAACCTCGTTTTAATTAGCTTAAAAAAATTTTATTCCTAAAACAGCATTTTTAGTTAATGAAATAAAGTTGTAACAACCAAAACCATTTGCTTTAAATTTTATAGACTCAAAATAATATTTACTCTATTTTTTTAAAAAAAGAATCTTCTAGAACGATGGTCAAAGAATTTAGATTTCAAAACAGAGATTTTACACATATAGCCCTGTTTAGAATCACAATTAAAATTACATATGCTTACTCACGCCCCTTTTTACACGCAAAGCTAATCATGTTGTCTTGCGCAATTGACGATTATGGCCGGCGGACGATTTTGCCCTTTTTGGGGCCACACGTGTACTTACCACCTTCCACTTGTACACGATGATACGTCGCCACGTGTCCTCCCAGTCGGCGAGGGCAGATGTTTCCTCTGAACCACCTCCTTCTTCTTCTTCCTCCCCGAATCGGTGTTTCTCTTCGAAGCTCAGACGAGAATGACGCTGAAGACGAAGAGCTTTGCCTTTTCTGAAGAAGGAGGAGCATTAATCGAGTGGTGGAATGAGATTCATTATTGTTCAGATCAGCGCCAGAGTCCAGTTTATTACGTCTTATGTGCTTCTTATGCCTTGGTCTCTGTCGCAGCTCTGGTAAGTAATTTCCTTTCGTTATGTTCTCGGGAAAATTGTGGTTTCTTCTGCCATCTTTCCTGGAAAGTTATTCTTTCGAGCCGAGCATTGAGAAACTCAGAGCTTAGGATGCACACTCATCGTTTCTCATCACCATTTGATGCTTTGTTAGTTTAATGCTATTTCATTGAGATGTCCTCTTTTATAAGGTTTTGACACTTTTGTTTTGTCCAGGTCAAAAGAAAAAAAAAGAAGAAACACTTCTGTTTTGTCAAGATCACAAGTTTCCATTATAGAAGTGAATTTGGAAAATAGTATAATTAATCCGATTTTTAATTAAAAATATTTTTGCACGTCATGTTATTTTAGTTGAAAAGTTTAGGGGAAATCATAAAAAAAGACCTTGAAATTGTAAAAACACAGATAGGAATCCTGGACAATTTCACTTTGGGTTTTGAGTTGTCAAAATCCAAAGTGAAGTTGTTAAAGGTCCCTATCTGCGTCTTTACAGTTCTAAGGTCTTTTTTTACAATTTTTCCAAAAATTTAACTTTAAAATAATAAAGTTAAGATTACTAAAAAGCCAAAACAATCCAAGCTAAGGTTTATTTCTTGTGCATTTACATAGAATTTAATAATTGAACAAATTGATGACCTGAAAAATTATTGGAAATCAAATTTTCTTTCACGGGTGAAATCATCAAACATAAGTATTAGTAGATTTTAAGAGTTAATTTGCTATGTAATTTTGAGAAAATGATGACCAAATGTTAGGAAAATTACTAGATATATTTTCTTAAAATTGTCATTGTAATTGTTTCTTCAGCTCATTTATCAGCTCTCTAAAACGATTTCTCAGTAACGTTGAACATAATTTTTATTAAATTTAAACCTTCAAATGCTAATTTTTTCCCTTTAAAAACATAGGTCAACACAGTTCTTTATCAGAAACAAACCTCCAACTTGAAAATGTAATTTCCTTTTATAGCCACTTTTTTTTTAATTGTTTTTGTGGGCATTTATCCAAAAATAGACACATTTTACATAAAGTTTGATGTGACCAATACAAAGAGATTTCTTTTATGTTAGGTACAATTGGTGCGGATTCAATTAAGGATACCTGAGCATGGATGGACTACACAGAAAGCTTTTCACCTAATGACTTTTCTTATCAGTGCAAGTAAGAGCTGTGAAATCTCTTTAATGAGAGTGAATTAATAATTTGGTCCTGAGATTGTTGTATGTGTTCAACTTTAGTCCACAAAAGCTAGTGAGTATATGAATTAGTCCCTAAAGATAAAATACCCATTACATATTAGTCCTTTTCCAAAAATTTTAGAAAGACTTATGTGTGATGAGTTTGCTGTTTTCGAAGGCTACTTGTCACAATCACTAATTTTTGAAAAATAAGTTATAGACTTAACAGTTTATATATCAAACTACTACTACCTCCAAACCTAAATATAGGAGTTATATAAATGATTTGCAGAGACTTAAAAAGTTAGTCAAGTGTTTGATGGTTTCTCTATAGTACCTCTTTTACTCATTTGTATTGAAAACTAACTATTGATGAAACAACTCTTAATATGGGCAATTCATAAGGAGAGTTGAGGAAAAAATTACAAATTTGCAAAACAAAATGAATTAAAATCTTGTATTTAGGACCATAACAAATATCTCTATCAGCTCTTACATTAAGAACTCGAGGGAGTAGTAGTTTATAACAGCTAGATAACTCATGTTTATTGAGCTATCTAATGTCATATTGATTTTGCAGCAAGAGCTGTCCTTTTCGGTTTGCAAAGAAGTATATTTTGCATTAGACCTAAGGTATGTATTCCTATTCTCAAATACTTGGCATTCTAATGGTGTTTGACATGAGGGGGAAAAAAAATATTTTTCCCAGACTCCTGAATTTTTTTAATATGTTTTGCCATAAAAAATATGGAAGTCTTAAAATTTACGAGTTGCATATATCTTAAATAATATAGATATTATTTGCTTCGCTTTTACATAAAAATATCGAATTTATACGAAGCTGCACTATTCATAAGCAATAAAATGAGGCCAAATTTGTTTCTGTCAATTTTTTCCACATATTTTATGGGTCCTTTGTACAACTTTATTTTATTCTTTTAGTATTCTTTTAGAATTTATACATTTATGTTTGGAATTTTAAACTTCTAAACAAATAAACAAAAACCAGAAAACTACTTGCTGGGATCAAAATAAATAAGAACACCTATTACATATATGATCAAAGAAAAGACGTACACAAGAACACCGATAACACAACCATAAATATCAAAACAGATCACGATCCATTCCAAGTGAAGATCATGAAGGCTGCTTGGACTTTTCTTGACACATCAATGCTGAGTCAAACACACAATCACATGTTAGTGCATCTAACACCGACGCAATGGCCAGTGCACATGCAGGATTTTCATCCTCCACTAAACATTGACTATTGAATGAGGGCTGGGAGAAAACAAATTCCCAGGCTGTGCATGAAAAGTGATGGGCCAAGCACCTTAGAAAACGGGCTAAAGCTTTGGCCTGAAAGCTGAAATGATTGAAACCTTAACGTTTGCTTCAAACCTGCCCTGGTACAATATAATAAGTCTGAATAGATTTACGAACTTCTTTAGGTAGACACCTTGTATGTCTATTTCTAGCTGTACATTAAGTACAACTGATAGGACAATTAGTATATGCCTGAACCTACTTGATCTTAATGCATTCCTTTTAACCCATCACACACTCATTTTTCTAACAATACACAGAAGAAAAAACTTACGTACAATACATAGAAGAAAAAACTTACGTACATTTTCATGTATCCCCTATTTATCAAACTCTTTGATGAAAACAATACGTGGAGAGTTTTTGCAATTTGACTTTTTTTCCCCCCTAAATTAAAGCGCCACTGCGTAAATTATGTTGAGATCATGTTTTGACTATTCTATACAATCAATCATGTCATAGGCGTTAGAGCAGGTGCTGATGGATCTTCCTGGTCTTCTGTTCTTCTCCACTTTTACATTACTTGTGCTGTTCTGGGCTGAGATATATAGCCAGGTACATCTACTACTATCTTCTAGGAGGATTACAATGAAAATCGTTTGTGATTAATTTCCTGTAAGTTTTATTTGGTTCGTGAGTTTCAAATTTGTTTCAGGCAAGAAGTTTACGAGCAGATAAACTTAGGCCTTCTTACTATATCATCAATGGAGTTATATACTTCATACAGGCAAGCAAGGACACAAATATGGTTTTCTTTGTTAGTCATGTTAAGGCTTAGAAGAAGGAGCATCTTTATCATTAAATTATTATTGTTTTTGTCCTTTTCAATCTTTTGTCTTGAAATATGATAGATTTGCATCTGGATTTATATGAGCGTGAGCAAATCTCCTGCTGGAGCAGAATCTGCTAAACTCTTCCTTGCAGGTTACTTATCACAGTCAAATATCATTTTAATTAACCTTAATGTTAATGAAGTTCTCATTCAAAAAAAATGTTAATGAAGTTCTATTTCCATGAATATTCTGACCTATAACTCTGTTGTATGGCAAATCTTGTTCTAGAATGATCTGAAACTATCGTGTAATGAATTTATATATTCAAGTCATTCTTACGTTTTCTAACATCAAAACCTTTCTAGTAGGATGCATGTTGTTGGAACATGATCTGAAACAATGATAGTATGAAAAAGGCCACACACAAAAAAAAAAAAAAAAAGCCAAAAGCGTTAGTTTATAGTTGTCCAACGTGCTGAATCTTGTTCCAATGTTTTTTTTTCCAGTTATTTCGTTCTTTGCTGCTCTGGGGTTCTTGATATATGGAGGGAGGTAAGCTGAGCCCCCACACTACCTACCTAGCAAAATTTAAGTCTAGATCTTCTTCACTACCATAGACTTAGAGGGTGAAGTGGGGAGAGACAAGAGATAGGGGTAAGTCCCACCCTCCAATCGAGATCCTCTAAAGTGAAATATAGTCGAAGTGAAGAGAGAGAAAGACACATGGAATCCACTTCTATCACTGTGCATTCCGTAGAAGTAAACTCATTTTTTAAGTCATTTTAGAGGATCTAATCTTCCTTCCAGTGAAACTTACCACCTATCTCTTTCTCACTCGTTGGTGTACTCCTCCATTAATGGAGGGGATCCAAGATAACCAAACTTCTCTTGCTCTATGTCATTGAACCCTATTGTTGATGTAGGTTGTTTATCCTGTTGCTGCGCTTCCCTTTTGAATCCAGAGGCCGTGTAAATAAGCTTTACGAGGTTCTTATCAATATGCAAGTTACATTATATTTTTCAATCCTCGAAAAACAAGTATATATTTCTCATGATATTAATCAATTTCAAGCTGTGCTGCAAATCAAAGAAGTGAAACATCTTTTTCCCTAGATTTTCAGTATTCTTGAGCCTAACTTTTCTTTTCCTTGACAGGTTGGCTCGGTGACATGTATATGCTGCACTAGTTTTCTGATAAGATGTGTTATGGTGAGTCTTGTTCAGTTCGGAATCAATTTATCTAATGTAAAGTTTGTGTTGTCTTACAATAACATATAGAGTTTGTGTTTTTTCTTACAATAACATGTAAAGTTTGTGTTTTTTCTTACGATACCATATTTATCACTCTTCGAAATTGTAGCTTGCATTCTCTGCATTCAATAAGGGCGCAGATCTTGATGTCTTGGAACATCCCATTCTTAACCTAGTTTATTACATGGTAAGTTTCAGCATTATTATCTTTGCTTTTTTTTATATGGCACTTTGAATGCACCATATATATATATATATATATATATATTCCTCTGATCCTTAATATAAGACTCAATTGTTAAGTTGCTTTTAGTTTTAAGTCTAAGACCAATTTCTCATATTTATCAATTTTTTCTAAATTACCCATATGGATACCCTCTCAACCATAATCAAGTAGAAGAAGGAGAGGGGGTATTAAGAAAAATGATAATGATGTTTTAAGAAAAATGTATCACTTTTCTTATAATTAACTAACTTACCTAACTTCCTTAATCTAATCAAATTAGTTAAATGGGTCTTATATTAAGGACCGGAGAAGTATATATATATATATTATATTTTGTGAATGTAGGGGATCTCATGCTTTTATAGCGTTTATTGCTTCATTCATCAAGTGACTGTACATGCAGGTTTCTCTTCTAAAACAGTTAGGCAACCTCATTGTTATGTTAAAATATGATTAGGTTTAGTCAATGGAATAGTTTAAGAACATAGTATGGTAAGGGGAAAAAAAATCTAAAAATCTACATTTTACCTCCATAAACTAAAGCATGATTATCCTATGAAAAAAAGCGTGATTATAAAATTAATGTATGAAATTAGTGTAGAATACCTACCTGAACTTTGAAATTAAATGGAAAAGCTCAGTTTCAATTAAAAAAAAAATCGAACAACTTGGCAAATTGCTTAAATTATTACTACCTCCGGTTCTTAATATAATATCTTGTTTGACTTTTATTTTGGTCTTAATTGTAAGACCCCAATCCACTTTATCTCTCATATTTATGTATTTTTTCCAAGATAGTCTCCCTAATAATGGTAGTTCTAGCTAATAAACTTAATTAGTAAGGATATTTTAGGAAAGACGACACCTATTTATCACAAATAACTAACTTAACTTATTTTCTTAATCTCCTCAAATTAGTCAACTAGCTCTTATAATTAGGACCGGAGGTCGTATTTTGTTAGTAGAGATGTGAGTGTTTTTTTTTCACATTGAGTGGCGGCTGTTGACTGAGGATAGGGTTAGTCAATTTCTATTTCTATATTTCTAATAGGTGATTATGATTAGTTTTTATTATTATTTGGGATGCAGCTGGTGGAGATTATTCCATCTGCTTTGGTGCTCTTCCTCCTGAGAAAGGTGCCGTCCAGACAGATAACGGATCATTACCACTACCAACCCATTATCACATGACTTCCCAACAACGCCTTCACCTCACAACTCTTCCTTTTTCTTTTTCTAATTAAACAATATCTATTCTCTTCCGCCGCCTGTTGTCTACTCACTAACGTCCTACCTCTTTTCTTTCAGTAGTCTCCCACATAAATTCTGGAGATCATATGTGCTTGCGGATGTTTTTTTTTTTTTGGGGGGGGGGGGTTCCAAACCAGAAACCAGCATATATAAACTCCCTCAGCATTGTGTCCTTGTGTGTTTCCAGCATTGGTATATTCTTAATAGTAGTAGTAGTACTAATAATGGAATTAATACCAATTTTAGTTCCTGAAATTTGGTTTCATTGAGTTTAGGGTTTTGATCAGAAACAAGGCTTTTTGAAGACTCATTGATAGGATTGAAGATTAAACTACCCAATCATTGGAGACTACTCGCATTGTGGACGGAAAATTTTAAAATACCTCTTATAATATTAAGGACTGCATATATGAAAACTACTAAAATCAACACAAAAGAGAACAGCACATCATGTATCTTTCTTTGCGTAACGCTCTGGACATGCATGAGGTTGAAGTTCTAGTTAGTATATACCAACTCCAGTTTTAATTATAAGATCTCATTTGTAAATTACAATGAGATCTTATAATTAAAATCAAAAGTAGTACATATTCTAAGTTCAATTAGAAATTTCTCTCCGTGCGATGTATGGACTAAAATATTTGATTAGATTTTAAATTCTAATAAATTATATTATCTAAAGTAGCTCAATATCATTTCTTATAAGAATATGATTTTTTTTTTTTATTCATTCAAATGGGATTTGAATTAGAGGTATGAAACTTGGGATAAACATGTATAAATTCAAAATTAATTATTTATTTCTCTATTTAAACTTTCAATTGACATACTATTTAATAATTAATAATAATGCTTTCTATTTAATTCAATATATTCAAATTCCAATTAAGATACTATTCAAATTTAAAATTAATAAATAAAATTAATTATTAATTTATTCATTTGAACCTCCAATTAAAATCTGATTTAATAACAATACTCCCTATTTAATTCAATATACTCGAATCCCAATTAAAATATTATTCAAATATAATTCATTAAATATATTCAAATTTCATAATGTCATACCCGACTCATTTTAAAATAAATTAAATATTACACGTTTTTAAAAATATAGTTGATTGAAGGAAGATTTTGATCATAGTCAATTCTGGGCGAAAGTGTCGGAAAGCAAAAACAGAATACCAGTTATTCACTTTCAATATTTTTTTCCATTGTGTGAATTCCCCAGAAATGAAGGAAATGGTTAAAATACAAGCCATGTCACATTCCCCAGTCATAACGTCAAATATTGAGAGACAACTCGAAAACAACCCAATAATACTCGAGGGAATTTATTGCACCTAAGCCTGAATCCTCCACCCAAAAAAAAAGAGAGAGTAGAAAAGAAAAGCTCATCAACGTACCGCTGTTAGCTCTAAAAATAAAATACACGCTTAAACAAAGTCCATTTCTTAACAAAATGCAATTATATACTGTATTATGTTGTTATCCCTTAACCAGTTTTTAAATAGAAATAGTCCTATCATATGAAACCAGGATCCATGAGATCATAGTACATCTCAATAGTGGACAATACCTGGACTTCTAAAAACTGAACCATATATGTGATAGTCTAATCATAGCCAGCCTTTGAACAACGTAATTTTGATCATATATATGTTTGTGTATATATAATATATATACAGCAACTGCTAGGACTTCCTCAATGCCAAATAAAGGCAATTCTGGCCACCTATATACAGTGGAGAGGATCAGAGTAGTGACCAGAAAGAATCAATCAAATGCTATAGGTATGAAATTTTCATCATCCAAGAGCATGTTAATATCAATAAGGTCCTCTACACCATCGACCGTCTCTTCTGAATTGATCACGTCCATATCGCATGCCTGTCAGAATTTAATAATAGCAGGAGATTTTTGTTAAAATAATAGTCGAAAGTCTCAAAGCAAAAGACCCTATAAAGCCTATTTAGTAACCCAGTTGCCCAATCTATTTGCATATCAGATAAAGTAGCTCCCTTGGAAAATTTTAAAAAAGTCATGAGCGGAAGCACCAAAGGAAGCCAAGATTACAATTCAATCCCATGAAACAAAGGAATGCCTGCATGGATGCCTCTCAGATATCAAATTAGCAAAAACAATTTTGCCAAAAATTATGATTTTAGGCTTCATATAAATGCTAAATGTTAAAAAGAATACCTTGGTTCGCCGGAAGTCCTCGACAACATTTAGCAAACGCCGGTACTGAGCCCGTGCCTCTGGATACTGAACCATAGACTTCACCCTCGTAAGTGCCTTTTGGAACCTTTCTTCACTTTGTTTCCTTCCTTCCTTGAGAACATCGTAATCATCCTCTTTCACAGTATCATTTTCTTGGTTGGGGATTTTATTGGCATCAGGTCGAAAGCCACGTAGACCACTGCCCTTGCGTCTCCACCGCAATATTACCTTCTCCAAAATTCCCACAGACCAGAGGACTGATTTATTCTGCTTCCTTACCTGGTGGCCTCTTACATGGGCCTTGACACCATGAAATTCAAGAATCAGACGAATGTACCGATTGTACAAGGGCCAACAACAGAAAAAATAACTCCCAGGAATCCAAACAACATTTCCTAAGTTGATTTTTGAAAATCAATAAATAAAGATAAGATAAATCCATAATAAGCTGACCCAAAAAATATCCATAATAAGCTGAACTATTCACAAACCATGAACAATGTGGATCAGGACTATATAAAACGCATGGAAAATATAACTAGCTAACTTATAAGCGCACTGGATAGCCTCTTTTCTTCTTTTTTTTTGGGCGGGGGGGTGCGGGGGAGGTGGGATTATGGGCATCAGAATAAACAAAGGGATAGGAGTATATCTCATCATCCTCCCTACTTTTTTCACTTCTCCATCCTTCTCTAAAACGAAATTTCATCTCATCAAAAATGAGTGCCACTGCAGCAGCAACCAAACCGTAAGTACTTTAGACAGCAGGTACAGAAAATACTTCAGCCCAATTAACATTCTACACTGTGGAGAGAATCCTCAATAATGATAACCACACATGACCCCAAATACAAAGTTGTGAGAAGGGGAAAGAAAGGTGCGGAAGTTACCCCTAAAATGCATAATTGTTTCGCACCCTTAGTTCTCAATTTTTACACAACCGAAATTATTTAACTCAACAATAGCATCAGCTTTGTGACCATAATTCCCAGACAGGAAAAAGAATCAATTTAAATGGTGAGTCAAACAACTGTGAAAAATTTAATGAGAGAAATTCAATCATATTTAGACTGACGTATAAAACTTGTTGGGGGGGGGGGGGGAAGAATAGAACAACTGACCTGAATTTTAACAATTCTTTGACGAATTACTAGAAATTCCTTTCTTTTCTTCCAACCACGAAACTTCTTTTGTATCTGCACAGCAGCAGTATGGGCTAAATCATCTCCAAATCCAGCCTTGCATGCCTTAGAAGCTATAAGGGAAAGAGCCTGCTGATCTGACAGTCCAAACTCATCATCTTCAAACTGGGTTAACTGCTTCCTCTGAAATGACTGCATTCTGAATACTTGGTATATACGATCAGCCGCTTGCGTAGCATTACGAACAGCAGTAAGGGAATCCTTAAGGGAGAGGGTATCTGGCATATCACCGTTAAACCCCGGTGTTGCTGTTCGTTTTGAAATTGTCTGTACTTCTTCTACTTCTGAAGCTCTTTGCCCAACATCTCCCTTCTGATCATTCATTGTGAGGGTTGAAAGGTGGCTGGTTAATGAAGACTCTGCAAGGAAACCAGAGATTCCTTTGTGCCCATTGCTAGAAGCAAGATCTGCTGCTGTTCTTCCAGAGGGAAACGTTGGGGATGGATCTGTCAATGCTCCAGCATCTGCACCCAGGGAGACAAGTACAGCAACTGTCCGTTCCCTGAACATTTGAGGGTAAAATATTAAATACGGAGCCAATTTTCTTCATGTTGAGCACAACATCTTCGAGAAAGATTCTAGTATAAAGAAGAAAAATTATTTTCAATTAATGCTAAATGAAGAATGTCCTATATGTCCAACATCGTCAGCTTTAAACTGAAGAAAGCAATCACTTTTTCGGATGACTTTCAGCAAGCGAGTTTATTTTCAAAGGAGAACAATGTAAAGCCTGCACTAGAAAATTTTCAATTTGATGAAAATAGAGTAAAATCTTAGATGGGCAAAAATGTGTCTCACTTGCAAGCAAAAACCAGAGTTCTTAGCTCGATTCCTGTTAGGAAACGAACTATTTGCAACAAAATCCATACTACCAACCTGCCATACGATGCAGCCCAGTGCAGAGCTGTCCATCCATTCACGTCCCGGAAATTGATATTCAATCCTGCCGTAACGATTGGCATTATTGCCCAGTCATGCCGAAGAGCAGCTGCTAAATGAAGCACACCTTGCCCCTCTTCATCCAAAACATTTGGCCCTTTACCATCTTCAATTACTTTGCGAAGCAGCCAAGAGTACAGCTTCTCTTTAAGTTGCCCGTAAAATATTAACTCCTTCACCTTTTGCTGGGACGCATTCTTCTCTGACATCAGCTCTTCCCTGTCTGAGGAAGCCTCTTCCTCCTTTAACGCAATGAGCTTAAATATAGAGTTTCTTTTCACCATATCATTGTCAAAGTTGTAATTTGAAGGGAGCGCTGATTTTGAAGAAAGCAGCTTCTCTAGTCTCAGATGAAACCGTATCTC
Source organism: Neltuma alba (assembly GCF_004799145.2). NCBI lineage: Eukaryota > Viridiplantae > Streptophyta > Magnoliopsida > Fabales > Fabaceae > Neltuma > Neltuma alba. Next base: position 179,913 of record NW_021635275.1, read on the forward strand.
AGTTGAACTGTCGTAGAAATCTGAAACATCAACATTTTCAGCCAAGCTCTCTGTGTAATCAAATTCCCGCACTTCACTGCAAGCCAACCTATTGGAGCATGTTACATAGAAGGGAACCCGTCCAACCTTGAGAGATGGAGCTTGACAGCACAAAATTCCACTGGCAAGAACCTCGGCAGGAACCTCAACTTCCCCAAACATGCACGACCAGTTACAGTTCGCTACCTCTGTTTGACTCTTCAAAAATGTTCCAATGATCAAAACCTGCGTGATCATAGATAGTGTAAGTTGTCTGTCAAATTACAGCAGCGTTTTTATGATGTTGCACCAAAGATCCAAAGAGAAAAAGTTGAATCTATAGTGAAATATACAGAAAAATTTCCACAAATAAGATACAAAAAGCGATGAAATAGGAGCAAGAAAAAAGGTAAAAGATCATCCAGTAATACTTTAAAAGAGCACATATTAAACGACCAAAAAAAATAAAAAGAGAAGAAAATAAGAAGACTAGCACATACATTAAATGAATATGACCAGGACAACAGCAGCTAATATCTGAAGCAAAAGACTCAATGCATCTCATCCTCCATGAAATAAATGTATCAAATTCAATTTCAACGCCAAGAATACAGGAGGAGAAAAGACAGGAAACGAGAAATAGTATATAATGGGCCAAGGATGGCCAAAAAAAGGAGGGGAAAAAGCTAAAGTTATTTGCTTGAAATAAAATCTGGAATTCATATATATATATATATATTTATATATCCTTTCATTACTAATCTTTTCTGGATATATAAAAAATTTGAGCAGTACCTCTGTTTCCGATTCAGCATAAGCCCAGTTAGGTGAAAAATCATTTATGCTAAACAGCTGGTCCTGAGAGAGGGAGGGGCTCAATGAGGAATCATCTATCACATGCCCACATTCATCAGCGCTCCAAGAAATGCCAGGTGATGACTGCATATGGAGATCATCCACCTCTTCAAGTTCTTTAGTAATCCATCGAGAGAAGCTGTCAACTTTCTTTAGGCTTTCCTCCCCATCTAATAAGGACCGCCGCGTCACAGTCAAGGCATAATTAATACTTTCTTCTGTGGGACCTTCATTCCCAAAATTGTATTTCAGCAAAATTTGAGATTGAGTATCAGTATGCTGTTCTGGAAAGTTTTCCGGCACAGGCTCCTCTTTTTGCTGACAGTTAAAATTTAGAGAGCCAGAAGCAACATGGTCATGTGTTTCATGTTGCAGCAAACCATTGCTAAAGTCAGAGCCAAACTCCAAACCCAGCGATTGGGTTGTAAGCTCTTTCGACATCTGCCCTGGATTACTTTCAAAAGGGATCTGGATCAACAGTTCAAATAGCAAAATGAATAACACTAAAGTATGAAGCTTGCAGATATTGCACTTAAAAGATAATGGACGACCAAGCAAATAAATAGCTGCTACTCACCAAGATTCTTAACAACTAAGCAATTACTAGCTGATCCGGAAATCAGCTCATTATATGAAAAAAATCACAACTCTGCAACCTTAACAAAATCCCTGGGAGAATTTTATATTCTAGAGAGAACATACGCTGTGTTATAAATTTCAGACATTTTAAAATACCAAGCACCAACTCTCATGATTCCCTTCTTACTCTATGTCACCTTACTCTAGATATCCCTACACTCTTCCAAGAAAAAACAAAACAAAAACAAACAGTGCCATCCAAGCCAGAACCCTCCCAAGCACCATGCCATTCAACAATTATATGTTGACCTTCAAGGACGAATGAAACTACATAATAACCAGATGCCAACCACGTAATTGTGAAAATTAGATACCTTCCCACCATATAAGATGGCTCAATTCTGACTTAATGAAGGCATGCTTCTCATCTATCACCCATGGGGTAAATCTTCAACCCTTGGCCCAAATCGAAAATAAGAAATTGAAAGATTTTGTTGAAATTGTTCGTTTGGCAATTTCCTGAAAAGCTAATTATAGATTCTTCTCTGTCCATCAGAACAATCGGGTCCTTATGCTCTTTACTAAACTTGTTGAAGAGATAAAATATAACCAAAGTATATCTTTTTGATCAGAGGTTGAATCGATCATCAAAAGAAGAATTAGGCCTAAAATTAAAATACATTCTGGGAAAAGAAAACTTCCATTCAAGAGAAGCAAATGAAAGGCTTTCTTAAAAATTCTCATATATCAATATGTAAACTAGCAACCACGGAACTGTCCAAATTTTTTAGTTTAATTGAACAGACTGTTGTAATTGTGACATCAACCCTAGCAAATCTAGTAAACTTCTGACAAAAGAAATCAACCTGGAAATCGTGGCAAAGCCTATATCATGGCTCCAGAGTAGCCTATTGACAAAAAGGAAAGGCCTATCTAATTTTAACTATTGTTTTATGCGCTAAGATGCACACATTACCAGTATATCTGATCTACCAAATTTTACAGGATGAGTTCTCAATCCTAAACAATAAAGACTTCCAAGAAGATGCTATTGGCAGATATGGTATAAGCAAGCAGATAGTACCTGCCAATCTGATTGGAGGGTCTGAGAACTCCCAGCTGACCCGATGAGGACATTTTTTATGCCTAAAAGGTCACCCGGAACAGTATTTTCTTGTTCAAGAATGTTTCCTATTGAATTGGATGGGATGGAAGTAAATGACACAAGGGACGGATCAGTAGATAATCCATTTGTAAGTTGTTCAGAGCCATCGCCCCGCAAGGCCATTCCATTGGTTTTTCGGCCATCAATGAAAGAAGTACTAGCATCACTGCCTCCAGGTCTATCTTGCTGAACTTGTAAAAGATAGTCTGCTCCAGAAATCAATGTCTGTGCACGATCACCTGGAAAGATTCTCAAATGTTTTCAGATGTTAAATCTCAAATAGGCTCACACATGAGTGATTAAATAACACGAGTCATCAATAATCAATTTAAGGGAGGCAAACACATAAAACTGCATGGTAACCTGAAAAGGGATGCGGGAGATATGAACTATTTGTACCAGCACCAATCTTGTCCATTGAAGGATTATTTGTCATACTTGGTTAAACATGAAATGAGCGCAACCCAGAACTTGCTTGGTAAATATCCTCTAACAGAAACTCAAAGCCAACCATTCAGGGGTTACAAGTGAATTGAGCTTCCCCATAACTTAACAATACGATTGACATATATAAACGCTATGTATTCTGTCATGTCTTATGAAGCTCTGACATAACATGTGCCTAATTTTGATTGGTAATATTTTACACAATTTTACTATTTCCAAATCACTTTCTCTAAGGTCCTCTGTCTTTTCAATTTTTATTTGAGCGTGTCTTGCATCTATGTTGGTGCATCATAAATCAGGTCATAAAGAATAAGCAAAAGATAGCCTTAAAAGTAAAGTTAAAAAAGAAGTGCTACCAGAGTCAGCATCTTCACATAAGGATGTCAAAGTGCTAGTTGGGCTCATGGAATCTGTACTTCTTGACGGCACGTTATTATAAGTTCTCGAAAAACCAGATGATGCAGAGCTGCCTCTTTGGGAATCTGATGAAACCTCATCAATATCTGGTTTTCCTCCAACACTTGTCTTATGACCCTGAGAGAATGGAACCCAAATTTATCTGCTAACACTTTATCAAACGTACAAATCAGTCAAGAACACAATCCTAATTTCCACTTTAGCCAATTTTACACGCTTTCTGATTGATTTCCACTTAGAGATTCTTGACCAACGTACAATATAGTGATAGAAAAAGGACTAAAAAGGGCTACACAGCTTTATCAGCTAAAGAAAACAGTATTAAAATCCCTTCCCGCTGGGCAAAAAATACAAGAGAACAATAAAATCCTTCCCACTCCCCTCTCCATGAACCAAACAAACAGTATGGATTGGACTGTTATGTCAAATAAAGCACTAGATGCTTTAGACAGTGTCGTTGAGGTCAAAAGCAGTAGATGCTAGATTGGACTGTTATGTCAAATAAATCACTAGATGCTTTAGACAGTGTCGTTGAGGTCAAAAGCAGTAGATGCTGCCAAATAGGCAAAGATTTAAATAAACCAACCTGTTAATGGCTCTATGGTGGATTCACACAACACACAAGAACTCGATCACAAAATTTGAAAATTATAAGAACGTATTAAAAACTTTTAAAATGCAGAGGCCAATTTGAAACTAAGGAGAAACTACAGGTACTAACAAAGTAAATAAATCCTTCCATAACACGCTACTACTAATAGTAAAAGCACAGTGACATAATCCAAAGGAACACAGGTTCCACGATTTCATCAATATTCACATGATCTCCAACACTGGTTGGAACTTCAGCCACTTGACTATGAACGTGACCGAACAAAGTTACAATACTCATGAATCACTTGGCAAAGGATCAGCATTAAACATTTAAGTTACAGTTTTTAAACCTTAGAAAAACATTGGTTGCTTGGGTCTTTCAACTGTCCAAGAAAAACTCCTGCAACCCATTATTAACAATAACATATCCCAGGGTGAAATTTATATTGAAATAATAGATTTTAAAAAAAAAACTGTACCACAGGCAATAATAAACAAGAACAACAGTAAAAATAAAGAAAATTAAAAGAAATAAATACCTTAACTTCCAAGTAGTGTACGAAAACAATGTGCATCATATCCCTGCAGTAAACAAATCGATTATAAAACCATATTTTGATCAGTATATTCAGATCGCATCCACAGGATGCATATTCAATTTACTATGACCTGTCCCTAAATTTATGCTGAAAACTTCAAAATTTGCTCATATTTGAAACTCCAATAGCATGTTCACAGTTATCTACATGGTGAACCAAGACAACATAAAACCACAACTCTACAACTGCACTATTGCACCACCTACTAATCGGGGTCTAAGAGAAACTACCAAGTCAAAATAGACAAGCCGTCCGCCATGAACTGTAAATTAGAGAAACAACTAAAAAAATTGGCCAAAAATTAGTTCATACTCACTGTTCAAGCAGCCAATAGCTTCGCCTCTGGAAATTTTCATTTTCTTCTCCATGAGCATAGTAGCAATGTAATACATCAACACTTCCCACCTAATATTTGCTTGAAGGAAGTTAAACTTTAGTATAACATTGTATTAGGTTATGAGGACTTATTCTCTAACAAGATTATAATGACTGAAGAACAATTTGAGTTACCTTAGGGCTGCCTAGAAGATAAATTCTTGTCTGGACTAGATTAACCACAGACCAGGTTATAGGTAAATCAAAAGCTTACCTTCAACTTTTCATGAGCTTCCTTCACAGTCTTTCCATCCTTTTTCTTTCTCCAATTATGTCCATCCTTTCTAAAATACCTCAATACCTTCCTATCAAAAAGAAAAAGCGAACCACCTGCAATAGTGAATTATATGTCAAGCAGCAAACTCTTTTAGGGCATGATAAATAGTGAGTTATAAGATGTCCCTTGTGAATCTACAAAGAGATTATAAAGCTCATTTGAGTTAAAGAGTCTTGGCTATTTCTTATTCCATTTCTTTTCCCTACAACTGGGGAGGATCACTTGTCCACTGTCATTCCATTGTTCTCTCTTAAAGTCCCTTGTTTATCCAAAATTAAAAAAGACGTAAGCAGGTTGACTACAAACAAGAAGAAGGATTTCAGCCAGAAGAAGAACCAGAAACCACTAATAACATCATATGAACTACTCAACTTGACATATTGCTAAGCTGCATACTTTAGCATCCAAATTAATTTTTTGTTAATTTCCCCCTGCATTGCTTCTAATCATTGAAATTAAATATCTCAAGTTTACAGGAGTGGGAACCGAGAAACCTTCAATTTAACATAAATAGCAAATTTTGAAATACTACATAGCATCAAAAACAATTATCATTTGCTTGGTCATATATAAGGAGGGCAAGAAAGTGGTGGCCAAGCTCTAATGACGGCACCTATAGGGCTACCACTACCCTTTAATTCATTGAGAATCTTCAAAATCAGTTAGATTTGATATCCAGTCACAAACAATTTAACTCATCTAAACACGAATTGCTTACTTTATATGTAACAATCAATTAATCAGTAACAGATGCAGAAACCATACTTGGTGGCATGTTTGGAGGTTCTGATGTGATATGAAACATCCGATAATTACGAAGAATTTCACAAATTTCAGCAGGCCGCAACCAACGATGCTGGGCTTCAAATTGTAATTGCTGAATATCTGCATAGTGAAAACTTAGATTTAGCCATGTATTGGTAATACCAGCGAGCTTTCAGATTTGAACAGAAACAAGTAAAACATAATGAGGAAAGCTGGGAGAACGAAAATTTTAATCAGAAATATAAAAACCAATTATTCATTAAATTCATGCTCAAATTTAAAAAAAAAAAAAAAAACTAAAGAGCTACATATGGTAGGCCAAATCATCTTATTTGACCTCAATGTATCATCGTGAAAACTATCATTGCATGTTAATAACTTTGCTTCGTAGGTTCATAGTTTCAGCCATCAGGCCAGGCCTTGGTTATAATTTTCGCAAATGTAATTCCGATCAATCTTTCCTACAAGCCAATGAAGTTATTGAAGAATGCCTAGTAAGAATCACTACAAAAGGAATTTTGCATACTTTGTCTTTGCCCTTGATTCAGTTTCTCTCGTCGTAAAGGAACTGACATTGAGGAATTACTTTGTCGCCAGATTACAAAGTATGCCTCTCAAGAGTTTTGATCTTTATGGGTCAATCTATTCTTCCATCACCACTAGTGTCTGCCAAGCTTAAGGAATACTTTCCCCCATGACGTTATGGGTAGAGCAGTAAATAATACAGGGCAAGATACATTGGCCCCAGAGCTTTCAAAAAATTTGTTACCAGCTGCTTAATTCAGGAAGCTCGCTTAAAGTAAATGGACTCCTTATAGGCCATACATTCCGTAGGCACGCTTGAATCTGATGCAAATTAGCATCAGCCAGAATTCCCCCCCCCCCCCAAAAAAAAAAAAACGACATTCAACTTTCTTCAGCGCATTGATCTATTTTCTTCATTTGAACTAATCCATAATGCTGTCTAAATGAATTTAAGGACGCTTCTCCACCTCCAGAGTCTAATATATAAATTGAACTAATAGGGTTTGACCAGAAAGCAAAACTGCCTATGGCTTTCCCAACCTCGAACGGACCACACTAGAGCTCCAACCGCGAATGAGCACCGTTTGTAATCACTCCTCTATCGATTCGTCAAGTAAACATAATTCTAGGATCGAAAGTTGAAACAAAGGAAAGCCCCGCAATGAAAAATCCCAAAAACAAAAATGGGGAATCCAAGGGAAAATTGGGTAAAGATTATTAAAATGATTTTAAAGAAACAAAATAAAATAAAATAAACTGACCTAATCGAGGACCCAGCCCGTAAGAATCACGCTCCGCCATGGCCAAAAGACTGATTCACAGATCAACGCGGAGAAGGAGATGAATATAATGGATTCCGTTCCGTTTTTCTTTTCCTCTCTTTTTCCAGTCAGCTTCTCAAATCTCAAGTGACGTGCGAAAGTGAAAAATCGGAACCTGAAACCTTCGGAAATGGAACAAATACACGTCGAGGGCAAATTTCATTTAATTTTATTTTATTAGAAAAAGGGAAAAAAAAATAGTGTTCAAGACCAGTGAATTCTGGACATTTGTTGTTTATCGGTTCCGTGAATCGTCCCTGTCTACGGATCCTGAGCTCATCAACCCATCAGATCTCTTAAAATATTCAAAAAATAAAAATTACAGTAAAAAACACTATTTTATTGACATGAATTCTAAATCTTAAAATTACTTTTAGGCAAAAAGGGAGAAAATTGTTGAAAAATCCCAATTGCAAATTTATTATCCAAACATATATGAAATTTATTAAAATTGCAACCACCTGAGAACTCAGGTACCTAAATACTTCGGATAATAAATTTTGTTATAGGAGATTTTTCTTTTATTTAGCCCACTTTAAAATAAAATTTAAAAAATGAGTACCAATTGAGAATAAAACTAAAAAAAATAGCCAGATTTTTTAATGAAAAAAAAGGGAGGAATAATAATTAATAATTTAATATGTGAAATAAAAAATAAATAAAAATCTCAAGTTTTCTTATTAATTAATTAATTGGGTCAAAGATAAGGAAGCAGTCAAATGGTAGCCAACCTGCCCAAGTTCGACAATTCCAAGTATCGCAGCAAAATACGATAAATAAATGAAAGAGACAAAGGCACTTAGCTGTTTTATTCTGCCTGCGCCAATAACAAACAAAATAAATAAAATTGTTTATGTCTTCGTGATTAATTATAAAAATTAACTTATTTGAATTTGTATATTATGATTTTAAACGAATCTAGATCTAGATTTCATAACTTTTTTGAACATTCCAATTCTAATTCTAAATAATATATTATACCTTTAAATCCTATTCTGTCCATATCATCATATATTCCTGGTCAAAAATATCACCATATATCCTAATATATGCAAATAACGAATAACAAAAAAAATTATCATGCATTAAATTGAGGCTAGTAATAAAATAGAAGCAGTTAAATATAATTATTAGGTCGTAAATGTAACTAAAAGGGAAATAATTGCTTAAATAATTATGCAGTATACTCTAATTAATTAGAAAATCCCAAATTGAATAAAATTTTTAATTAGATTATTACTGCTCAAAGAAATGTTGATGTTCATGAATTTATATGAAGGGTATCCTTTTTTGCTTTTTTTTTTTTTGTTTTTGATAAAACGTAACATCTTTTTCCTCTTTCTTAAAAGCCAAACTCAAGGAAGTTGACGGATTCTTCTTCCATTATCCATTTGGATGACCAAAGTAAATAAGCTAAAAAAAAGCAATGAAAATTTAACAGTTATAAAATATGCTCTCCCTAATCTTAAATATAAAAGTTGATAGATGAGTTTAATTAGGATGCTTGATGCATATTTATTTAATGGACTTTTTAGGAAATAACAGTAAGGTTAAAATTAATCCTTAAAAAAATACTTTAACGGCATAATTTTTGTTGAAAAGGTAATTCTTTAAGAAGAAAATTGTACCATAAAATACTTGTATGGTGGTTGTATTTAAAAAAATATTTCAGGATAAATCATGAAATAATTTAGGATACGAGATACACTCCGTAAAATATTTAAGAGTATTGAACATATCTTAACCCAAGTTTTTATCAAAAAGCTTGTTTCTAGTGCAAATGACAAAAAAAAATAGTTTAAGAAAAACAATACATATTCTTTTAGAAACAATTAGTTTAATTAATTTTCTTAATATCTATAAATTGGTATGCAACTCTTATACTAACTCGCATATTTAATATAACAACTAGTTTAATTTTTATTTTAGTTCTAAATATAAGACCCCAATCTACTTTATCTCTCATATTCACACATTTTCCAAATGTAGTCTTGTAGTAATGATAATTATAGCTAATATATTTAATTAGCAAAAATTTTTTAGGGAAAAATAACACATATTTATTATAAATAACTAATTTAAATAATTTTTTTAAACTACTCAAGTTAATCAAGTAGTTTTTATATTCAGCATGTAGTACATCAACATAATTAGGTGAAGTGATAAATGATTCAGCAACATTTAGAAAACCAAAAAGACGACATTTTAAAATAAAAATTGAAAAAAAAAATGGGTTTCTAGAATACGTCAAACTTATGTAAAGCCCTCGTGAAGACCAATTCCATTGAGCTACAGCTTCCTTTGACGTAAAGATATTTTCCAGGCAACCTATCAACTGGCATATGTTGTTGCTTTAAGCATTTCGTGAGTGAGTTTGCAATATTAATTTAGTTAACAAATGGAGGGTTATTAATGAGTAGATTGATACCCCCTCCATCCCTTTTTAAAACAACAATTTCTGCTCTTGTCCTTAAATATAAACAATATTTACAACTTGTTTAAATTTCTATAACAAATTTCTTATTTTACCTCTATTAATTACTTATTTTAATATTTAGTATATTTATTATCTCATTTCTTTGACCATCATCTCTCTCAATCACACATTCTCTCTTTTTCACAATTCTGTTTATTATAATACTCCTTCTGATCCTAAATATAAAACACATTACAAAATGAGTCTTATATTTAGGATCGGAGGAGTATTTTTTTTATTCTTTTTCTTGTACTCTCTCCTCATAACTAAAGATATTTTAAAGAAAGCTAATTTTTATTTATTTATTATTTTTAACTAACTTTTTTATCTAAAATCTGTATTGTTTATAAAAACAGACGAAGAGAGTATTTTTTGAGAATAAAGAACATGTCCAGTTATTATTTGATTGGAGGTGATGGTAACCACATAAAACTAAATATCCACTTACCACTTAAAAAAAAACTAAATATTCACATATTGGCCAAAACTTTATTACTCAGATGATACTATACACTTTCTTTTTTACTCTAACCGAACCAGGTACTTCTTTTTCCCCCCCGCAGTAAAAAACCAAACGATTCCTTTAACGCTCTCTTAAGTGGAAGATTCGAAACTTTTACGAAAAATATAATATATGCGTCAATTATGAAAAGAAATCTACAAATTCAGGTCGGTATAAAGTGAGTTTTGTTAGTAGCAATCTCACCCAAAAGGAGGGTGAATTGGGTGAGTTAAAAAAATTGCGGAATTAAAAATAAATACTATTGAAAACAGAGAGTGTAAGTTTAGGAAGATTTCACTGTAGCGAGACAAACACAAGATTTATACGGGTTCGGTCTTAACCACTTGACCTACGTTCAGTCCTCAGAACACCTCTGAGTATTTCACTATCTTCCAAGATTGATTGGGCTCTTGGCGCCTCAGTACAGTAATTGATTCACTCAATCACTCCCCTTTACTTCCCGTAAGGTTACAAACCCACTCAAGAGTCCACACTCTTGAGTATCACACTAATGTAATTAATGATGAGTGAGTAATCTCTCTTACAGAGTGTATAGATGATAAACACCGACGCTCAGTAAATTGAAAGAACAGAGTATTGAATGCAACAGTAAATGATCACAGATGGTAGCTCTGGTATTCAATTCTATTCATTAATGCTTTTTCGCACCTTTTATAGTTGAGGTCGTTAAGTAATCGTTAGATTGAAGAACTTCTAGCCGTTGTGACTCCGTTTGCGTGTTTTCCCAGTTACAACGGTTCCGCCATTAATGCTTCTGGGCTTCTGACACAGTAGGTTACAAACTACGTAATCAACCGTTGAAGAGCCGTTGTGATTTCTCTTCGTAATCTGCAACAACACTTTTAACTTCAATAAGTTTATCTTTGCAATGTAAACCTTAAGGCAGAACTGAACAGATGATAAAATGATTATTCATTGTTTTCAAGTGGAATCAAAAAGTCTGTTAAATATGCAGAATAACAATCTAGACATTCTTGATCGAAGTGTTGATCGATCAGGTTATCGATAATCAGAGTGAAAGCTTTTTGAATTAGTTAAATAAGATTATCGATCAAGTGATGGATCATTGATTTATCGATCAAGTGATCGATAAAATGCAGCAGAGACACTTATACTGATATGTGAACCAGAGAAAGATCAGAGTCACTTTGATTATAAATCACTTAGCAAAATGGTCAAGATGATCATGCATGCTAAAAATAGTTTGGAAGAAAATAGAGAGTTGAATTTGAGAACCATCATAGCTAATTGAAATAGAACTGGAAAAGTAACATGATCGAACAGTTTATCAAATACTTGTTGATCGATCAGATTATTGATAATTCAAGTGTTACAAAAATGAAACTTCAGTTCATGTTGATCGATCACATTATCGATAAACTCATGATCGATAATGTTATCGATAAATACCATGTGAAAAGCATTCTGTGAAGAGCAAGGATTAATTGGATTTATCGAATAGGTGATCGATCAGTGAGTGATTGATCAGGTTATCGATAAACTGTGAAATAAAAATTTTGTTCTGAAGCTGTTTATCGATCATGTTATATGAAAAAGTACTATGCAGAAAGGTTCAATTATTGATAATGTTATCAATAATTTGGTTATAGAAGAACTAAGTATGAGCAGATAAAACACTGATTATCGATCATGTGATCGATAACTTGGTGATCGATAAGGTTATCGATTAGTAGCTACGATGAGTACCTGCATTCAGAGAGTTAGCGAACAATGTTCGATCATATTATCGATAAATGAATTATCGATAATGTGATCGATAAATGGTGACAAAATCAATGTACAGAGCAAGTATAGTGTATTACCATTTATTGAAGTCTTCATCGATAACTGATTTATCGATCATGTGATCCATAAATGCACTTTAGATTTGGTTCTCTTTATCTGTTACTTGTTCGATTATCTTACATTATCGATCAAGTGATCGATAATTAACTATAAACTTGTATAACTTCTACGTTAGCGATAATCGATCATTTTATCGATCAACGGATTATCGAACAACTTATCGATCAAAATATCAGTCATATTACTGGTTTGCACTGACAATATATCTGATAGCTTATCGATAAATACTTGATCGATCAGATGATGATCAACACACTGAACTACTTTTATCTAACTTTGTTATCATCAAAAACCATAATCCTAACAAGTTTGTCCCTTAAGTAAGTGATTAAGAGTTTGATTTTCAACTTATGCATGTGGAGCAAACCTAATTGAAACAAGTCTCCTTTTTACCCTCCATATCACAAGTCAGATTTTTGTAAGGGAATTGCGATAAAGTAATTCAAAAAAAAAAAAAAGCATGACTGAGAATTGACTTGTATATAAGGTAGTGAATCTAAATTATCAATTTTCAAAGAACGGGTATTATCACGAAAAAGACTATTTTTATCGTCATCATTAACCAAAAAAGAACATTGGAATAAAATTATGAAAAATACGCTTAACAAGCAGAGTCGAAATAGCTGAGGTTTTTAATTATCTAATTAGCTAGTTACCAACGGGGTTGGTCCGAGTGGTAAGCGGCTCGGTTCCACTTAAGTGAGGTCTCAAGTTTGATTCCTCATGGATGCAGAAAATCCCCGTTGGGAGACTCACCCACCATACCTAGGTGCGCGACGCGGGTCGGATCCGGACGTAGTCAGGGCAAAGCTCTGGTGAACCGGGTGGGGAACCAAAAAAAAATTAGCTAGTTTACGTTTTTTTTCCCCAAATAATTTGTATGTAATTCTTATGTATTACAAGGAATGAAGACATGAGGGAATATTTATTTGTTTGTATTTAAAGATAATTTCTGGTTTAAAATGTATAAAATGTCGTGTTTATTACTTATGATTTTTAAAAAAATTTGTGTAATATCTTACTATAATAATTATAATTTAAAAATATAATAATTTCATTATATATGGTTTATTCAAATTTTTCATGATCAAGGTAATAATCAATACGTCAAAATATATATGTAATCATCAGTGTTAATCATACTATTCATAAATCACAAATGGTTTGACTCACTTCATAATATAGAATTCATTGTCTAGATTTCTTTTTTAAAAAATAATATATATCAATTCAACCACACATTTATAATCGTGTCGGGTATGAACTCTTTGAAAGAAAAAAATCTGAAGCTTTGGGTGTGAAGTTTCCTTGATTTGGGAACGTAGGAATAAAAATGTCTACTTTTTGACGTAATGGATAAATTAAGAAAAGAAATTAAGACTTAAAGGAGATTTCTACGTTGCTTTCACAAGCTGGCATGATAATATTATTTAAGCCTCTTGTTAACTCTGCATTGGCTTAAATTAAAAAAAGTCTTCCTCTTCTTTTTTGTGTCTAAAAAAAGTCATTTGCTTAAATGGAAAGAAGGTGTGTAATCTTGCTGTAACAAAAATTTAGGACCGTTGCCGTTGGATCGAATTTTATAAACAAAGATAATTTAGAGATGGAGAACAAAGTTTAATGGGAGAATTGTTACGGGATCCCAGGTTAGGAATATTAAGAATATAAGATCTCAATCTACTTTATTTTCTAAATTTATCGGTTTTTTATATAAAAGTTAGTTAAGAATTAAATTTGATTCTAAATATAAGATCTCAATCTATTTTATTTTTTCAAATTTGTAATTTATTATTTAAAGTATCTCTACTAATTATATGCATATTAGGAAGTTTTCATTTAAGGATAGTTATGATTAAAAGAGATACTTTGTAAAAATCAACTTCTATTTATTACAAATAGCTAAATTAATTAATTTTATTAATTTACTTAAATTAATTAAGCAGTTTTTATATTAAGGATCATTAGTAACTTCTCTTATTTAGGCCATTGACAATTTGCAGTGGTCAATGCAATTAGAGCAACCTGCAACATTAATGTCCGTAACTAATCTTATAAAGGTGGTTTTGGGATGAAGTTACAATTTACAATTTACATTAAGTAATTATGACTATTGCATATAATCAGATGAAGAAGGTTTGGGGATGAGGTGTGTTTATCGGAAACTAGCCGAAAGTATTTTTAGATCGCAAACTATAGGTTGGTCTAAAAAGATTCAAACATTGTATATTTTTATTAAACCATAATTTGGCCTGAAAACCCCGGTTTTGGGCAATAAATTATACACATATTAATTATTAATTAATTATATTTTATATATACTATTTATTATGTTAGCAACAAATATATTATTTTAAATAAAAATAAAAATAAAAATATATGTTTTATGTAATTATCATATTAATTATATCTCTTTTACTAATTAGTATATGAAAAAAGTGATTATGACAATAGTTTTCTAAATACTCTCACTTTATCTAAATATTTTTTTACAAAATCTATTCTCAAAATAATTTTTTTAAGAATTTATTTTCTAAACTATAATTTTGTTTTACCCAAACGCGCACTAGGTCTAATAAAATTATTTATACTTTTTTCTCTGAATAATGTTTTTGTTGGTTTCAAATTTAAAATATTGTCCCAAAATATTTTGTTCTAACTCGGGCCCATCAGCATTTCTAAACTGGCTGGGCTGGGTCCGATTGAAAATTCTGGAAACAGGCAGGGCCATAAAAAATCTGGGCTGGGCTTCTCTGCTTTCTTTTTTATTCCGCTTCCGCCAAGCCTTACCATATTGCCTCCTCCTCCCACCTTGTCCTTAAGCACCTCATCTATGCTCCCAGGACAATATAACAAAACCCGGGAAAAAAAAATGAAAAAAACGAAAAGGTAAACATGCAGACATATCTTTATTTCTATGATCTTGATATAATTGATTTTATTGTTAACTCTTTATCAGTTTTTCTCAATCATAAATATCCTATACTCATGATTTGTTAATTATGACTAATGTAAATATGGATTACCAAAGAATTACCAAATGTAAAAAAATATTACTACTTCTAGTCTTGAATATAAAAACTAAATAATCAATTTGTAAATATTAAGAAAATTAGTTAAATTTTTTTGTTAGAGTTAGTTATTTGTAATAAATAAATGTTGTTCGTCTTAAAATACATTTGTTAATCATATGTATTACAATAGAAACTCTTTAACATGTGTAGTCATAATATGAATTACTATGGGTTATTTAAAATTATAAAATGTTAAACTGAATTTGAATCATTCAAGACTTGGATGGTCTAGATTAAGATAAACATAATACTACCTCCGTTCTAAATATAAGAGTTAGTTCGAGATTTAATTTGATCATAAATATAAAATACTAATTCACTTTGCGACACGTATTTATTTATTCTTTTCTAAAAAGTTTCTATTATGACTGTATATGTTAAGAGGTTTTTATTTTATAGCACATTATTAACAAGGACTGAAAGTAGTAATTTTTTACACTTGATATTTTTTTTTGGCAACTTATATGTTGTATAATCCATATTTACATTAGTCATAATTAAAAAACCATGAGTATAGGATATTTATGATTGAGAAAAACTGATAAGAGTTAACAATAAAATCAATTATATCAAGATAACAGAAATAAAGATTTGCATGTGTGTATACCTTTTTCTTCTTCTTTTTTTTTGGGTTTTTTCATTTTGTCCTTGGGACGCAGTCATGGATGATGTGTTCAGGTTAAGGAGAAAGAGGGAGGAAGATGCAACGTAGCAAGGCTTGGAGGAGAGTTGAGAAAGAAAGAAAATAAAAATAAAAAAAGGCGGCAGACAGCAACGGAGGGGAAGAGAAAAAGAGAGGCCTGGTTCAAAAAATCTGCACCAATTTTAACATAACATAATTTGTCACCCGATGAACTAAAATTTGAATTTTTATTAGAAGAAGTGTCAACTTTTAGTATTTAACAATTAACAGTAACACAAGTAAGATTTCATCCAACAGGAATATACCTATAATTAAGAAAAAAAAGTTGTGATTAGGGCGGAGTGATAAGTTCAGAAATTGAGTTTTTTTAAGGGAAAATTGAAAAAAAAAAAAACCATAAAATTACGAGATTGCAAATCAGGTATTTTATCAAAAATTTGTTGTAATTTACAATCCAATTATCATCAAAACCTATGAAAGTTTTGTAACGAGCCCAACTTATGATTTTGCAATTGTTATGGTTTTTTTGTTGTTGCGATTTTCCTTTTTTTCAACACGGAATCTGTCAAAGAAATTGGCTTTCTCTTGTATATTTAAAAAAAAAAATAGCTCTCTCTTTTTGCTGTCCTCTCTGTTTCAGTGGATTTCAGTTTTCATTTGAAAAGAAAAAAGACAATTTAAAGCTAAGATAATTTTTGACTTTTTTCGAATTTGAATCTTATCACTCAAATAATTTTTTTGTCAAATATTTTTAATAAAAGTCTATCCAAATGTATTAGCATGGATACAAATGACTTTTTCAAATGTTAATTTAAGTAATTTTTTTGTTGACTTACACAAATATTGTGCAGAGGCAAACCCAATGACGTTTTGCACTAAGGGTATGTTTGCTATTTACATTAGCGAGCCCCAAACGGACTGCAAAAATTAACTTTAAACTTAAAATTCTTGTTTGTATGGGCGATGTAAGTAAATGGGCTTTATGCTCTAAAGTGACTAATTTTTTTTTTTGGCTGAAGTATATGTATTTTTCTATTAGAGACAATCATATTCGAAACACTGTCGGACACTAAATGTGAGTACCTCTCCCAGCGAGAATTCGAATTTTAGTTCACCACGTTATAAAGAACTAGTATTCAATAGACCCAACCCTCTATTGGTAAAGTGACTAATTTTTTACATGCTATGTATTTTGTTTCTTTTGCTTTCTGCACCATAAGAATGGAGTCCTCATGAGTGAGTGAGAGACTGCTTTTACTTATCCCTTGAGTTGGTTTCAAGATTAATGAAGTCGTTTTTTTAAAATAAATCTATCATTCAATATTCATTATTATTCAGATAATATTTATAAAATTGAGGGAAAATTGAGAAAATTTTTTGTTAATAATTTAATTGGTAAGAAGTAACTAATAAATTTTTAGACACATTGAGTATCCACACTATGCAATTTTATACACACATATGTTTATATTTTGATTTAGATTCTTCTCACCAATTATATTTTCAATAAGAGAACTTTCCCCCAATTTTTTAGTATTTTCAGATTTTTTCTCAGTAATACACATTAACAATGTGCCTTTTGTATACAAGTTAACAGTACTAACAAGCAAAATTAAATTATTTCATTAAAGGAAAAACAGGCAATACTAAATTGAAAATTGAGAAAGAATATAGATTTAGATACTTTGTGAAATGGTTTTCCCTTTTATATTTATAACTTTTAATTTTAATATTTCTCTTAAAATTATCTACATATTACTATAATATACATATATATTTAATATTTCACATTTTTTTAATTGATTATCTAAACAAATTTTAACTTACTAAATTGACTTTTCTACAAAAATCAATTCAAATAAAAATATAACCCAAACATACCCTAAACCAATAACCATTCGACGCGCCCCAACCTCATCAATCGCAAGTTCGCAGCATCTTTACCATTCCTGTTCCCAATTTCCCATTGATGGGGAGTCAGCGCAGCCCCAAAAGTCAATTCAAATGTCTTGACTTTTCAAACGTTACGAGCAGCATTTTTGGCCGCGAGCATACCCCATGGCAGCACTTTTGACCAATTGCAATTTTGTTTTGATTGAATTGACCTGATCACCACATTATGCGCGTTTCCCCAGCACCAGGAAACTTCTAGTAAGCTTGCTCCTTCATCATGATGATAATTTCATTAAAAAAAATATTTCTTAAATTTTTAATGAAATACTCTATCTGATTATAAATATAAGGATTAGATAAGAAATTCTGAAATTTTATATTATAAACTTTTGTAATTAATGTATGCAATTAATAAAAATAATCTTAAAGAAGACAAATGTGAAAGATAAAAGAGATTAGAGGGCCGATTACTCTCTTTTGAAAATAGCAAAATTACAAGGATGTTATCAAAAAATACTTTGGGAAATTGTGTTTTGGCCATCACTAATTTCTAAAAATGTAAAAATGCGCCATGGACTCGCTGGAAAATAAATGAAATGGTGTCTATTTTTCTATTAAGAGAACTATATATCAATATTTTTCGTGGGAACTATATCTCAGCTGTAAATCATATTCGATTTATCATAAACCCTTTGTTCTATATTATATTAATTATTCCTTCCAATCCTAAATATAAGACTCATTTTATAGAGTGAATTATACTATAAAATAGGTTTTATATTTAGGATTAGAGGAATATTTCATTTAATCACACAGGATATAAACATAATTTCATAGTCAAGTCAACTTTTCATATTTTCCGTTTTATTTTTATCAAAAATTGAGGGCAAGAGAAAAATAATCGATTGAATCCATTCTGGATTCATCCTGCTATTGCGAAACAACGAAGCCAACCCACCACGTGCGCCTTCAGGGTGGTATAATAGTAGTAGTATTATATTTCATTTGATCCCAGCCGTCGAATAATTCAAATTAAGACCCATCAAACGGCTCACCCATCTCGGAACAGTCCAGATGATCTCGTCACCTTCGCCGCGCGTTTTTTTGTTAAAAGTAATTGAGCAACTCTTCCTTCCTTCCTTCAATAATGGAGGCTCTTCTCCATCCCACCGAATGGTAAATAAAAAATGGACTACGGAAAGGAATCATTATTCCCAACTTTCTATATAAAGGTCTCCATTATTTCTAAGTGGCTCATCACAATCATATAGTAGGTCAACAAACAATTCATCATCATCATCATCATGAAGCACTTTCTGGTGAAATCTGTGGTGGCGCGAGTTCTGGTCTCCGGCGGATCCCAGAACTTTACCCGCCATCTTGTGACAGCATCAGCGGCGCCGGAGCTGAAACTCCGCCACCTCTATGGCTACTGGCCGAGGATGTCGTCGACCTTGGCGCCGTCTCCGGCTGAGAAGGAGCCGCAGCAGCAGGAGAAAACGGTATCGGAGAAGAAGCAGGAGAACGGAAACGGCGCCGTTTCAAGCTACTGGGGGATTTCTCGACCGAAGATTAAAAGAGAGGACGGGACTGAGTGGCCTTGGAACTGTTTCGCGGTACTATATAGTTAACGACAATTATTTGATTGATATTTACATCTGTAAACTTTGTTGTTTTTAAGTATAAAACAGTGATTAATTGAGTAATTAACTAAGAATGATTAGTAATTATATGTGTTTGTTTGGCAGCCATGGGACACTTACCATGCAGATTTGTCGATCGATATAACAAAGCATCATGTGCCTACCACTTTCGGGGACAAACTTGCTTTCAAGACCGTGAAATTCCTTAATGTTCTCTCACATCTGTATTTTAAGGTTTGTGCTCTTTTTCCTGTCTCAGTATATGCATATATATATATATATGTGTGTGTGTGTAGTTGTCTTTTATATCCCAGTTTAGAGAGGCAAGTTGATCAGAACTCATTTGAGAAGTAATACCTCTGATCTTAATTATAAGACCCAGTTGATTATTTGGAGAGATTAAGAAACTTAGTTAAGTTAGTTATTTGTAATGAATATGTGTTGTTTTTTTCCTAAAATATCCTTACTAACTCAGGTTTGTTTATCTAGAACTATCATTATTAAAGGATTATCTTAAAAAAAATAAATAATATGAGAGTCAAAGTGGATTGGGATTTTATATTTAGGACCAAAATAAAAAAATTAAAACCGTGTAATTTTAAAGATTTTTTTAAAAAAATTATAAAAAAATCCAAACCGCACCATTTTATCACTAAATGTTACTGATTTTACATAGAATTTAATAATCAAACAACAAAATTAAAAAAAATATATGGGAAGTTATAGGTATTGTAAAAGGCATTAAAGGGAGACACATTAGAAGCTCAAAACCCGTCAATACTGATTTAAAGCATAATATCTCATCTATGACAACTTATTGGAATAATTACTGGACTGCTATAATGCTGATGAAGTGAAGAATGAAATTTTCAGGAGCGATACGGTGCCACGCTATGATGCTAGAAACGATCGCGGGGGTGCCGGGGATGGTGGGAGGGATGATGCTGCACCTGAAGTCACTGAGGAAGTTCCAGCACAGCGGAGGGTGGATCAAGGCTCTGCTAGAAGAAGCAGAGAACGAGAGGATGCACTTAATGACAATGGCGGAGCTGGTAAAGCCAAGCTGGCACGAGAGGCTACTGGTGATTACAGCACAGGGAGTGTTCTTCAATGCCTTCTTCCTGTTCTACGTGATATCCCCAAAAGTGGCTCACAGGTTCGTTGGGTACTTGGAGGAGGAAGCTGTGAATTCTTATACTGAGCATTTGATGGCCATTGAAAGTGGGAAGGTGGAGAATGTTCCTGCTCCTGCTATTGCTATTGATTATTGGAGGCTTCCTAAGGATGCCACTCTTAAAGACGTTGTTACTGTTATCCGTGCTGATGAAGCTCACCATCGTGATGTCAATCACTTTGCTTCTGTAAGTCTTCTTTTGTCCATATCTTCACTACCCTTCTCCTTCCTCTCATTTATGAGAGATCTGGTTTTGAGGAACTAGAGTCAGTGATGTTTTGTTTGGAACTACTTAATATCAGCACTTATTATTAGAGGTAAATACTGGCTCTAGTCATTAACATAGAAGCTATAGATAATTAATTTGAAGATATTAAGAAAATTAGTTAAGTTAATTATTTGTTACATATATGTGTTGATTTCGGAAACTATCCTCTTCAATTATGTACATTGGATGATTAGAATTATTTCTTCGGTAGGAACACCTTGCAATTAATAGGAATATTTTTGAAAAAGATGGAAAATAAAATCGATTAGGATCTTATATTTAAGATAAAATCTAACCTTTAATTGGCTCTTCAATTAAGAGTTAGGGGTGATCTTATAAGTATTTTTATGTAAACTAAGACAAAACTACCTTCATATACTTACATTTTATATTGAAAATTATGATTAAAAAAAGCTGCTTTTGAAATTTTCAATCAACGTTCCAAACAAGCATTTAAAAAGTTGTGTTGAATTGGGTGTTTGGTATTTTGGGGTGTTATCTAGATCTTGAATTTTTTTTGACAAATAAGATGTACAAATTACAAATATTGAAGTTCGTTTTAGGAGTAATTTTTATTTAAATTTTTTATTTACAACTAAGGTTTTTATATTTACTATTGTTTGAATTTCTATATATTTGCAACCCAGAATTTCCTCAGCAATATTTTCTGAGACCTACCATTATTAAATTAATCTTTTGGGACCCATGTGTTATTTGTCCTTTCCTAAAAAATTTGAACTTTTTTCCTGAATAAAATATATAGATTTTATAATATATACTCTTTCTCAGTGAAAGGTACTGGGGACTTGCTGTGATCAATTTTATAATTTATATGTTAAAAAATAGAGTCTATTATAAAATTTCTTGTTAGGATTAGGTTTCCTTTCGTGTTAATGTTATCGTTTTTTTTTTTTTTTGTGTTAATGTCATCGTTTACTTGATGCAGGATATACAATATCAAGGAAAGGAATTGAGAGAGGCACCAGCTCCCCTTGGCTATCATTGAGTATTTTTTTCCCCAAATTACCCCTTTTATTTTTTTTTTCACGTTAATTAAATGATGTATCATGTGTAGAGTTGTTGGTTGTTGATGATTGATTATCAATAACAAATGTACCTTAAATCTCTTTTTTTTTTTAAAATCAAACATTCAAACATGTCTTTTACGGTTTTACCATGCATGCCCTGATAATTAGGGGAAATTGCTGGAAAAAAAATTCTACATTATAAAATTTATTGTCCAAAAATATTTTAGGACTCTAGTGTTTGAACGGGTGTTACAAATTTTTAACCAGTCCAATTCTTTTTTATTTATGGGCAACATACGTTCAACTCAATTATGTGCAAATATATTTCATTTTACATATAGTTGAATATCAGTTGAATGCATACAGTTGAAAAACTTGCTAAAAATATGTTGTACTTTTACCTAAATTCTTAAATAAATTTTAGATGCTCTAAGCAATGAATTTTGTAATAAGGATTTTCAGCAAATCTTTTTCGCCAAATTTCAGCAAATTA
Source organism: Neltuma alba (assembly GCF_004799145.2). Taxonomy (NCBI): domain Eukaryota; kingdom Viridiplantae; phylum Streptophyta; class Magnoliopsida; order Fabales; family Fabaceae; genus Neltuma; species Neltuma alba. Next base: position 202,428 of record NW_021635275.1, read on the forward strand.
AATTTTCAAGACTATGAGAATAAGCTTTAACATGAATTATTTATTTATTTTTCAAATCAATATATAAGTGTAGATACATTGCTCGGACATCGTTATTATAATTACAAAAGGAAGTTGGCAACAACAAAAAACTGGAAAAGAAATACTATGTTGGGCTTCAAAAAACAGAAGGAAGAATTTCACACAAAAAAATGTTTAAAATTATTAAAATTTAAGTCGTAACAATATTTTACTAAGTTTTGATAATAACGAGTTTACAAGTAACAACATATTTTTATAAAAATTTCTTATTTGAAATTTAATAATTTTAAATTTTTTTCCTGAGATTCTCCAAAAAAAGAATTTGAAGAGGATTAAAAAAATTGGTGTTTGTTTTGTTGTTAATTATGAAGAACATTCCTAATCAACTAAAAAAGAAGCAGTTGATTTTCACATAAATAAATAAGGGTTAATGCAAATTTCGATCATTTAAATTTGTTTTCATTTTAATTTTGATTTCACAAGTTTTATATCATAAGTTTTAGTTTCTTAAGTTTCCTTTTATTATATTAACCCAATAAATAAAGATCTTAATTTTTTTTTTGCCAACAAAAATAAGGATCTTAATACATGTATGCAGCTTCTAGGTAAAAAAAAAAAAATGCATGCAGCTTAGAGTGTTTTAGGTATTTTCAACAATATGCACTCCTCCATTATGTCTTATAAAACATTTTAAAAGTAAGTTATAAAAATTAATAAATTTCATTAAATATGGTTTTTTGGGCCAGGCATTACTTATAGTTGGGAGCGTTACATCTTGAAACACAAGTATAAATTTCAGAAAATACCTTTGTGATCCTCGAAAGTAATGAGCAAATAATTCTTTATCCAAAACATCTTATATTATAAAATAGGAAACTGCTCCAAAAAAAATCATTAAATATAAGTCCTTTTACCATATAAATTTGTTGTTTCATTTTATAAATTTGTTTAGAAATTCAAATTTTTCCCAAAATTTTTTTTTATCATGCCCTTAGACTTTGAAACAATCTTAATTTATACTTAGGGGCAAGTTTCATAATGCAACTAATATTTCAGAATGTGGAGTGGCTACAGTAATTATAATTCACTTCTATTTTTAATCAGGCTCTATAGTTTATTTTGTTTGAATTGAATCCTCATTATTTAATCTAGTAATATTTTTTCTGTGTAATTTAATCTAGCAATTTAATTCTTAAACCGTATGAAATTCATTTGTAAAGATGCACAAGTGTTAAAATGACGTTAAATAAAATAATTTTTTTTTTGAAAAATTTCACAAAATTGTTAAAATTAAAATTAATGAATTTTATACTTAAAGATAAATGTTTATAAATTAAAATTAACTAAGCATTCTTAAGTCTAGTCCAATTTTTAAGATGGAGGTTATAGATCTAAAGCTACAAATTTGTTTCGCTAAATGAAAGATAACAAATAAATATAGTGCATTGTTTTTGTATCAATATTTTTTTGTATTACTATTTTTTTTTAATAAACACACTTTTTATTAGAGTCAATCTTATTTAAGGTTTCAATGTGAATATTATTACTTCCAGTCCTGAATATAAGAGCTAGTTGACTAATTTGAACAGACTAAAAAAATAAGTTAAGTTATTTATTTGTAATAAATATAAATTGTCTTTCCTAAAATATGCTTGCTAATCAAATATATTAGCTAGAACTACTATTATTAAAAAAACTATCTTGGTAAAAAATGTATAAATATGAAAAACAAAATAAATAAGAATTTTATATTTAGTATCAAAATAAAAATTAAATAAGTTCTTATATTAAATACAAGAGGTAGTATATTTTTGTATTACTACTATTTGTGCGTTATTATTGTTAAATTTCAAAATCCAAATTTCAAACATAGTTCTACGGTCCCGACTGGAAATCCTTTTTGTCTATTGCAAATGTCATCCTTTTTAACCAAAAAGTCCAAAGCCGCCAAGTCATCGCCCCCCAGAACCAGAAGATGGGGGGCGGATAGAATAGTGGTGTCTAGGCGCAGAAGGACTTTCTGCAACTGCAATGGATTCCACGCATATGGCGCTCTTCAGAGCTCTGAATCACCATTTCTGCAGAGCGCCTTCTAGTCAATGCATTCCCACTGTTCTTCTCCATCACAGGCTTAAATGCCTTTCTCATAACTATGCTATTCGCAACTCCAGCTCTTTTGCTTCTTCTTCCCCCTCGCTCAGGAGCTTGTGTGCGGTTGTCACTCGACTGCCCTATCGTTTTCGGTGTGTTTCGAGCTCTGCTGCTCCGTTTGCTTCTTCTGGCCCTGGAAATGGCGGGCTTGGAGGGGGGAGTGGTGGTGGTGGAGATGGTGGCGCCGGTGGTGATTCGGGAGACGCCAATCCCAAATTAGTTGGTGATGGTGGTAAAGAACTTTCGGCGCTTTCGCCTGATGTTATCATTCTCGATGTTGCGGTATGAGCTTCTCTCGCACTCCATTACGTGATCTCTGAGGTGGATATTACTTCTTTTTATGTTTTCATTACTTTAAATTTAAATTTATATCCTGCTGTTTCTGATAGGGAATGGTCTGTGGGGGATGTGCAGCTAATGTGAAAAGAATTCTAGAGAGTCGAGTAAGTTGCTCCTGTTTTAATTTGTCTGATTGCTTTGCAGTCTTAGAAGGAAAGATGTGGGGAGTATTCACATCTTACGGGTGTTATTTAAGTTTAGTCAGCAAACTGATTGGACTTGGCGATCTTGATAAGGATGCATTATATTGAACAATGTAATGGCGGCAAAATATTGCTTAGATATTTTAAAGCAAGATTGGATTCTCAGGTCCTAAAACTTCAGAATTCATAATTAAAATTCACACATATGTTTAATTGCTTGCATATAAGAATATGGCTTGGAAATGAGTTGGCGGAGATGGAGTCCAAAAGTGTTGCGGGGGCACTGAGGAGTAACTGCAGAGAATCCATTGGCAAATAGTGGCAGATGTAACTTATCGGGGAGGAACTGATTGATTGTGTTTTGAATGATTACTTGGGTTACTGAAGCCTGGAAACCATGATGTTGGTCCAGTGTCCATCCAAGAATGTAAGAAGGACATTGGTCTTGTACCTTGTGGCCTGGGATTTTGCCGTCTTTGAACTTCATACAAGCCCAAAGCTCCCTAAATTACTGCTCCAGGTCATTGGATTGTCTTGCATCTGGCATCAATACTATGATAAAAACGTGGTGTTTTACCATGTTATGACTTTGGAAATTGCCAAATCATGGCGATTTACCATTCTAAAATATTTATATGTTTCTTCTACAATACAACTTCAGTTTTATGACCCTTAAGCCCCTGGACTCTGATGAGGCCATTTACATTTTTGGTAAAATCATAAATCCTTCTGGAAATATCACCAACAAGAGAGAAAGGGTGATGGCACTTGACCTAAGGGGTAGAAAAGGAACAGACAAATAATCCTGGTAAAGAACTCTGGCTTGTTGTGAATTTAAAAATTTAGGGCTCCTTACCATTGAGCAGTTACATTTAAATGATCAATGATTATTTCCCCTGTAGAATATCTCTCACATTCCACATCCGTGCTGCCAAATGCAGCCTAAGTAGCCCTAAACCTAAGTTGAATTAAGTGGAAATGTGAAACAGGGTTTCAAGGTTATATATCCCTGATACTCTCTTTTACTTAACAACATGAATAGAAAACAAAGATAAAAGAAAGAAAACATGTATTGCTCTTAAAATGCTATGTTTTCTTTCAATTCAAAAGCATTTAATGCTTTTCATCTCTGTATCTAAATTGATGCTCTTTATCTGTTGTTTTAAGGACAGCCTCAAGTGTCATCTGCTACTGTAAATCTAACAACAGAGACAGCAATAGTTTGGCCTGTATCTGAAGCAAAAACTGTGCCAAATTGGCAAAAGCAATTAGGAGAGGCGCTAGCAGAGCATTTGACTAGCTGTGGTTTCAAGTCTAGCCTTCGGGGTATTGCTTCATGATCACCAATATTTTCAATGTGTCATTTAGTTTCGTTACACTTTTTAGTCTTATTAACATAGGGAGACATCTTTACGAGGATATTCCTTTATAAAATACAATGTGAAGCAGAAGAAAAAGAATTGTGTTGGTCAGGCCTTATAGATCTTAAAGCATGTGATAATGTTATCAATTTATTGTGTTTTAATATATTAATGAAAGATGCTAAAATGATGCAATTTGGTAGTTTCTTTGGCTCTCAGGTTCCCTGTTGTCCTGTAGTTTTTCTGCTTAGGAGGATATCCTGTCCTTGTCTTTATTGTGTTTTATTTCTTTTCTAAAATCACTTTTCTTGTTTAATAAGAGATTTATGTCTTCATGCCTTACTTTCCATGAAGTTTTCTTCTTGAGTTAATCCTTTGAGACATACTAAGATGCTCCCGGACAACCTCCCTTGGAGAAAATATGGAATCCTCTCCCTCCCCTGAAAGATTGCATGAATGTTATCCAGGTGACCTATTGGTAATCTGCATATGTATTATGAAAAAGAGAGCAAGATTTTCAAACGCAACATAATCTTTGTTTTCAAGGTATTGAACACCTTTGCATGTAAAATAAACTGTTATTTTAACCTGTGGCTTAATGTACCACCTTGATCAACATTTACAAAATTACTAATATCACCAACAATTAATGAATGGAAACTGCCAACACCCTTAGCGCACAAGTGGTGCAGCTTTTAGCCTACCCTTATTAAATTGGTACCTTCATAGTTAAAAATTGCATGTTTGCTTGGTTATGTTTGTTTATGGTGGTTTGTATCAAATTATCTAGTCACATTCCTGCTGATTTCATTTTAATAATGTCATTGGCATTTCTGTGGACTCTTAATGTTCAAAGTAATGAGAATTCTGAAGGCACTTTTAGATGGCTTTATGTTCAAGTCAGATTTTCATTACCGCTAGAATTCTTGATCCAGTTGTTCAATTATTTGTTACATGCAAGTGCTCGATTTTGACTTTTATGAAATTCTTGACATTGTTCTTTGTAAACATTTATGCCCCTGGAAGAATTCGTTATTTTTACTTTCATTAACTTCTGGAAGTGTTTAGACTGACACGATAATTTCTTTTACTTAGAGTTTTAAATATTCATGTAAGCAGTAGAGTGAAAACCCATTTTTAGTGGAATTTCATTCTTCAATTCAATTGCTTTCTTTTGCTGGGCTGTTATTTATAAGTATAGTTATTTGTAAATTGTGAACTGCCATTCTGACTTGGCGTTCCAACTTTATTTTTCATGTTTATGGTATACACGCCCTAATCTTGTCCACTTGCTTGTTTTTATTCACCCTTCATAATGTCTAATGACTGTGATTTTTCCTGAGTCCTGGTTAATGTCTGTGGTAAAGGTTCAGCATACTCTCAAGACTGACGTGTTTTATTCAGTTGAAAATCCTAAAACTAGTGTTTGAGAAATGACCAGAAGTTGAATTTTCTTACAAAATTCAAATTTTGAACGGTATAGGAAAGATTATCTAAATAACATTTCAAAGTTTTGTGGCTGTGGCATGCTTGAATTGCCAAATTTATGTAAAGCATAAATGTTGACATTTTTAATCCCGTAGCTGTTCATTAAGTTTTCATTACTTCAAATAAGTTTGGGTGTTCCCACTTACCATGTGCTTTGGAATTCATTTGATTTATGTAAAGCTTGGTGGGTTAGTGGCAGGTCAGAAAGTAGAAAGTGATGCAATTATTTCACCATTTTAGTGCAGAAGAGGTCTTATCTGGAGTCGATGGTATGGCCTTAATTCAAGAGGTTTTAAGTTTCACCATGATACCTTTTATATGACCAAGCAGTTTTCAAATCCTATCTCCACCATTGTAGATGTATGGGTTAGGTTTAAAAAATCATTATTGATGTTATAATTTCTCCTTGAGTAGGTCAGTCTCTGTAGCTAATGTGGTTGGTATTGGGGAGTCTTGTCTGTGCTTGGGAGGCCTTGCGTTTGAAGAATTTGCTGATATTCAAAACTAGAACTCCTTTAGTTGTCAAGAGTTTATGAACTTTTCATCTAAAGTAGGTTGTGTGCTTGCTAGACGTTGGATTTCCAATTGGTTACCCACTGCCTGGTTAATGCTGTATACTGTTGGTATAATGAATATTCAATTTTGCGATCTGTCTGCGTGATGAATCCCTATTTTATTATAGTTTTATATCTATTTAAGGGTTTTTGAGATAATAATTGGGTAAAATACAGCAAATATAGAAAAAAAATACATAAATGAAATAAATAATAAAAAAGGGCTTATTTGTCTGTTGTTTATATAATTTCTCTTGAATGGATTTATCTATGTGGATGGAAGGTATTTATTTCTTATGACTGTGCTATTTATACTATCTTCTGCAATTTATGACCTTCAAATGTAAACTTAAAATATTATATTATGTGCTGTGAAAGTTTTGCTTTCTAATTTTCATGAGTTATTTTACTCTATTGAACTAAATTATGCATACTAATTCATGCACATTCGAAAGTTTTTGCAACATGTTATGAGTCACTCGTATTGAATCTTCTAATCTTCATGTGTCATGACTTTTTCTGTATCATCAGTTGGGGAATTATAACTTCCTGACATTAGTTTAGTCGTGAAGGTCTACTCTGGATGAGCGCATTAAGTTATACTTTATATGTTTGCTGTAGCCTGATTTATTGATTTATGTTAGGAGTAAGTAGTCATAGGTGATAAATTTTAGGTTGAAGTATCATGAGAGTCTCAAGCTATCTACTTTTACCAGGTTATAAATTTCTGCTAGATCTTAGGTTCACATATTGTGCAAAGTAAATCTGACGGGGACTTAAATAATATGGGATGCCTAAGTCCCGTTTTAATAGCTAGCTTTTGGGGGAGGGTTCCCCATCTACCTGATTGCCTATCCAAATCGTCATGCCTTGCCAAGCTAGAACACTGGAGTAAATTATCTGAGCCTTGCCTTGGCTGTTCAAGTGTTCTTTCCAAGTTAACATTTTTAGAGTGACTAAGTTATTTAACAAAATTGAAGGTTTACATTCATCATGATTGCTTGACAATTCTGCTTTCTTGAAGTGCAGATTCAGCAAGAGACAGTTTCCTCCAAGTTTTTGAAAGGAAGATGGAGGAAAAGCACAGACAGTTGAAAGAAAGTGGTAAACACCTGATGAGCATTTTGAGCTTATATAAAATGATGGAAGATGTTGCTGATAATATTTCTTTAATCTCTCCTATGATCATTTGATTGTAATCATGATGTTAATGATGCAATGCCTTTCTTGTTCTCTCTTCATGGTGTTTAAGGGCGAGAGTTAGCTGTTTCCTGGGCTCTATGTGCTGTCTGCCTTGTTGGCCATCTTTCTCATTTCCTTGGAGCGAAGGCACCTTGGATCCATGCATTTCATTCCACTGGGTTTCACTTATCCCTGTCTTTGTTTACATTGGTTGGTCCTGGGCGTCAACTTATTCTTGATGGCATAAGAAGCCTTCGTAAAAAGGCACCAAACATGAACACATTGGTTGGTCTTGGGGCTTTGTCATCATTTGCTGTCAGCCTATTTGCTACCTTGCTTCCGAAATTGGTAAGATAAATCGTGATAAATTTTCTTATTACCCAACTGTAATTTTAAATGCATTTGCTTGGCAAATAACATTTAGTAACACAAATTCCTTTCTAAAATAAACGGGTAAATTAAATTTTTACCCCTCTTTGTTCTGGCCCAAAATCAGTTTTCGTTTTCCCCTTGTGATTTGCTTACCTACCATTTGGTCGCCTGTGGTATTATACGTCTGAATTTTAACAAATTACAAAGTGAAAGTATACTTGTTCCCTTGAAAATATGTAATTTGGCTTGCATTAATAGTTGACATGAACATGGATGTGGTAAATAGCAATTTTTTTTTTTTTTTTATGCAGGGCTGGAAGGCTTTCTTTGAGGAACCAATTATGCTAATCGCATTTGTCTTGTTAGGAAGGAATCTGGAACAGAGAGCTAAAATTAAAGCAACCAGTGATATGACTGGACTTCTTAGTATATTGCCATCAAAGGCTCGCCTTCTGGTTAACAATGACACTAAGGAGCTTGAATCAAGTGTTGAAGTTCCTTCTGACAGTCTTTTTGTTGGAGACCGAATTCTTGTGCTTCCTGGAGTAAGTAATATAGAATTTTTAATTTGTCAGGATAAAACCCTGCAGCTCCTTCACCCTTTCATAGCAGGAGCCGCTATTGTTTATTTTTCCATCATGGCTGACCATTAGTAGCTTATTATGACGCATTAAAATTGTCTAATAAATATAAAGACATGACAGTGGTGTACTCCATGTCCTCAAACAATGGGAAGTGGAAAATGGGGACAAAATGTGGGGAAAGGTGCAGAAAGAATTTGTCTTTTTAAATTGCATTCTCATCTGTTTTAATCTACTTTGCTTTCAAAAGCTACTACCATCAGTAGAAGCTCTATTTTATATCCGTATAATACTGGGGAAGGCAGCAAGGCTAATATAAGTTAGAACTAAAAGCAAGTATGATGCTGTTTGTGCAACAAAACTATTGCTAATTTTGGTTAGATCACATTGTGCTTGAATTGTAATGAGTGGCATTCATAAAGTGTTTGTTAGGCTTCGTTGATATATTTTTAACCCATATACTCTTACTATCTAGGATCGTATTCCAGCAGATGGAATTGTTAGAACTGGTAGAAGCACTGTAGATGAGTCGAGTTTTACTGGAGAGCCTCTGCCAGCAACAAAACTACCTGGGGTATTCTTATGTTCTCAACATATTTATCTGAATAATAAATTATTTGGCTTTTGACTTTACTTGTCAGTCTTACTTGTTTATCTATATGTGGGTCTATGGCGCAATCAGCGTGGTGCATTTGTACTAGTTATGAAAAATCTTTAATGTTATTGTGGGTCATTTAACCAACCTATTCTCTTTCCCGTATCTGTAGCAGCACTACAATTAATTCAATTGTAACTGTGTTGGATTTTGTATGTGCAGAATCAGGTTGCTGCTGGGAGTATAAATATAAATGGCACTCTTACAATTGAGGTGCAGAGACCAGGCAGTGAGACTGCCATGGGAGACATTGTTCGTCTGGTTGAAGAAGCACAGAGTCAGGAAGCTCCAGTTCAGCATTTGGCTGACAAGGTTTTCTTATTGAATCTTTTATCACTTTTATGCCCGTCATATCATGTTTCTGCATTGAGGAGTCTGGTCAAATTCATGGTGTTCATATTGTAAAATCTGGTTTACATTTTTAATTATTGATCCCTGCTGGCTCGATCTTGAAAGAAGGTACAGTCTGGCTAAGATGTCTAAAATGGCCAAACTTTGTTAATACTAGACATTGTAATGTGGTGTGTTTTTTCTTTTATCTATTTTGTTTCTCCTGTATATTCCGTGGTGTTTACTGTTGTGTCTGGTTGGAGTAGAATTTCATAATTTCTCAAGGTCATTTGTATGTCCTTCCATATATTATGTGAATGAGATAGGAATAGGATTGTGTTCACGGCCTCTCCTTGATTTTTATGCATGCATCTGTGCGAATTGAATGTATTGGCTGATTAACAAACTGCCAAGTATTTTTTGTTTGTGTATATTTGCGCATTGTTTGCTTGATTGCTGCTGGGTATAGGTATTCCCAACATTTGTTGTCGTTATTTACCTTTTGCTTAATTTTTGTAACATTATTTTGCATCCAGGTGGCTGGACACTTCACTTATGGAGTAATGGCAGCTTCTGCAGCCACATTTACATTCTGGAGTCTGTTTGGCACGCGCATTCTTCCTGCTGCTCTTTATCAAGGAAGTGCAGTTTCTCTGGCATTGCAACTTGCTTGCAGTGTTCTGGTATGATTTTCAGAAGTTGTAAATGAGTCTTACATTCCAATTATCTCCTTTGAGGCATAAGGAAGCTAGTACGTAACTGTCTTCTTTCATACTATGTCAGCAACTTAAAAATGTAAAGCCCATTTTTGTCCCTGATATGATGCTTTCATATATTAGATCGAGTGCTTTTTGACATGGAATTGGACTTGTTTTAACCTTTATTCCCCAAATTTCTGACATTAATTTGATTTTAGCACAATCTGGTAACAGGCTTTTGCTTGGTACTTGCTTTAAGCCCAACATGATTTTCTGTGGGAGAGCATATAAGTGTGTTAGTAACATTAAGTTCATTGCTTAGCCCTCCTGTAAGATTGGGTGGCTCTTCAACATTAGTATATTATTTAATTGAAGCTCCAAAGCTCTTAATTCATGATTCCATTTTTGGCTGTACAAAATGGAGATACCATTTATTTGTTTTTTGAATGAAAGGTTTCATATGTTGTCGGAGAGAATTCAAAGATAAAGAATTTATAATTGCAATAGAGTGGGGAGTAGAACCTTATCGTTAATGGATCAAATGCTTTGCCAGATGTGAAGACAGCTTTTCTGGATTTCCTCTGTTTCTGATTTAAGTGGGTTGTTGCTTTACTCATTCATTATTTTTATCTGTTTGTTACTTCCTTGCCTTATCCAATTTTAAGTACGTGGGATTGGAGCCTTATTGCTTAAGCTTTTTTTATCTCTATTTATTGGATAAATTCCTGATCTATTTATGAGTAAGAAAAAGTACCGGAGCTATTCCACTTTCTCTGGTTGAGTCCACAAATCTTCAAAACTGAAAATTCATTCCAGTCTTGGGTACCAACTACTTAGGGACCTACTTCTATATCTGTTAATATGAGCTTAAACTCTTTGTCCGGCTAACTGATTCATTGCCGGGAATCACATTTAACTTGTGATTATTTGAGTCAAATCACATTGGGCATAAGAATGTTCTCTGGCTTTGATGTCTTTATTTGTTTCCTGATTTTGAGGCTTTACTGCCTTTATGTGTTTCCTTGTTTTGCTGGCTGGGTCGTTCCTTATGAGAACGTAATCAGACCTTAATTAGTTCTTTAATTATTCTTTATTTCTATGGTTTTTTCTTTCTTGGAGGGTGTGAATCTGTCCTCAATTCTATATTTTTTCCCCTGCTCAAAAGAGAATCTGGGCATATATTATTGGAAATTACTTACAGTGATTTGACACAGGTTGTTGCTTGTCCGTGTGCACTTGGGTTGGCCACACCTACAGCTGTGCTGGTAACATCTTCAAAGAGGCTGCATCTCTCATCCCCATAGTCATCATTGTGTGTAGACTAAGCCTTACGGTATTACGTTGCTGTGTGTTTAACAGGTTGGAACTTCTTTGGGAGCCACGAGAGGATTACTTTTACGGGGTGGAAACATTCTGGAGAAGTTTTCAATGGTAGATGCTGTTGTATTTGACAAAACAGGGACCTTGACAATTGGTAGACCTGTTGTGACAAAGATTGTTGATACAAGTGGACAAGACATAAACTCAAGGTTGAGTGGGGCACAAATTTTCATATGGGAAGAGTACTATTATAAAGATATTGACTTTCACTTTGATTTTAATCCCATATTGCTGTCAGTTTGGAACTATATTTTAATAAAAAATTACGAGACATCCCTCTCATGTTGATTACCCTTGATATTGAACAGATCAACAATAAAAGTTGGAACTCCTACCATGTATTATCCCTTTTTAGGGGCATATTTTTTTTCTTAAAAAAAAACAGTAGTGCAATACGGCTATCAAAAACTGTAAGTAACAGACATAATAAGTTAGGTTAGTTAATTTTAAATAGCTTGCCTTATTTATCAGTGTAATTAAAAAGGAAAAAACAAAAAAACAAAAATAAAAGCTTGGCTGTTCAGTAAATATCATGCAAGTACAGTTAGATTTTTAGCAGTTTTATAATCAATTTTTAATAAATTCATGCTTAGCACTACAATTTCTATTTTGATTTCTCTTATGTCGCCTCTTGAGAACACCATCATCTATGTGTAACTAGACCTTGTACAACAGAAATTGGAAATTCAACTCATGATAGCACAACCAAGTTAGCATCGTCTTGCTAATTGCCTTAAAACGTTTAAATATGCATCCCTGAAAAGAATATGGCGAATGAGTTTTCGCATGATGCGACTATAAACTGTAGGAAATCAAATTATCTAAATGTTATTTATCTTTTCTAATTTAGCAATTTCTTATTTATCTTTTTGGTTTTAATTCCCATTTATTGGCCAGTTTGTTTAGCTCTCAGGATAAGATTATCTTAAGCATTTCTCCGCCTAAGATAGGAGTCCTAGATGGTGGGGGTTTCTCAAATATTTTATTGCTAGCCTTAGTTTAGGCCTTATCATTATATGCAATTGGGATTTGAGTGGCAAGGATTTCTCCTTTCCTTTATATGTTTGATTATTTCCACTTTACAGAACAAGTTCAGATGGTTATCAAACCCTGAATTTCTGCGTGAACATTGATTGAACCCTCAGTTTTATATTAACCTTAACCCTGCCGTGAAGACAACTGATGCATTGAAATGATATTGCATAAGTAGCGTTCATTCACGTTAAATTTTCATCAAATTGACTTTTCTTGAATAGGCTTCAAAGATCATTTTCAGCTGTTCTGATTTAGCCTTCCCAAGTATTACAGGCTCACATAGCTTAAGTGAATCCAAAGCCCTAGAAAAATTATATATGTTAGGTTGCTTTATCTCCAATCACTTTTTTACTCAAAAAAAAAAAAAAAAACTAAAGATGTTTTAATTTAATTCCATAATTCTCGTTTCTTTTGTATGTGACGGGTGACTAAAACATACCAGAGAAAGAAAAGACAAGGGAAGGGAATGAGCTGGCAATGAGAGATGGGGGTTGTAACTAATGCCGACAATATAGAGAGGGCTGTAACTAATGCTTGAGTGCGGTGGTGTGTTCTCTGTTTTGCTATTTTCAATAATTTCTGTGATTGCGTGGCTGTAATTTCACTGAGATACTCCTTAATCCTTGCATCGGATAGGGATGACCTCATTTTATTCCATAAATAATGCAAACCGCAGGCAATTCCATCAGTATGTATATACATAAATATGCATATGGCATTAAGAGCATTTCAAATCTAATTGTTTTCCATGTTTTTACTTTTGTAATGATTTCTTGGAAAAACTTGTTATTCTGAAACGTTATGTCAGATGTCATCAAGTTTCTGAAATTATATGATTTTTTGGTAGAATAGGTATGCAATTAAAGGTAATGGCATATCACATGGTTAATGTAGGCAAGCTGCAGACAATGAGTGGTCAGATGTTGAAGTTCTGAGATTAGCTGCTGGAGTAGAATCAAATACAGTACATCCAGTTGGTAAAGCAATTGTAGAAGCTGCTCAGGCAGTTAATTGTCATAATGCAAAGGTGTTCATCTTATTGTTTGATTTTTTTAAGGTTCACTGCAAATATGATTATTCTTTTTTGTTGGTTTTGCACACTTAAAATTTCCAATTAGCTTTTGATCTGAAACTTGTCTCCCAGTTAGCATAGATGATACATTAGCTGGTCATATTTGTTTTCTTTTTGAAGTTTATTTTATGTTATCTTTATCTTATTTTACTTCTAGACTGGGAGGGGGGATTGACTCTAGAGATCATCGTATCCTGGCTTCTACATGATTTCAACAGCTTAAATCCTTGACACGGTATTAGAGCCTTTGTAACAAAGTAGTTAAGAATTTGATCCTTGATGACCCCATTTCTTTAACTAAAACTCAGTTTCAGTGTATAGCCAGGAAAGTTTCAGTGAGTGTAAGATAGGACTATGCTTTGTTCACACTTCAAGTTCTAAGGGCCTTTTTGTGAGAGAGAATATTTGATATTATAATAAACTATGCACGGTCCTTCACTTGATAGCTTAAACTTTTGAGTTGAAGTGACTCTTGACACTTCTTTCTATCTTCTAGTCTCCTGTACTTACCTTGGATCAGATGATTTAAGAGGAGAAGGCATTTAATGGACCTAAGAGCGATTGGATTTTCAAATTTTCTGAAGTAATTTAATCAAGTGAAATTTGGAGGAATTTGATATCCCCTGAAGAGGTGGAATTTGGGAGTATGCTCTCACTGTTGATCCCCTGAAGGTCATTATCTGTCTTACCTGTTCAGTTACCCTTGTTTGGTGGAGGACATGCCAGTTAGGAGCAATAGCTTAGAATGCAGTGTTTTTGTCCTCTTCTACAGGGAGTATCTTTTTTCCAAAAGAGATCGATTTAAAGAACAGAATTTATTGGTAGAGTACTACATTGGTAGATATTGTAAAGTAGAAGATTATTGTTAGATGTCATTTTATATTCGGATTGTTCTGCCTGTCTTTTTAAATTGATCAAAATACAACTGTCAGCTTATTTGCAAATTTCGCAGGTAGAAGATGGGACATATTTGGAAGAACCTGGGTCTGGTGCAGTAGCAATTATTAATAACAATAAGGTTTCAGTTGGGACTTTGGAATGGCTCATCAGGTATTCAAGTTATGGTTGTTCCTCTGATTCACACATGATCTCTTTAACATTAATTAATTGGAACGGGGATGCTATTTCCAATTGGTTGCAGTAAAGGGAGAACGTTTATTTGCAGTAAAATTCATTCAATGGTTCTAGGAACTTTCAATTGTATTACTCTATGGAAGTACAAAACAAAAAAGAAAGAATTTTTCTGTGTTTTTTATTGTTTAATTTTCAACCACTGATCGGTAATATCCTTTGCACAGGCAGGGAGTTAACAAAAATATTCATCAAGAAGTTGAGGACCATAGAAGTCAGTCTGTTGTTTATGTGGGAGTAAATGACACTGTAGCTGGGCTTATATATTTTGAAGACCAGATAAGGGAAGATGCAAGACATGTTGTTGAAGCTTTGTCTAAACAAGGAATCGGTGTTTATATGCTCTCGGGAGACAAAAGGAGTACAGCTGAGTACGTTGCATCTATTGTTGGAATTCCTGGAGAGAAGGTAAAAAATTCTAGACAAACCTCTACATATCCCTTCTATAAATATGTGCATTTGTAATGTTGATATTTAGGTGACATGCTCAATATCTTTAGATAACTATTGATAAAGCATAAAAAGGATTACATGGGTGCTTCACTATTGAGTGGGTAGTTTAGGTTAGTTGTCATAGACTCTCAAGTTAAGTTCCTGTTGTACCACAATATTTCTTCCGTTGTTATTTTTCAGGATTTTTTTTTTAAATTGAATAACTGGATATCTCATATTTTTGTCAATTGTAGGTGCTATCTGGAGTGAAGCCAGATGACAAAAAGAAGTTTATAAATGAACTCCAGAAAGATCAGAAAGTTGTTGCTATGGTTGGCGATGGGATCAATGATGCAGCTGCCTTGGCTTCGTCACATATTGGTATTGCATTAGGTGGAGGTGTTGGAGCTGCTAGTGAGGTGTCTTCTATTGTGCTGATGGGCAACAGGCTCTCACAGGTAATTTGTATTTACCTTGTGTTCTGTTTGATTACAGGTTTCTTCGGTTTATTGAAATTAAATTAATTTTATTTATTATTGCTGGTTATTCATATTATATTTGTTTGATTTTTACCTTTTCATTATACAATTTTAGTTTCTGTATAGCAGTACTATTTGGTAAAATATAACAGGAAAATGTTTGCGCTGGATATCTCGATGTAATCGTGTTCAGATTATTAGTATAGTTTGATCTTAAATGTATTTTCTTCATGGTGTTTTGCATGTTTATTTCAATTTTATTATTTTGCACAATTTCTAGGATTGCAGTGGGAGACTTGTTAACACGGTTTCTTATATTTATACCTCCTTGCTTATCAAATATAATAAATTTCAGAGCATTCAATCTAAATCTGCAGTTTTCTCTTGTGCTAAAAGAGAGATGTTTATCACATCATCACATGGCCTCTTGGGTTTGCATTTCTTTTTGTCAGGAACCAGAGCAATGCATAAGGCACACAACAAGTGTTTTTTCCTTCTGAAATATTGCTTCCTATAATGGATATATATATATTACGTTCCTAAATGATTTATATCTATGCAGCTGCTTGATGCATTGGATCTTAGCAGGCTTACGATGAAGACTGTGAAACAAAATCTTGGGTGGGCTTTCCTATACAATATTGTAAGTTCTGCAACTGAAACTTGATCATATCAATGCAGAATATATAGAAAGAGTACTATTGGCTCAACTGTTGTTTTTTTGTTTTTTTTTAAATACAAATTGAATTTCAGATTTGCTTTTTAATACAAAGCAACTTGTTAAAACTTAGAATTTAGAAATGACTTGCCAATGCTAGTTGGCACCTTTTTTTTTTTTTCCAATCCATTTTTTCCCTTTTGCCGACAAAGCAAGTTGGCACTACTAATTGTAAGGACCTAGATAAGGCTTGCACCCCACCTCCCTGGGTATGGGTTCAAATTCCCCTATGACCACTCAGGTCTCGCATCAGTATCAGTCCATCCCAAGTGGGGAAATTGTGTCTAAGCTTCAACTACTTTTTTGAAAGTTTTATATAATCCATAAAAATTATCATTCAGCTCTATATGTTAACTGCTAGCCTGAAAGTATCATCAGTCTCATGTTAACATGGTTCTTATTTCCTAGTGAGCTAGGAGTTAGGTCACTTGCGATATCTTTCTTACTTTTGTCGTACCAACGTGGAACTGGTTAAGTTTATGATTAATATGGCCAAAAGTAACTTTGAGGGCTTAAATGTCTATCTTTTGTCTGCATTCTGGGTTGTTGAATTTAAACATAACCGCCGCTTTATTTTTTCTTTTGTCATCGACTATTTTTGGGTAATCGAGAGCTTTCATGCAGGTTGGAATTCCAATTGCAGCTGGATTGTTACTTCCAGTAAGTGGGACCATGTTGACTCCGTCAATTGCAGGGGCTCTCATGGGCTTGAGTTCCATTGGGGTTATGACAAACTCATTGCTTCTAAGATACAGATTTTCCACGAAGCAAAAACAAATCCATGCGGCATCCCCGATGGTCGAAACCCATGCCGATACTGATCTTGCCCAAAAAGAGAAATTAAAATATGGACAGTAAAGTGATAGATGGTGCAGGATAACAGAAAACAGAACGCAGGTTCTCCATCCTGCTTTTGGGCAGAGATCAGCAAAGATATGGACATTCTTCTGTTTTTGAACAAACAGATCTGATAGTTGTTCCTATCCACTAATTAAAAAATTTGAAGCTGTCAGCTGAGAAATGAGACGCATACCAGAGCATGCTTACTTGTGGGGTCCAAAGTTAAGGTGATGTTATGGATATGACACTGAAGGACCCCAAACCCGGAATTTTATTTTATAGGAATGAGTTTAAAGGGTATTTGTCCGAAGATGAGATATTCATTCTTTCCAGCGTTTCTTATCTTAGTTCTCATTGATGGATTTGATAGTAGTTTGTAAGCCTACTTCCTTTCTAATGTGTATCTTGCCTGTCTCATCACAGTTCAAAATTGTCTTGTGCGATGTTGGCAAGTTGGCCACGTCGGGAAGGTAGATTTATTTTCTCCTATTTAATGAAAGAGATCTAAATTACTATGATGTCACAAAGGATGAGCAATTTATTCTTGATGATGATGTGTGTTATATCTCAACCATCTTCTTAAGCTGATTTTAAGAACTAAAACTTTACGTGATTACATTATAAGATTTTCGTCGTACAACAATCGAGAATATTGAATAACAAAAACAGGAATTGTTAGTACCTGTTTGTATTAGTGGTGAATAAACGTATTAATTAAAAGAGATGTTGATTAGTTGCAATTTCTGTTTGCATACCTTTTTACAAGTAATTTTAAAAAATTGATTGCCAAGAATTCATTTATTAATATTACTTATAGATGTTTTATTCTTATTATTAAAATAATAATAACTACTAATATAATTTTCATTTAATAATAATTATTACTTTAATATAGCTTTTATTTAATAGTTATTATTGAAATGATAGATGGGGAAAGTCTCATTGCTAAACTTCTATTAGATTTTTTCCACTCCTTATTACTTATATATTATCACTAATCTACTTAATACAAGAGCTACTTAGAGGTTATATTTAACCATAAAAATAATATTTTAATTCTCTAATTCTCAAATTTATAATGCACTCTTCAAGATACCTCTATTAATTATAGAGAATTCTCATTAAAAATAGTTTCAATGTATATAGTTAAATAATATAGTTTAAAAAAACCAACACACTTGTTACATTTACCCAACCTGACTAATTTTTTTTAATATTATCAAATTAGTTGTTTCGCACTTTTATTAAGGATAGAAAGTAGCAGCAAAATAACTTTTCTTCAAGCATCCCATCTTTTTTCCAACAAGCAGAACATACCATGGATTCTACCGCTAAACTATTTTAGTTTTACAGAAACTTGTCACGGAAAACAGGATAACGAAATAAGACGGTATAAAATGCCACTGTACAAAACTCTGACCATTACTGATGTCATGCTCATCCTACATTGTAAAATTACAGCCATTCACATCTTCAGAGGTTAGCCCAGCAGGTAAAGTATGGTTTCATCTCCTACAAGGAAATGGATTTGAATTTCATGGCTAAAGTGAGGATCCCATTGGTGACTAATTTATCGACATTTTTATAAATGTTCTGAGTTGTAAGCCTGTCTGAACCTTTCTTAAGCCTTTGAAACCCGACACATTTAAATTTTTATTTCAAATACTAAAAAAATTGGGAAAAAATTGACACACTCACAGGATACCTACTGAACAACCAAAGATTTTTTTGGTACTCTGATTCGTTTGTCTCCGCCTATTTCAACCCCACATTTCCAGGCAAGCGTCAAAACAATTTTCAGACCCAAAGCTAGATAGGTATTTGGCTGTAAGGGAATTCAATTAGCCGGAAATCATCAAGCAATCATTTCAAACTTCGCATTCCGAACTGCATTTTCCAAGCCTCACTCTCTGCCACCAAAGAAATTGGCATTTGCTTTATTTGGTTCCAGAACTGTGTCACACCATGTAAGTCATGCCAACCTGAATCAGGCGTGTGTGGGGCACAGCTAAATTTGCAGTCCCCCTCCTGCAATTCTTTCTCAAAAAGGCATAAAAATAGTTTATAACTAGCTTTTTGATAAACCATGAATCCTTCCTTGCTCTTATATCTCCATGACCAAGAAGATAAACAACTCCAGATTCTTTAGCCACACGCAGGAGGGATAGCTCCCTTTGAAGACTCTGCTCTGCATCAAAAGCAGGAAGACTAGAAGATGCTGGGCTCACCTCTGATGTGCTGGTTATGGAAACAGGCTTGCTTGCATTATTGTAGCTAGCCAGGAGAGGAACACTAAGAGAGTAAACACTCCCATTGGGAGCAACGAGAACCTTAGAGTACTCATCCTCTGAATCGCTATCATCCCTGTCACTTTCCAATGATCGCTCGAGAGCCTCTTGACGGACAAACTTCTCTAGGCTCTCAATCAGAATCTGCTCAAAAACTTGTTGATTTTCTTTCGGCACATCTTTGTAACCATACCTGTACGCAAGTTAAAGTTCAAGTGAAGGAACCGCATGCGTTATTTCTTGAAGTAATATGAATAGTAATGATTCATGTAGACAATAAATCCAAACTTTTCATAGGATATACCATTTGTCCTGTGCCTTTTGGTTTCACATTTACACTGAAGTAATACAAAATTAAGCTTCCTACCTGGCAATACAACGAAAGATATGGTAGCTTCTTCGGCAGACTCTCCGGAAAACGAATCTTTCATTTTGGGGCACCACTGGAACTGGAACACTCTTCATACACACAAATATAATCAAGGAATGTATTGCTGGAAGCGAGGTCAGAAAATGGCCGAAAATTGATGGAATTCCTTTGGCCAACTCATTATAAATCAAACCAATGCCAGGTGCTCGAACTGTTCCCAGATTACAGCCTAATTGCCGCATCAAATCCATTGATAACTTTTGCTTGACTTCAGTTTCATATTTGAGCTTGCTACCATAAGTCCATACATACATGATAAGAAACATTGTTATGGCAAAAACCAATATTATCCAACTTCCATCTGTAATGCTCAACAGAACCGACGAAAAATAAGTCAACTCCAATCCCAAGAAGACTGTCATAAAAAGGAGCACTTTGATTATGTGCGTCTGCCATATAAGAAGCATTATGAGGGTAACTAAAACAGATGTCATCATCATCACTCCGAGCTCTGCAATGCCTGAAAATTGTAAAAGGGTGGCAGGATATAACAAGCAAGCCAAGTCCCAAGAAAAAGGAAATAAATGAGAAGTAAAAACAATTTTCTTCCTTTCTTTTCTTTTTTGGGGAGGAGGGAAAGCAGAGAAGAAAGAAATAAAGGAGTGCTTTGTGTGCTTAGTTCTCAACCATGACAGAGGGCATTCCGAAGAAATTACTGGAGAGAATTTCAATCTGCTTACACATAAACAAATCATTTTAATGCTAACTATTCTATGATGATGTTTGAGTGTTTGACCTCAATTTTACTGTAACATTATTACCAATGACAGATTATTTATAAGCAAAATATATATATATATATAGATAAATAAAGCTCAAAGCAATTACCATATGCATTTCCAATCTCTTCGATCCTGGATATAGAGCAGACAAGCACCAGTGAAACAGCCAAAAGGAACCAGTTAATAACAGGGATATAGATCTGACCCATATATTTCCGAGAGGTATGAATTATTTTAAGGCGAGGGAAACACCCAAGCGCAATAGATTGTTTTATGCATGAAAAGGTGGCAGTCGTCATGGTCCGACTTGCAATCATTGCAGCAATGTTAGCGATGAGGAACATTGGCCAGAACACACCACCTGAAGACAGATAATTGTACAACAAAATCTCCTGTAAATCATCCAGAAAGCCATCTGTAAAGAATGAAGGAATAGGAATAATTATCAATACTTACTTGGGATAGAAGAGAAAAAAACATCACCAGCATCAGCATGGTTGTCCATCAGGTAAGCAGCTTGACCCAAATAACCCAATAGTAGGCATGGCAGAACAAGAAAGAAAAAGGTAAGCTGCAGGCAACCAACATCAATTCCATTAGAGAAAAATTATCAAACAAGAAGGATAAGGAATTATGATATAGCAGAAAGAACCCTGAGATTCTAATAAACATTACAAGACACTAGTTTTTCATATTCCATTACCTGAACTGATTGTACAGAGAAGTAGCAAAGATCTGCAAACATGGCCTCAGAACCTACAACACGAACCAGTAAGAATGTTAAGCAATAGTTGAAAAATTCACGTAAATGCCACCAATAGTTATTCAGCTGCAAATTCACCACATAATACTATCAAGAATTGACACGAGGTCAATGAAAAAGAACAAACATTAATGTTAACTGTGAGTAAAAACTGTTCACAAGTTCCACAAATGCTTATTCTGTGAAGAACAATCTCTATATTCTACTAATTACGCTTCAATTTTGATTGTGGAAAACCGGGGCTATGGGCCAGAAACTTTTTTCCCCCCAAAACCATGGGCAAGCTTATCATATAAATCTTTTCATCCTAAAGTCAAGTATAAAATAGGAAACAGCAAAACATGTCATTATCAATTTGATAAAATACCGTTGCATTGACACATCCATAGGTCTGTCTTTTCCACCAATACCCTGAATATATGGACGTTCACATAGCCAACCACACTAATCATCAGCATAAATTCACAGTGAAGGACTAAGAGGTGGCTCAGATTATTCACTCATTAAAGTTTCCCCATGATCTGTGTGTGAGAGAGAAATGGAAACTTCAGAAAAGTTCAAGCCTAAAATTCATATTGTAATGACGATACAAGACCCTAGATTATGTCTTAAGGGTCTTGGTAATTTACTAAAGTGGCTTCATGTGTCAAAGGTTCCTTGCAGCAGTGGCTCATTAACATTATCCCATTCTAACCTATACTGCTATGATCCTTTCCAGCAATAATTCATTCGGATTGTGACTCATTCTAACCCAGACCACCATCATTTTCATCCTGTAGCATCTCGTCAGTGTTGTGACTCATTCCAACCCAGCGTATTGTGGTTCCTTCTAACAGTGACTTGTTATGGTTGTGACTCATTTCAACCTAGCTAATTGTGATTCATTCTAGCAGCATGTCATTAGGGTTGTGACTCATTCCAACCATCAATTGATCAACAATGACCAACCATATGCCTAATTCAAATTCAGGTGGTTGGTAATAGTGACAAAGACAAGTTCTCCTTTTGATAGACAAACATGTCAGGGTATTGTGTCATCATTAGCAATAACCTAGTCACTTGAAAGAATAAAAAACAAAACTTTATTGCAAGGTCAGGTGAAGAAGCTGAGTATCAGCTATGCCTTTAACATGGACTATGCTATGCACATATCTATGTTCATATGCATCCATGGTACGTATGGATGGATGTGTGCATGCATGCATGGATGCATATCAACCTATATAAATACATAATACTACTCCGGTCCTAAATATAAGACCTATTTTTTAGTGTAATTTACACTACAAAATAGGTCTTATATTTAGGACCGGAAGAGTATTTTGTTTTCTATCAGTCCTCAAATTATACGGCTTCAAACTTCAACCATGTATATCTGTAGCTCAAACAGCCCCCGAAGCTTTGGCATCATAATGAAAAGGTTTTACAAATTATACAGGCATCATGTCTAGTAAGAACTTAACCATCCGTTTCACAGCAATCTGATTTTCCATATAATAAGCCTTATTAATAAACTCCAAGTATACACATAACAAAAAGTCCAGAAACTTATATTTAGTTTTCAACTTTAAACCAAACCGTCAGTCTTTGCAACCATATGAATTTAACTATTTTCCACCATAAAAGGGGGAAAAAAGATTACTCCATCTTTTGATTCTTCAAGTAAGAATCCATACATCTTTCTTCTAGTCAAGATTAAAAGTTTGAACACTCAACTCTTCTAGTGTTTATTCATGTAGTTGTAGGTCTTGTTTTCAATTTCTTACTTAAATAATCAAGGCAAACCCCTTTCTTGACAAGACCATACAAGACACCCAATGATGGAATATAAGAATGATATATATTTCGAAGAAACCTCGTATAGAAGGAAATCTAAGTTTTATACTTTATTACTTCTTGTTTTTATTTTATTTAGCAAGTGGATTATTTAACCATTACATGTATTAAATGGGCTGCAAGAGAGATGTTTCCTTCACTCAAAGGAAACCTACTAGAAGGAAACCTTTTATTTTGTTTATATGTTTCCTTCCTGAGAATGAAACCTTAGCAGTGGCTTCTATAAATAGCCACCATGCAGCACATGTGAGATAGACTTGGATGATAATACAAGAAGAAGAAGAAGTAGTCTTATCCCACCAGGTGGGGTCAGCTACGTAGATTGTATGGCATTATTGTGCTTTATCCCCTTGTTTTCTTCTCTTTCCCCTTCCTTCCTATCCCCCTCAAGTTATTAACATTCCCCCTTCTTCAAAGTATAATCCATCCATTGTACCCCCAAAAAAAAAAAAAAGTATAATCCATCAATCCATTCATCCTTCAGTTTTAAATTCATTACTACAATCAAAGTTGACCAACTCATGATCCTGTCAAGCACTTTAACCTGAACCTTTCCTTTCCTACACCACATAACAGAAGATTCAGGCTCAGTAGGCCTCAAAATTATGACGATTCCACATCAGATGGTTAGAATTGTTGAAAACTTGGACATTGATCACATAATAAAAGCTAGCAATATAAGGACATTAAAACAGAGGGGGAAAGGCCTGCTAGTAGAAACAATCTACAGACATTTAAGGCGAGACAAAATACATATTACTGCATCTCTAGCATCTACAATTCTGCATTTGTGTGTTTACCCGATGCACACAGAAGACAGCCCCCTAGAGAATACCATGCTTTAGTTGAATTCCTCTCAAAGAAGTGATATATATGGATAGGATTAAATGCCCTCAAGACGCTGCTGTCATATTTGAAAAGATTGTAGATCCCAATGCCAGCAAGAGAACAAAACCATATTAACAAAGCTGGTCCTACAAGAAGTCCCACTTTACTTGTTCCATACTTCTGTACACTGAACAAAATGACAAGGCAGGCAACTGAAATCATCACCACTTTATCTGCATAATCAAGGGAGAAGATTTAAGAAATTAACTCCTTAATGAAAAAATGAAGTCTGAATAAGGGCATCAATCAACTTAGTCACATGCATTCCCCCCCCCCCCCCAAAAACCACCACCCAAAAAAAAATCTAAGAAAACAGAATGCATTCTATTCACCTAAATCAAATTGGTAGATAGAAATTATAATATAGAGAAGTGTTAGAACCGTATTCTAATAATTAGTGAAACCAATATCTCATAAAAGGACTGACAAGAGAATGCCCAAAAGCCAAGACCCTTGCTACAAAGTGAGAAGAGGAAGACAAACGATCAAAAAGCATAACAAAAAGCTTAAAACGAAGAAGATTGGCAACGCTAGCTCCAATTTGTTCCCAACTTCGGGGGTTTCAGAAAATTTAATGTGCAATTTAACATTTTTTTTTAATATTATTTTTTGATTATAAGACGTCATTCATTAGGTTTTTTATTATCTTATTTAAGGGTAACTGTATTTTTCACATCTTAATAGGTTTTTATTAGAATAGGATTATTCCTAGGTATTTTATTCAATATTAAAGTTTTAGATACTCATCATTTTCATATACTTTATCATTAACTTTTAAACCTTCGAGTGGCAATGTTTGTTGCCCCTTTTTCATTCAATAAAGTTGAAATCAGAAAAATTAATCAGACATAACATTTAGCCAATTTTTGCAATCCGCCAGTTTAATCAGGCATAAACATGCAAGTAGCATATGAAGTTAAAGAGTGATAAGTAAAAAATTCATTTGGCTCATTTCTATAACCTGCACAATGACACAAAATTGAATAAGTCAAACCCACAGATTCTATTACTGACAAAGCACGGGTTAAAAGAACTCAGTTCAAAGAAATGTAAGCCTGAATTCTCCGGATGTCCCTACAGATAACATCATTAAATAAAGGGATTGATAACTAATACAATTGAAGAGTTGATTGATAGGTAAAGGCATTACCTTGCTTGATTGCATCTACCCTCACCTTCAAACCGCCAACAGAAGAAATTACTGCAGTGACAAATGCAAATAAACTAAGAACTAAGATAAAGAGGTAAATAAAAGGTGGGATCATTAAGAAGAAGACTTGGCCATAAACACAAGCAGTAAAGTATCACTTCAAGTGCGGAATAAGCACAGGCTGAAAGTCCATACACATGAATATAGAAGTTTGGGAAAAGTTACAAAAATACATAATATAACAGCATATAATAACCTGATATTGCTGGCGTAACAACTCCGTTAGTTATTACCATAGATGTACCAGCCAGTACTAATGCTAGTAAAAGCTTCTTCAGAGTCAGTGAAGTTTCAAGTCTTTCCTTGATTTTTATTGACCTTTCAAGCTCAGGAGTTGGCACCTTTAGCCTAAATTTTGATATGGGAGCGTCTGATGACATGCGAGCATCTAACGGCAACTGATCCGGAAGAAGACTAACCTTAGCATGACGACAAATCAAGGAGTACAAGGCAAAAGTGCCACCTGCAGTGGTTTGGAAACAACTATGACATTGAAATTTAGGACCAAACATAAAGAGAAAGAAAGGGAGGAAATAACAGATCACTGAAGACTAATATTAAAGAATAACAATATCTATAATACCTTCACCACCATCATTAGCCCATAGAACAACGAGGACATACTTCAATAGAGGAAATAAGATTAAGGTGTACAGGACAAGTGATAATGCTCCAAGAATGTCTTCATTTCCATCAATAGGGGCCTTTCTAAACATGACACTGAAGGTATATAATGGGCTTGTTCCCACATCTCCAAAGATAAGACCGAGGGTCTTAATAGCCAAATAAATACTCCTTCCCACACCCACATTCTGCTCTAGGAAAAAAAATGAAGATAACAAGTAAAAAGCTACACTCTGTATATCATTCCACACGAATTTACAGCTACATATTTTGTCAATCAAGCAAAAAAAAAAAAAAATTCAAGCGGTGGCCAGTAAAAACTGAGAACAAGCTATGTAAACATAGAGGAAAATAGTCTGCATCAGCGAGCTACAGCCTTAAATTCATAGAATCCAGGAACTCACTAAAAGGTTTTACCGACGCCTAAGACTTATTTGGAAATGAACATAAGAGATAACTTTCAGATGCAAGGGAAAATCAGAAGATTCCGGAAGGAGACGGGGTAAGCACTGATTCATAAAGGTAAAGATGAGTTCATTGCTCACATGACACAGTTCCAAGATTAAGATGAGTAAGGTGTCAATTCTGCAAAGATTAACCGGTCACTCTGTCTCTTGAAGATCCATTATCCAGTTCTACAGAAATTTTAACCGAACTATGCTCAAGTAACATATGTGGAAGAGTGTTGCTGACGTAGAAAGACGCATCATTGGTTAACTAAGTAAGCTCATTAGTAACCGATGGGCTTTAAGAAGACGCAGAAGTTTAAATGGAAAAGCGAAACAAGCTATTCATATTTTAACTTCCTTTCCATCACCCAAAATGCCTAGCGAACTTCCACATTCATAGAAAATAGAGTAAGAAAAAAGGTTAAGGCACACAAAAGAAGGAAGTAATGCAATTCATAAGAAAACATTAAATAAATGAAGTCGAAACTACCTCATTGTCACTCCTCTGAGTACCAGAGACCTCAAGAGCTTCAGCATCGAAGGGATCGATTCGTGCGCCAGTCCTAACCAGTCTCGGCTCATCGTCCTCCTCGTCCTCGGAATCCAACATGGTATAATGCCGCGAATAAGCGTCATCCTCATATTCATCTTCATCGCACTCACCCTCCAATTCATCCTCCTCCTGAAAAACCCACCGGGATTCAATGGAATCCATGGAAGACCCGCCAATGTTCACACCACTCTCCAATCCTCCCTCCACCGTCATGCCCGGGAAGAGAAAGCTCAATCGCAAGGTTTAAACGTGACAACAGCTACAAATACATCAAAGTGAACAGAAAAAACTATAAAATATCAGATTTTGCCATTTGAAGCAAAACTGGGAGACAAAACCAGTTAAGTCTGTGCGATTCAGTGTGCCATTGTCGGATTCATGAGGTATAATTGCATTCAGTTTAAGTTGGCGGTCACGCTTACGCCCTCCAGGACAAAAATGGAGCGGACATGGGGGTGTATGTGTCCAACTCGTAGGCCGTAGCTTCTTTTCGAGTTAAAAAGGTCAAATTTTGATCGGACAGTACACGAACAAGGTGGCAGGGAATCACATCACCGATTCACCTCATCTATATATATATCACTCCGACTTTATTCCATGGCGAGAGAGACAAAAGTAGAAAGAGATTGATCAGATTCAGCCTGTACCTCCAGGTCTTAGAAATTTTGGCATCTTACAGATAAACACAAGACACGAGTGGTAAAAAATCTGGACAAACCAGTCCAGTGTTCTTTTGGACAGTTTGAGTTGACACGATAATCTTTCTTTTATCCGTATTCACCGCAATATTTTCTAGCTTTTTTTTTTCTGCCAACACCTATTACCTGCAGCTTAATAAATTATTTAAATTTTGTTTATTATTAATATGCCAACAAAAATTAATATCTATAAATTTAATTTATAAATAAAGTAATTTAACTTGCAAATATCAAATATTAACTTATAAATTTAATCTGTAAATGACAAATTTTGCCTTGCAAATATTAAATCATTTAGGACATGAAATTTGAGAAAAATGTTTCTATTTAATTTTTTGTTTTAAATTTACGGGTAATTTCCCCCTTTCAATTTGCCAAACATGTTCCTTTCAATTGAAGTTATATAAACTAAAATTATATCATTTGAATTTCATTTTATCATGTTTTTTATATTTTGATCATTTTTAAATTAAAAATGAAAATGAAAAACCTTGAGGTTTGACCAACTATTGGGGTTCATCGTACAGAAGATTTATGTCAGTTTCATTTTCAAATAAGCTCCCTCTCCTTTGAGGCGTCTAAAATAATTGGCTCTGTTAATTCTTCAGCAAATAGAATCATCACATAAATCACATCAAAATAGAAAATGGGAAAGACGGGGAGGAAAAACATGGGAAGATAATGATACTACCTCCGGTTCTAATTATAAGACCCAGTTGACTTATTTGAAGAGATTAAGGAAGTAAGTTAAATTAGTTATTTGTAATAAATAAGTGTTGACATTCCTAAAATATCCTTGCTAATTAAGTGTATTAGCTAGAACTATCATTATTAGAAGGACTATCTTGGAAAAAAATACATAAATATGAGAGAAAAAATGGATTGTGGTCTTATAATTAGGACCAAACAAAAAGTCAAACGGGGTCTTATATTAAGGACCGGAGGTAATAATATTTTTGTTTGCTTTGATAAGCCTAATCCATTCTTTTGGTAAGCCTATATCTATTCTTCAGATTTATATCACATATGCATATTGTGAACAGATGATGAAAACCTTATTTCTTTTCTCTCTTGGCCCCTTTCTTCTATGGGGATTGAGTCAGTAAAAATTACAAGAGAGTCAAAATTTTAAGAATTAAAGGATTAATTGTTTCCTCCCAAACTAATGCTAACTTTCTTTGAAGAAATAATATTCTAAGGTTAATTCATAAAGAGATTTGGCATTTTTTTTAAATATGATATCAATAAATTCTTGGATGAACCATTATTTAAAATAGTGCTTTTTCCTTCTCCTCATTGTAATAAAAAACAAATATTTGAAAGTTAAATCGCATTATCGCATCACACTGTGCATCATATTCATTAGACTCATTATAAATAGTGTGGTTTGTTAAAAAGTTTAAATTAATACTACCTCCAGTCCTAATCATAAGAGTCAGTTGACTAATTTGAGGAGATTAAAGAAGTAAGTTGAGTTAGTTATTTGTCCTAAATAGGTGTTGTCTTTCCTAAAATATCCTTGCTAATCAAGTGTATTGACTAGAACTATGATTGTTAGAAGTGCTACTTTGAAAAAAAAAAGTATAAATATGAGAGACAAAGTGGATTGGGGTATTATATTTAGGACCAAAATAAAAATCAAACAGAGTCTTATATTAAAGACCGGAGGTAGTATTTTATCTTTAATGTGCAATATGGAATCCGTTCAATACGCATTGTAAAAGCTGGACGCCATATGTGTGTGAATGTGTATGTAAACCATTACATTCCTCCTATTTATGGTTTGGGTTAATTATTTCATTCATCCTTCTATTATTTTTATTTCAAATCTATTTATTGATCTATCTATAGGTCCCTCAACAGGTAAAATAATCTATATTTTTATTGAATTATAAGGATCAATTTTTTAAATGGAAAAAAACTTAAGAAATCAAAACCTATGATTTTAAACTTAAGAGACTAACAACAGAATAAAAGTAAATTCAAATGACCAAAAATTATATTAACCCATAAAATCAATAACGACTACTATTTTGTAATTATTTATCTGTATATGCATTTATTTTTAGTAGTTAATTTAGTTTCTTCAATTTTATGCAATTTTAAAATAAATTGTATAATGTATAATTTCTTACAATTGCAGACATGCCATTAAAAGAAGCTATAACACATAAATATATATAACGTTGACATCCTTTTATTTTAAAAATTCAGTTATATAGCAATAATTAATTATTATTAAATTTATTTTATTATATAAATTTTAAATATAAGAATTATTTTATATATTATATTGTTTTTTGTCAACAACAATTACTTAATTAAAACAGTGGCAGAATCAGTAATTCCATGCAAAGTACACGAGCAATTACTCAATGCGATGAAAATATATAATTTGGTCCCGGGAAGCTCCTCATTCTTCAAGAAAGTTCTGCGTTCCCTACCGCAAACCCTAATCTAATCTCATATTTTCTTCGTCCGGCTTCTCGGTCCTCTGCACTTTAACCTTCAACAATGTCTCACTTTGGAAGGTCGGGTCCTCCGGACATTACCGACACCTATTCGCTTCTAGTTCTCAATATCACATTCCGTAAGCTCCATCTTTTTTTTTCCCCCAACCCGTTGTTTGTGTGTTTCATAGGTTTTTGCTGTGGTCATGGTGCTGTGAGAATCTTGATTTTTAATCGTTCCCTGTATTCTATGATCAGGTACAACCGCTGATGACCTGTTTCCCCTGTTCGATAAGTATGGCAAGGTCGTCGACATCTTTATTCCCAGAGATCGGAGGTACTTTTTTTTTTTTAATATTGACTCTTAATTATCTAGAAAACATGCATATATTAAAATTTGAAATTCTTGTCTTTAATATGGTTTCGTTGTCAAAGACAGCTTTGTATTTGTTCTCATTTTTGGCTACTCTTGGAAGTGATATCTAAATAGCTTTAGTCTAGCTTTTATTTTTCAATTGCTGCTTGACGGCAATAATTGTTTATGGCCTGTCAATGAATCTATTGAACTGTTTTATTTAATTTTCTTCCGTTACCATTACAGAGTTGTGTTATAATGTCTCTAGTTCTTATGTTGTCTAATGGTGAAAATAATACGTATGTCCCTTCTGAGGAATTTTGATTTTCTTTTGAATTTTTCTGTGGTGAAGGACCGGTGAATCAAGGGGTTTTGCATTTGTGCGTTATAAGTATGCTGACGAGGCACAAAAGGCTGTGGACAGGCTGGACGGTATAAAACTTTCTGATTAAGATTTCTGTTTGTGGTTTTGTTTTTTAATTAATGCAAAATGCGAAATTTTAACATTTTTGTGGTACAGGAAGAGTGGTCGATGGCCGCGAGATAACTGTTCAGTTTGCAAAATATGGGCCTAATGCAGAGAGGATGTGAGTTCTGAGCTTTGTTGTACTTTATAGTGCTGTAATGGTTGCTGTTTGTTGATCCATGCACAATTTTGCTACGCCTTGTTCCAACATTTATGGTATAATGTTATCGTTAAGGAACTGCTTTCAATTTTTCATGGATTTGGTATGGGTATTGTTTCTAATCAGGTAATACATAAATAAAGTGCTATACATTATATACTCATCTGGAAAGCCAATGAATTGAGAAGAAAGGTTTTCACACATTATGAACGGTTTATTTTAATGTTGCATGTGGTAACAATCTCAGAATGACTTATTTTCGCCTGCTTTTGCCAATTTTAAAATTCAATATGTAGTACACGATGACCCAATTATGCCCATCGTATATTGTAGCCAGACATTTTACATTGACAATCCATTAATAAGATTGTGTTTCATTCCAGTAGCTTTGTTGTTTTTGAGCTGCATATCTAGATTGAATTCCAAATAATATATGGCATTGCTTACCCATGTCTTACATAACTTGAGATTTGATTTGTTGTGGTTAACCAATACTAAATTCAGTTTTATTTTATTTACAGTCACAAGGGAAAGATTAGTGAAACGTTCCCCAAGTCTAGGTACAGGTCAAGGAGCCGCAGCCCCAGGAGAAGGTGCTGGATATTTTTTTTCTGTTTTCTGGAGGTCTATGCTTTTAATTGTGTGCTCAGTGGCCCAGTTTAGACCTTATTTGCTGTTTCACTGCTCATATTAAAAGGATGTGGTGTTGCTGATGTTTCATGAACAAGCTTTTCTCTCTATTTGGAAAAACGTGGTCTAAGATTATGGGTAAAATATGGCATGAGGGTACTTGTTTGCACCCAGCTATAGAGGAAGCAAGCTTGATAAAGTCAGAATATCAATTGAGGGGCTGCTCTTATGATCCTAGAGGAAGCATGATAAGATATTAATATGTCAAATGTGATAATGGTTAGTGTCTGATCGTGCTATGCATCATGTAGATTGATCCCCCTTGTGTAAGAATTTTGATGGTCAAGTTAGAGAACACTTTAGTGTTTACTGGAAGAACCTCGTCTAGCATTAGCTGAGGTGACTTGATATATATCCAAATGATCATATGATTGGTGAGATTTTTGGTTTAGCACCTCATGACTTCTGAAATTTTCACTAGGTTGATAATTCCCCCCCCCCTCAACCTCCAATTTTGCTGATGTAATTAATAGCACAAACTTATCGTGTAGAGGATGAGTTCGAAATGATCTTGGGTTTCCACATATGATGTGTTATCGCATTCCTAAAGTGTAAGAACTGATAGAATCTAGTCTTTGCATCATTCCTGTGATATTTCTAGACATCAATTGTAGTGGTTGCTTAATCATTTGCAGGTATCGTGATGATTATAGGGACAGGGATTATAGGAAGAGGAGTCGCAGCAGGAGTTATGATAGGTATGAAAGGGATAGGTATCGTGGAAGAGACAGAGATTATCGTCGCAGAAGTAGGAGCCGTAGTGCAAGTCCTGATTACTACAAGAGTCGTGGAAGGGATCGCTATGATGATGATCGCCGAAGCCGAAGCCGATCTGTGGATAGGTTTTAAGACCTTGATACTACTTTAAATTCCAGTTGTTTTTAATATTAAAATTTGAAGTTCTGTACATATTTTAAGTTTACTTTATGAAATTTTCATGATTGTTGCTTTTAAAACAGTCGCTCCCCTGTACGACGCAGTCTTAGTCCTCGAAGGAGTCCTTCACCTCAAAGGAGTGTTTCCCCTCAAAGAAGTAGTTCTCCAAGGAGGAGCCCAAGGGGTGAAAGCCCTGAGAGTCGTGATGGACGATCACCTACACCTCGCAGTCGCAGTGTTTCACCACGGGGTCATCCCAGGGATTCAAGAAGCCCATCGCCTCGAAATTCTAATGGAGATGTATGTAAAATGTCTTAATGAAAATGTGCAATTATTAGACGTTTGCTATCAAGTTCTTCAATAGAATTATGATTTCTAGAAGCAATTTTATCAATGTCTTAATAATGTGGGGCTAAATTGTTTTATAAAAGACTGCTTGTGTGTTATTCTGCATTAGAGAAGTTGATAGCAAATGCTTGAATACTTTTGCTGAAGTTTTGTCCTCATCTTTGTGAGTAATATTTATTGTAGGAGAACATTCTGAACCAGTTTATTTTGTTGTTCTACTATATACCTTTTTTATTTTTTATTTTTTACAGGAATGAGCACGGGTTTTCGGATGAAAAATTGTGGAGACACCATGAGCTTGCAGTTGTAGCTGCTTTGATGATGTTGGATCATTTGATCGTTGTTCATGATCTTGTCGGACTTCCTTGGTGTTAAAATGTTACTATATTTGGACCTAATGTGTCTTCTAGTGGTCTATCTGGTAACTATTGGACCTTGTAGTTAATCGATTAATATTGTACTGTTGTTGAAGGGTTTTGTCATTTTAGTTTGTTTCGACTTTAACAATCTGTTTCTTCACTTTTACTGCCCACTTATAGGGAAGCGTGATCATGATTTAATTAAAGCTTAGTTGATAAAGCTCTCCTGAATTATAATGAACTTGTTGGGTTTTATAGTTATGTTCGGGTAAAGTGGTGGGGGCCTGGTAGGCTCATGTTGGCATTGTTGCTGTTGATGCTGTGTCTATGTCATTGATGGTTGGTCGTGAATTTGACGCTCGTTGCAAGAGAATATGCTGGTTTTAGGAGTATGATTGTTTTACCGATATGCTGATTTGACAAGCAATTAGTTGACTTGATTTATATCCCAAATGATCATTTGATTGGTAAGATTTTTGGTTTAGCTCCTTATTACTCTTCTGAAATCCATCATAATCACTGAGAATTCTGATCTTTGATCTGGTAATCATGTTTGGTCTTCACTGACAAAATAAATATAATAAAGGATTCTTGTTGCTGTGATGGACACGAGATGAACCTGTAATGAGATGTAGCGGATGCCCCATAGGAGATGCGCCTGGCATTCATTAATTCAGATGCAGACACTAAACAATAAGTTGTGGATACCGAATATTAAACCTAATATGCTGTGGTGTGAGATTTCCAAGTTCAGCGATGGGGGACAATGGTAATAAATCCGTGGTTACTTTTTGGGGTGATTCACTTGATATCAGCTTCTTTAGCATAGATAACAATTATAACTTCTGCTACTTAATGTAGTGAGATACGTTCGTTGTAGCAGAGATGGTGGCTGATGCATCTTTTGTGTGATATGCGTGTGTTCGTGAGTAATTTGAAGAATTAACAAATAACTGCCTGTAGCTGGCTGTTGCTGCCCTTTTGCTGGGGTCGGGGTTTGCAATGGTATTAGCAGTTGGTTGATGATGGCTGGCTAGCTGGTTTCTGTTGATTGCAGAGCCTCCTGAAATGAATATTTTTATCATTGAACTGGTGATCGGTTTTGTAGTTTTGTTTCAATGCCTTCTTTTTTTTCCTTGGATCATCATTGTGGTAGCATGCTTATCTTTTCTAGCAGTGCTACCTGTCTTTTCCAGTGGCCCTTTTTGGCATTAGTTCTTGCTCATGATCACCATCACTACGTTGTGGGGTGATAATGTCGTGCAACTGAAAAGGCATAATGGTTATCTTGGGTATTTGATCTTTTTTAATTATGTGTCATCTAGCAATGCATTTTAAATTCTTGATTGCTGATTAGCTTGATCTTTGATATATTGAGATGAGAAAAATAGATGCATAATGTTTTGTTCATCTTCTTCGTCTCTATCTGAATCATTTGGTCCATCAGATTTTGTATTGTATATGCTCATCTATGTTGTTTTTTTGTTGAAAAAATTAATGCAAATGATGTTATATGCTCATCTATTGTATTTGCCTCACTGGAATTATATTTTTAGAAAGAATCCTATTGTATTTTAAGCTGGATTGGTATTGTATTTTTAGCCTATCTGCTTTCTTGTCGTTTTGTGAATATGCTTAAGATTTGAATGATATGAGAATTTGTCAATCGCTAATTGCTTGAACTAGAGCTTTTTCGTTGCTTAATGTGAGAAACCGGTACTGGTCATGGCCGGTGATGTAGTTTGCCTTGTATAAGCTCCTTAGCTTTTATTCTCCGTTTCAGTCAATCGTGGATATCAAGGTCCCTTTTCATATCCATATTCTCTGCCCCCTTGAGCACTTCAATGTTCAAAAATATAATGAAGCTGATCTGCATGAGTGCAAATGGCTGGGCCCATAGTTTCACAAATATTCTGGTGTTCTTTTCTAGCATATGGAGAAGATTAAGATTTTGGCTTGGATATCCACGAGTGAATCTTTTTTCCTCGCTGCTCTGAGAAAGAAACTAGGAGTTAATTCAATTGGTTTTCCATTAGTTTGCTGTTGATGTGGTCCAGTTATGGCCTTCTAGGTATGAAATTTCTGTGGTAATCTGGTTTGTGTATTGTTCGTCTCGAGAGAAAGGGCTTTCCTTTTTGTTTTTTAAATTAGAGGAGCGGATACTAATAGCTTGAGGTTACTGCTAGGATTGAATTGACAACCGACTCTTATTAGGGAATTTTCGTGCTATTTGGTCGGAGCATTCCTACTGGAGTAGGATAATTACTGCCTCCCATGGTGAATTGGTGCTGTATTAGTGTTGCAAGTATAGACCCCACTAACGCGACCCTCACAGGGCCCTAGTCTTGTCTGTTCCACGTGGCCTCTAGTATCAGCATTGATCTTGCTTATCCTTGTTTTCTGCAAGACAAGCGATTTCGTCAGATTTGGAACACCCGTTGTTCTCCTCTTATAGTCTAAATTGGCAAATAGTAAATTGTAAATTATGCATGTGATATTTATCTGAGAGTGATTCGTGATGGTGGTTTCGTCAACTGCTAATGTAATCGTCACTTGATGATACGTGAATTCATATGATCGTATTAGTTAAAACCAATTACTAGTTAGATTATTATTCCTTTCCAAACTACGCTCATTTAAGTATTAGTGTTATGTAAGATATGTTATAGTTAAGTTCTGTACCTCTAAATATTTTTCTGTACCCCCCAAGTATCATGGTGAGTTTTTTTTTTTTGGGAGAAAATCATATTGTGCTTGTACTTTCTTTCAATGTTTAATTTGGTACGTGTTTTTTCTTCTTGATAATTAAATTATTTTAGTTTGTAATTTTGGTCAGTAAATCAGTTATTTAACGCTTAAAGGTAATCAAAAGTTAACGTGGGTCAAATTATAGGAAGTACTACTGATGAATTATTTTTATTTGTAATGCATAGAATATTATTTTAGGTCTAACGGAAAGGGATTAGTTGAAAAGATTTCATTCTTTTTCAGAAGAGGTGTTTGATTTTCTCTGTAGTAAAAATAGAAGTATTGAGATTTTTACTATTATCAGACAAGTCAAATGGTTTTGGTTTGAGACGTGGGCTTTATTTTTCACAATAGAAATACATGATCCTTTCTGGGGGTGACAAGTTGCATATCGTTAAATCAAGCAACGAGCAGGCAAGAGTTCAGAACCGTTGTAAGCATTTAACCTAAAAGCTTGCAACTGTAATAAAGGGGGGGGGGGGAGGTCTAGCAATCCGGTCTGCAATATGCGATCTTTTCAAAGAAGTTTTGGCAACTCAATCGGTTATCAAATTGGCTTTTTTAGGGATCTTAAAAAAAGATCAAGTACCTAAGGATATTTTTTACCATAATGTCACAACGTTGGTCAAGGGATGTAGCGTTGTTATTGAAAAATTACTTTCCTCATAATGCTCTTCATAAGAGTAATAAATGATTTTGTCTAAGATCATTTTTCAAATAGGCTTTTTCCTTGGTCATTAGTTGGAATAACAATGCTTAAATGCCTTTGAGAATAGATATGTCACTTAAAATCTTGTATGAACCATAATCCCAAATGAAACCGCTGTACGATGATAATACAAAATCAGAAGGTAGAACACTAGAATGTACAAGACACGAAATTTTCATGACATTCATAATCTTGTATGAACTTGCTGTATAAACTTGTCTTTAAGCGTACGTCCTCCATAAAAAACTTGGTTCATGGCTGCACTCTTACGAGAGAGTCCAACCAAAAAGAAAAAGGCATGTGTTCCATCTTTTCGGTTGCTGCAACATTATGGCATAAAAACACATCAGTTTAGGAGCTACATGTCATCTAGTCAAGACCATAGATGTTGCTGGGAGGCAATCCAAGGTATATGATCTTGGCAAATGATGGCGAAATGAGATTTCGTTCCTGTTAAGAATGCTTCACACTTTGTGCAAGTCATGTAGCTGAGCCACACTTTCTGACCCAAGTGGAATTTTCTAGAGTAGAGCTGAAAGGATGCCACATTGGCTTGAGGGGAATACATTTAGAAGATATAGAGATATTGATGATTAGGCAGTAGCTATTCATTTTCATGATAAGCACCAAAATCAAATCCTTGTTGCTGCAAAATATATATATACACACACACACACATATATATATATATATCCATATGCACTCACACATCAAGTTTCAATCATTCCAAGAATTTCTACAACTCCCACCGTATCATAAAGAACTCCAATCATTTAACCACAACAAAGGAAAGCAGTTGAGTTATTAAATTTGGATGAAAATGAAAAATAATCAAATTCACAATAAAACTATGAATTACTACTAAAAGGAACTATGAATTATATATTGAGAATCGAGAAAAAAATTGCATCAAATATTAAATGAGCTATCTTAAAGAACAAAACAAAATATTTCACTTGATTGCTTGTCGTAAGAATCACTCGTTTCTTTTAGAAAGTGATTTATAATAGCAATCGAAGTGGCATATTTGACTAATGATAAACCCATAAATGATTATTTTTCCTTCAAACGACCTTATTCATAATTAAGAGTCAAACATTGCAGATTTTAAGTAAACTGCTGAACTTTATTTCCCTCACAATATCAATATCCCCTCCTGGGGCATGATAATCATTTGTCCAACAAGAAGTAAACAGTCATTTCTTCAGGAAATGTGTTTCATAAACCAGTTTATTGTCAAAGTTTTACTCCACAAAAACATGGACTGAATTGAGTTTAACGAGTCTTACTCTTGAAAGCTAACTCCAGAATTAATGTCAAATAATAAGGCAAAGTATAGCCTGCGACTTACACAATGCTACATCGAAAAACTGGGAATGGGTGGAGCCCAGTTCCACAGTTCCATCTCCAATCCTCCGCTTCGTTGGCTCCACTTTCAGGAAAAAATTTCACTCAACCCACTTAATGCGTGCGGTGACACTGCCAGATATCTATTTACACCTAGCCAGCAAACACATGAATTCCATTTTGAAAAGTAAAACTCTAAATTCATCAAATCACCATAACGAAATACATCATTAGAATCGTACAAGAATATTCTAATCGGAACAAGAATGGGTGTCAATCGAATGACTAAGAACCTGCAGAATTACAAATGGTTTGTGTCAAAAAGGGGGGGACATCTCATTGCTCCTAACTCTCAACTCCCAAGTGAACATTTCCACGTAAAAGAAATACAACATGGAACAATGTAACATAAACAGACAGTTTCAAGGAAGGTTCTACATATAAGCACTACAACTCTAGCTTCTGAAAAAGAAGATACTCCCACATATGTGCCGAGATCAAGTCAGTGCTTCTTTGTCTGTACATAACCCTATGATGTCCAATGACCACACGAGTACTTCCAAGGGTCTATACACATTCCACAGGGAAAGAAACCCCTCAACTCGCGTTTGATGCAGTCTCTTTAACTTCATCATATGTGCCAGTCTCCTCATTAAACGAGTACCTAAATTCATACAGAAAGAAAATTGTCATTGTGCTAATTATAATTTAAAAAAATTAGTAATAACGATAGCACTGGAACTCTCGTTTGATTGGAGACAGTTGTTTTAAACATACCATAAAACGTATGTAACAGGCTTAATTTATTGATAAAAAGCAGCAGAATCCCTTCATAATAAGAATTATGAATAACTTTCATTAATCACTAACAAGTGGTTCTTTGAAGTAAACAACAGATCACCTCAACATATTCCAGCAAGAATCATATCTATAGCATCAACACAGATAAAATAGAAATTGTTAAT
The DNA here is from genome assembly GCF_004799145.2 of Neltuma alba. Classification (NCBI taxonomy): domain Eukaryota; kingdom Viridiplantae; phylum Streptophyta; class Magnoliopsida; order Fabales; family Fabaceae; genus Neltuma; species Neltuma alba. The sequence continues at coordinate 241,324 of NW_021635275.1, forward strand.
TTCGCGAATTAAAAGCTGTCTTGCCCCTCAACAAATTAAAGAGGTCATTTTCTTCTAAAAAAACAAAATTAAAGACATCAATATCAGGATGAAAGGTGAGACTCTGAAACACACACAGGCACACAATAGGAGGAATGCACAATACCATTGCCCAGATGCTGCAGAGCAATAAAGTCCTGTATTTGGGTCATAATAGTAGCCCAAACTGCTGCTGTAGTAGTACCTGGCCCATCAAATAAATTGTCGTTAGATCAAGCTTTTAACACAACATAATGTATTTCCTCTTGAACGGTTCATTCAAACAGACCAACTTGGGTGATCGTTTTCTATTTACATCAAAGTCATGAACAAGCTCCCATTGAACCCAAAAAGGATGTTAAAAAGACGATCACATGCTTAAAATTTCCTAACATGTTTATGGAAGGCTGATTACTAGTGCAGACAAATTATCATGTTTGGTCTCAGTGCACGAGAACTGATGATAAAATAATTAAGGTAACTGTAACAAAGGCCAGATCTGCTGAATCCTAATAAGGTTCATATGAACACTTCTTCCTTTCCTGTCATATAAAAGATGATTGCTTCGTTATCACTTGTTGAGTCATTTCCAAAAATTTAGAGGGAGGAAAACTTAAGAAGTGCCATACCCAGAAGACTCGTCATATGCATAATCGTTTTGCAATGTTCCACCTGAGAAAGCAAACGTAGAATGTCAAGCAAAAACTTATGCGTACAAAAAAGCAGTGATAAATGATTTCCATTTCAGATGACTATTTTAGAAACAATTTAAAAGAAGTTACCATCAGAATCACAATTTTGGGCATGTGATGATGTTTGGAAAGGGGCATTGTTTTCTTGAGCAGATGGTTCCGCAGTATCATCATCATCTGCAAATATATCATACTCATCTGCACCACTGCCAGAGACTTCCGTAGTAGTAGAGACATTTGGATCGGAAGCACCACTGGAAGTACTGGGGACTGTTGCCGAGACCAAACCAGTGTCCATGCCATCAGAGAACAGGTCTTTCTCCCCATTCAAATTAGAATTCCCCCCACCCGAATGAGACGATGTGCCATCTCCTCGTGCGAGGGCCAGCTTCTCATATCCTTCTGAAAGAGGGAGCAAGAGCATTGCAGAGAGAATGGGATGTGGAACGTAAGCCATGAAATGAACAAAACAATAGATAATTTGATATTACCTCCGATCCCTAATATGAGACCCATTTTATTAATTTGGAGAGATTAATGAAATTAATTAAGTTAGTTATTTGTAGCAAATAAATATTATTTTCCCTAAAATACCCTTTTTAATCATGTATGTTTGAATTAGCCATTGATAATAACTTAATATATGCAAATACTATAAGAATTACTTGAGGCAAAGTAGATAAATATTGAAGGCAAAGCGGATTGAGGTCTAATATTTAGGACCAAAATGAATGTCAAATTAGCTCTTATATTAAGGACTAAAGGTAATACAACAAAAACAAAATGAAGCCATTGTTGATATAACAATAACCTGCTTCACGCTGGAAAACCTCTTGCTTTTCATGATAGACATCTGCAGGGGAAAAAATAGTAACCAAAATTAAACATTGTGTACCGATATATGCCCCCTAAAGAAGCTGATGAGAAAATCTAATAAGCAATCTGGATAACATAAAGGATCTTAAACCAACAAATGAAAAACTGTTCTGGACATCTGAGGATATAAAAATGCCCAAAGCGAACTTAACTGTATTCACCATTCTCCATCAGTTTCATGGCATCTTCTGTCAGCTGGTCAAATAAAATCTTAGTCTGAGGTGACATTTTTGCCTTTCTGTCGTTATTACCTTTTAACCTTCGCAAAGCTTGTAAGACCTGTTAGAAGAAGAATAAGATAACCCGATGCAATAAATGACGCCAACAGACTACTTATCAGTGTGCGCACTACCTCTGAACTGCATTTCTACCCAAACACAATGGTCTAAAGTTATCAGAACTGAAGAGAACAAGGGCTGACAAACACTACACGAATGGTATCCCCAAGAATCTCCAGAATGTTGACCATAACTATTTTCCATTATACATTAATGCGTCAACAGGGAAAAGTTGTCAAACCAAAAAAGAAACACTCATGACTTATGTATGATTAAGTGCAGGGTGCAGGCTTACTGTTTCTCCTGGCTCAAGTGCATCTGCAATGCGCCTTTTTTTGACCGCAATATCCTTAGAGGAAAGGTCTTGGATCTCTTCTTCATCATTTGTCACCGTTGAGTTTAATGCAGAATATTTGGGATCAACTTCAACATTATCAAGCCATGCATCCTGAAATTATCCTCAGTAATCAAAATATAGTTACAAGTGCAGAAGTGCCAAAAGAAGAGGGGAAACCTCACCTTAATCTCATTATCTCTGACATATTCAACAAAATTTCCAGCTGCATCGAAGTAACCTTCTTCCCTCTCTTTACTTAGGTTGAAAGGTTCTATTTGAATCCCATCATCAACAAAATTTTCATTATCCTACCAAAATATATCAGTCATCATTGGCTATCCTTTCCATAACCTTGTAACAGATGTAACTGCTAACATTTACAATGAACATCAGTGTCAACCAAGGAAAGAATCATTCCACATTCAAAGATATAATAAAACGATATCTTTTGTGAGTCTTTGGGAGCTTATGTCACTAAAATCCAAGCATTCAAAATCCATCAAGAGAATAAATAATAAGTGTCCATCCAAGGGATTGCAAACAGTAAAAGAAATTGCAAGCCAAGTAGACTAAACATACTAGCTCGCCAAATAAAATAAATCATTAAAAATTCCATTAACCAACAACCACTTGATCAAGTTGTCAACACCTAAAGAAACGAAGGCACATCCATCATCCATGGGAACTTCAGAGTTCAGAGTTGCAAAAATCTTTCCCTTATATAGTCAGTTGGTGACTCATTCGCAGACACAAGATGTATATGATTGAAGTTTGAGGACCATGACAATACTTATTGCCAACTGGTGCTTTAAGCTTAAACGTCTAAAAGTTTGCTTTAAGCATCAACAGTTTAAAATCCAAACACTGAAAAACAAATATAGTCTATGCTTGCAGCATTAACTCCAAAGGCAGAACATGAAATTACAGGATCAAACAAAAAATGATAACATAGTTAACACTATCACCAGTCTAAATATAACAAGGTAAAGATAACATAGTTAACACTATCACCAGTCTAAATATAACAAGGTAAAGCAACAAACAGCTCAGGCATATTCTAGCGAATCAAGGCTTCAGTGCTATAATCAGATAAACATTTTCCCTGAAGATACTTAGAAAGGGAAACACTGATCAAACCCCTTCTTTTATCAGAAGGGTTATGTGAATATGTTAGTTAGAGCCAGTGTTTCGCTATATATGCAACCTCACCCGATGTCAGCGTACCAAGTGAAACATAGATATAAAGAAGAATACAACTCAGCCAAGGACCAACAAGAAAAGGTTGTGACCAATTCAAAGATTAATGAATTATTTGTTATGTTCATGTTTACTGAGAGAGAATTTGTCAATGCAGCCAGCCTAATTGAAATTGGCTGCCATCTATGAAGTCAAGTTGAAATAAAATCATCTATTGGCCCCCAAGAAAAAAGTTGTAACAAACCTCATATTTCACTTCAGCAGCCGAGATGTCACTTGCTATACCTCTACTGTCTTCACTAAAGAGTTCAGTAGTCATTTGACTCCTGCGTTTAGCCCGCTCTTTAGCTGCACGACGGGGATTCATCATGTCATCTGTGTCCTCCTCAACCGGTCCTATGTCCACCACTGCTTCATCCCCTGGTCTCACCTTCTTACCCTTCGGAAACCGAACCCTTTTTTGCCTGCATAACGAATGCAGAAAAGAATCTACGCAGTTTAGGTTAGATTAACATAAATTTTAATATAAGCATCATTAAATTTAGTTCCCCAGCTCATAACGAATTCTAGCACCCTTTTCATTAAAAAAGAAAACAAAAAGGCCCTGATGCCGAGACACAAAACTACTGAGGGTAGAGAAAAATTAGCACAGCTTCTGCAGCTAAATTTGGAAATGAACAACCGTATTTGAGATAAAAGAAAGCCCAATTCCACAACTTCCCGACCCAATGCGCACACACAAGAAGTTTGCATAAAAATCCGTACTAAGTACAAAGTTTCGGGTTTTTCACCCAAAGTCCACCTTTTGGCCAGTGAAGGCTCAAGGCAAAACCGCCACCTCGAACGCCCATAACCAGAAGAAGAAACATGTAGGATTTGTATGGAACAATTTCTAAGAACCTCAGGCAGAAAATTAATTCAAACCAGAAGCAATATTTTCCCAACAGGCATCAACTCGGGCATGAATAAGAGAGGTCAACAAGAAAGCAACAGAAAATTACGCAGGCGGCTTGTTAAGACCATCGTCTTCTTCCAAAAAGGGACGTTTATTGTTACTGCGCGATGATGATCCCTCCATTGATGCTGAATAAGCAATTAAGCTACTCCAACACTTTGAACTTCTTTGGAAAAGAGGCCGACACGCCCTGGCCGGATTTCTTCGTGCTAGCTCGAAACTACGCTCTTCATCCCATTTCTTCTTCTCCTCTCCTCGGAATTTTAAAATACTGATTTATGATTTTATTTGCACCGCCTCGATTTTATTATCAAGTTAACAAGGCATAATAATGATAGTACGAAGGGAAGATTAATCATTTAATTACTATAGCTTTAAATTTAATTATAACTCAGTCTTTACCTAAAACTCAATCCCTAAACCTATAATTTAGTCTTTTTTTGGCCATCATATAATATAGTCATTTAAAGCATTATTTTTCTAAATTTTAAAAATAATTTTGAGTCTAAATTTTAACTGAATGAAAATTATAAGAATTGACTTGTTAAATGTAAAGAATATTTTAAATGGTTATAAATTGTATACTTGAGTATGGATCAAGTTTGTTTCCAATTCTATTTAGGCTAACGTTATTTCCAATCCTTGACAGAGGACAATGGCCCAACAAAAATATGGCAAGGCTGGCCCATAATGATTTTTTAAATCGCCCCATAATTGATTCTAAGCCCAAAAGCTACAACAAGGAACAATTTTGGCCCACATTGATAAGGGAATGGCACTATCAAGATAATTTGTTTATGCTTTTTTATAATATACTACCTCTAATCCTAAATATAAGAATTAGTTGACTAATTTAAATAAATTAAAAAAAATTAAGTTATTTATTTGTAATAAATAGGAGTTATCTTTCCTAAAAAATCCTTACTAATCAAGTATATTAGCTAGAACTACTATCATTAAAAGGACTATTTTGAAAAATAAATGTATAAATATGAGAGACAAAGTGAATTTAAGTTTTATAATTAGAATCAAAATAAAATTCAAATGAAATCTTAGACCGGAGGTAATACATGATAGCTTTGAACTTTATTTGAAGTTAGAATTACATGGAAAAATTGCCATTGTAATAACTTCATTGAACTCTTGGCCCGTAGTAAAAATAAAAATAACTTACCTTTACTTTCCTACACTTGACAACAATGTAAGCATTTAGCCATTTATCCTACAATCTATGAAGTAGCGAAGATATTTTATAGAAAATCAAAAAGAACAAAAAAAAAAAATCCTTTTTTGATAAAAATGATGGCCCTGATGGATAATTCTAAGCATTTATATTTATATACTTCTCTTATCCTTAACATAAGACCCATTTAACTAATTTGATTAGATTAAGGAAGTTAGGTAAGTTAGTTAATTATAAAAAAAGTGACACATTTTTCCTAAAACACCATAATCATCTTTCTTAATATCCTCTCTCCCTCTTCTACTTGATTATAGTTGAGGGAGTATCTATAGGGATAATTTAGAGAAAATTAATAAATAAGAGAAACAGGTCTTATATTTAAGACCAAAACCAACATTGAATCCTATATTAAGGACCGGAAGAGTATAATATAACAATTATGATACGTTGCATTACCCACTAGTCAAGCAGTATATAATTTTTTTTTTAATACAGAGTATATAAATTTTTTTATTTAAGTGTATATAAAAGGCTTTAGTAATCAAACCTTAATTTTGGAAATAAAGGATTTTTGATCCCTTTAAGTAATTGGATAATTAAATAAATGCATTTAGAGAAGCTACATTGTTGCTTGAAGCAAAGGGGAAGTCTGGTAGCCAGTTAGTGATGACGGCTGCCTCTCACTCTCTAACCAAGGAAGAGAGATAACTACAGTATCTTTCAGAAGTGCATTTTTTTTTTTGTTAATTAATCCGTAAGTCCTTATAATTTCAACAAATTTTGAATCAGGTCCTTATAGTTTTTCTTCTTTTTATTAGGTCCTTATACTTTTACCTTTTTTTAATTAGGTCTTTGTATTTATTTATTTTTTAATTAAGTCCTTATAATTTCACTAAATTTTTAATCAGGTTCATATAGTTTTAATTTTTATTTATTAATTAAATATAAGCTTAATTAAATGGATTAATACTGAAATATAAAATATTAATAATTAAATTAAATTAATAATTATGTAATAAAAAAGTAATAGAATTAATTAATTCAGGAAATTTTTTTAGAACAATTAATCTTTTTGCTGAAAAAATTAAAATCATTATAATAATTCAATATCTTTAGAATATTATTGTTTATAAACTAATATTAAATAATACATACTACTTTATGTTTATATAATAGTACTATTAGAATTTATAAAATAAAGAATAAAAAATTCAGGGATTTACTTAAAAATAAAGTGAAGTTATAAGGACTTGATAAAAAGAAAAATAAATACAAGGACCTAATTAAAAATAGGTGAAAGTATAAGGACCTGATACAAAGAAAAAAAAACTATAAGGACCTGATTCAAAATTAGTTGAAACTATAAGGAGCTGTAGATTAATTATCCCTTCTTTTTTTAAATCAGAGCTTTTTTTTAAACCTTACCAATTACAAAAGTATTAACCAATTATTTGATACATATAGTAATATGTATAACAGAAATACAAAAATATGGATAGGAACTTATATTTGTATTCTTGTTAAAATACATAATGTCATATAAAAAAAAAGAAAAAAAAAAGAAGATGAAAATTACTAAATGCCAAACAAAAAATGTCAACAAAAATTTGTTTTCATTTGCAAATTTAATATTATCAGCTCCAAATAAAGTGTTGTTACCAATCCTAATTTGAGATTTAGTAATTTCAAACTTCTTTTTTTATCATTTTTTTAATAAAAAAAATTATAATATGCATTATATTTTTCATTGTCTGTGTAATAGAAAATTCATATCTAGGATTCTTATGTATAGGTATGGAATTAAATTTCCTAAAATAATCTTGAATATTGCATCGCAGGAAGACCTCCTGACATCTAGAGCTATTTTAGTAATTGTGATTTAAATGGAAATAGTTTACACTCAGCTCATCGTCTACAAATGTAGGTTCCAAACTTCCAATTTCCTGAAATCATCTAAAGTCTTGCTTGGCGGGCATCACTTTTCCAAGATAAGTAAAATTCTGAAATCATTCAAAGTCTTGTTAGGTACCAGTTGACTAGATAGTAGCATCTCTTTCAAGTCTATTATCCTTCAGTTATTTTTAATCAAGCATACATGGGCTTGAATTATCGTTCACTGAGGGTAATGATCATTATTTAGGAAAACATCATGTACCATATTGGGTAATGATCTTTATATACGCATATGATACAATTTACATGGTAAGGAAAAAATGATCTATAGACCAAATCCTGAAATAAGAAGAAAATTACACAGAACCAGAACATGATTCTTTTCCCCCAAGTGTTTGAATAATGGCTTCCAGGAGTTTGATGTCCTTATCACGCTTCGATATTTCTTCTTGCTTTGCACGCAGCTCTTCCATGTGCAGCTCAAACACCTCTGCAATTGAACTCAAAAAATATTAGCTTCTCGCTCATGTCTCAGCCACAACTGTTTCAGATTTCTGCTGCGACAGGAAAACAATTCAACCATAACTGGATCACCCAATTCTCCCCATCCCACATTGGACTTGTTGAAACTGATAGCCATGGAAATTTTAAGATATGACTCGAAGCAGGAAGTTCAGAAATAGCTCAGGTTTGAAAGCTTGCTCAAAAGAGGAACAGGCATATTCCTGCAACTCGAATATGAAGTTGACATGCTCGAATGAAGTTGGTTTATACTTTATCTGTCTGGGGAATTGGTTATCAAGAACTAGGAGGGAAAATGCTAATGCCCAATTAATTGGTTTGATGAAGAAATCAGTTGGAAGAGATGCCCCCTAATTGGCCCAACAATGCTCAAATCTGATCTGGGAGTATAAATATCAAATCATTGTATCCAAAGGAAAAAACTAGGACGGGAAATGCCAAGGCACAATGAATTGGTTTGGTCAAATTTAATCCAGGAGTATCGAACATCAAATAATTATATCCGAAGGAAAAAAGCGAATAGATCTGATGATAAACTTGAATATTCAAATATGATAAGTTAGTTTTGGGGCTCATTGCTAAATCTGCGTAAACGATACCCTATCGGATAAATGACATAATGCAGCGACCTCAAAGTATGGAGATATTAGAAATATAGGACAAACCCTAGTACGGAGATAGTACACAATGCTGAGTTCTCCAGTTATGGTGGAGAACATACAACTAGCAAAATACATGGATAAAAAAAGGTTCCAATTTCTTCCTTGAAAAATGTTCAAATCAATCCGAATCGTCACTGCACTGCCACCGAATTTCAAATAAAAACAATCAAAACTAGGTGGCAAGTTCTCCCCCCCCCCCCCCCAAAAAAAAAACAAGTTCAAGAGAAGCACAACACAAGAGCAAATAACACTTTGCAATGTAACATTTGTATCATCAACAATTTCAATTGTAGCCAATGTACACTAGAAATGGTTTATTTCTCTAGTACTGATAATCATTTTTATAGCTGCAGCTCTCCATGGGACTATCATGAGATGAAATTCTTAGAACCTAGGCCAAATGCCAATGCCAAAGCCAACCATTAAAAGAAAATTCCATTCTATACGTACTTAACGTCAGGTCATCTATGAATCCAAAGAGGGGAAAACAACTACTCTCCCAATATCTCCAAGATCCATGCTTGATGAACAAACCAAACAAATTAGCCAACTGTGCATTTTCACTCAATCTGAGCATAAAACAATTTAGATTCAAATGTGGTCTAACTTTGTCCTTCTAAGATTCGAGCTGAATATAAAAATTAACATGAAGAGTAAGCTTCAAACCAAACTTCCCCCATACCAACAACATTCATAGCATTTACATAAAGCAAAAATAAGTAGTTCAACAAAGTTTACAATAAAATTGTCCACACAGTAATTTCTTGAATATCAATTTCAGCATTATAATTAAGCACGAAAGGGCTCCTGTATAATGCTTATTGACGGGGAAAGGCAAAAGGTATAGTTAAAGTAAGAGTCACTCAATTCCTCTATATTTTCAAAGAATTACTAATATCCTAACCAAAAGCAATCACTTTCGAAATTATTAATGGGGGAAATGGTAGGTTTGAATTCAACATACTTGTCGTGTTCTCAAGCTCTTTTGTAATCTCTTGTGCACGTAATTCAGCTGCTTTCTGTGCTGCTTCAGCCTGGCGCTTTTCAGAACGAGCATGAGCAGCAGCAGTGATGGCAGCATCAAGTTCTCTCTCCAATGTTTCCACTCTTTGCTGAAGAACCTAGCGACGATTTACACTGAATTATGTGAGGGTAGGGAAGGGAAGGCTTCCTATTCTACAGCAATAGATCAATCACTGATTTCACACAGCAGAATATCAGGAAAATACAGTGCTGATTGCACATGCGCAGGTAACTACCAAGAACAGACTGAATCAAAGCACCTTATGTCAATAAAATTTGGGATAGCAAAATCTAACAATTTGAAACCAATCATTGTTATAAAACCAATCACTGATCCCAGAAGGAGATGTGCCATTTTAATCTCTTCTAGCATACTGACCTTCATTAAAAGTGAGGCCAGGGCAATGCCATGGTTTACGAGCATATTTAATAACTAACACAACCACCGATGGCCTAAGGGTAGCATAGGCGTTCAAGGTAGAGTGGTGGGCGGGTAGTGACTAGTAACCAAAATTCAGACACTCCGCATGAAAGCAAAACAATAAACTCACACAAAACGCTTAGCATGTGTGGGACTGAAGCTCCTATTTAACAAGCACAAGCAAAAAAGGAAACACACATTAAGATTGCCAAATTTTTCATAGAGCGATGAACAGGTAGAAGAGAAAAGAAAGCATAATTGAATCCACACTGAATTATAGACAAAAGAGGAAGTAAAATTTGAAAGACGCTGCCCAATATATGCAACATATCTTTCTTAATCCGTACAGCAAAGTCAATAGCGGACTTCAAACAATGATTAAACTAGTTAGGATCATCATAAACCATTAAGAAGCTAAGTTTGAAATATGCTCGACCCACTATACCCAGCAGATCCTCCTCAATCGAAGCAATACGAGCAACAGTTGCTATCAGATTGAGAAAGCAAAACCTTAATGGTCCGGGATTGTTCAGCGGTAAGAGAGGCTCTGGTAAAAGTGTCTTCGTCAACAAAGACGGCTTTCTTGAGGAGAAGCTTTTGGAGTGAATCCAAATTGGAAGACATCTCCGTCAGATTTGTGATCGCTCCGCTCCACCTCTCGCTTCCCTTCCCTTTCTCATCCATTTTTCTACTCTACCCACCGCACTGAATGCCAGTGGACACTAGCCCTCGAAGCTTGATCCCCGCCCCGATCAACAAAGGATGATAGGGAAAGACGGAAACTTGATTACCATTATCACACGGGCTTTCTTTTGCTTCCATGTTTAAGATCGCGTTGATTATGATTAATCGCCGGACTTTAGTTTTAAATTTTGAGGGAAAAAATATTAGTTATTTATAATAAATATGTGTAATTTTTTTTAAATATATTACTTCCTGTGTTTAATATAAGACATTGTTTGAATTTTATTTTAATTCTCAATATAAGATCCTGATTCAATTTGTCTCTCATATTTATTTACTCCCTCCGTTCCTTATTATAAGAGACATTTGATGCTTATAGTATGTTTCTAAATATAAGAGATACTTAAAAGTTGTCTCTACTTTTTTGTGTTGATTTCCTATTTTACCCATATTTATTGTCTCCAACTCACACTCTCTCTCCTTTCCACTTCTCTTTCTTTTAAGAATTTACTATTATTCTCTCTCATGCTCTCTCTCCTTATTAATGAGGGCATTTTTGGAAAAAAAATTATACTTTTTACACATTAATTGTTCTTAACTAATTTTAACTGTTTTTTTTATCAACGTAATTCGGTTATTCGTCTCTTATAATAAGAAACGGAGAGAGTATTTTTTAAGATAATCTTTCTAATAATAATAGTCCTAACTAATAAATTTGATTAGTAATGATATTTTAGAAAAAACAATATCTATTTATTACAAATAATTAACTTAATTTATTTTTAAATCAATTTAAATTAGTCAACTAACTATTATATTTAGTACAGGAGGTAATACCATCTCAAGTCTTTAATAGTTAGGCTTTTAAATTTATAATTTATTTTTTTGAGGTATCCTTATTCATTATACATATCAAGTCGTTTTCATCCAAGAATAATTATTGAAACTTAAAATAATATTTTGGAAAAATCAAATCATGTTTTTTAAAATAACTAGTTTTCTTAATTTATCTAAATATGGTAATATTTTATTTGGTCCTTAAATAGAAACAAAAGTAATTTCTTAGCATAAAGATCTGGATAATATTTATAATATAACGTGTTGATTGGTATAAAAATAACTTTTATCAACTGTATCCGCAATTGAATCAACTACAAATGACTAAATTTTACTGCCAATTCAAATCTTGTAAATAAAAAAAATATATTAAAAAATAAGTCTACTTAGATCAACAGATTTAAATTCTAAAGAGAGAATTATAATGAGGTGTCAATAAATAATTATAAAATAAGTCTAAAAAATTGTCATTTTCTATTTGTAATTTTGGTTGTTATTAAGTCTTTTTTGTAATTATTTTTTTTAAATCTTATTAAAATCCTCTCAATTTAAATCCAAATTAATATTTTAAAAAGGAAAAGGCAGTCCCATAACTCCGACCTCCATATGATTAGGTGTTGGAGTTTGGTGTGTCCGTACATGGGAGGGAGGGAGCATCATAAATTGGTGCTGTGCGTGTCTATAACTGAGCGGATACTTTTGTCTGACAGTTCTTGATCCGCTTCCAAGCATTAGCGGCGGCATGATTACAAGGTGCTCATTATTAATGTGGTTTTTTTTTTTTTTTGACCTTATACTAATCTGGTTCCTTGAATTCTTGCTTTTCCGGCAAACTCAACCGAGTTTTTTTTAAAGACTTATTTACATCTGATTATTTTAAGTGTTTATAAATATTTTTATGTAAGAAATAATAGGCATTTTTATGTAAATCAAGATATTTCTTTATTCACGATTTAAAAATTACTTATAAATTATTCACAACAAGCTTAGCTTAAAAAAAGGGATATTCCCAACAAGTCCTAATGTTAACTAGCAAATTATTTTGGTGGCAACCCTATCCATCACGTATGGATAAAACTCTAGGTTTGAAACTAGTATTGATATATTTGTATGCCTATATGTTAATTGTTTATTTAAAGTAAAAAGTGTTTGGCACTCTTTAAAAAAATTACTTTTACACTTTATTATAAGGGTGTGTTTGGATGAAACCAAACCGTGGTTTGAAAAAGTGATTCTGAAAAAAATAGATTTTATGAAAAAATGATTTTGAGAAGTGAGAGTATTTGGATAGTTGTTATCAGAAGCACTTTTTATATATACAAATTACTAAAAAAACGACAAAAGTTAATATGATAATTACAGAAAAAAATAGATTTTATGATATATTTTAATTTGAAGGAATAAAATTGTTAATAATATATTTTTTATTAACATAATTAATAATACATAAGATAATATAATTAATAAATAATTAATATGTATATATATTTATAAAATATAAGATTAAATATGTTTATAAAAAAAATAACAAGATACATATCCTATAAGCTCTCACACTCTTCTTTTTTTCTCCAAAAGCAAAAAAAAATTTCTTTTTCCAAAACCATGATTTATGCAAATAGGGTGGGTGTTTGGATGACTTATCACCCAAACCATGGTTTGGGTCCCAAACCATGGTTTGGGGTGTCACCCAAACGGTGCCTAAGACATGTTTCTAACATCTTTGTATAACACCAATTACTTAAAAATAAAATCAACCACAGAACATCCTAATTAAATAGGAGAGAATTATAATTAAGTCTCAAGTAAAAAATATAATTATTAGAAAGTCCTAGTGACAATATAGCAACATGCAATGAAAAGTTTTAAAATAATAAATAACAATTATTTATTTATTATTGTGATTTTTTAGTAATTATATTTTTTACTTGAAATCTGATTGCGAATTCTCCCATTAACCAACGACAAATTTCTAGCAATTTTTTTTTGTCACGATTTTAGCTGCTTCTTCCCTCTTTATATTCTATATGGACATTATTACGAATGTTTATTAATAATTATGTACATATCAAAAACTTTAGTTAAAATGATTAATATTTGTAAAATTTGGAATTCTTTTTGTTGAAATTATTAATCACGGAAAACTGTCTCGTTAGTTAAAAAGATCACTTAATTAGTTAAAAAATATTCAAATATAAGACTCTTTTTCAAAAGGTTTAGAATGAAAAAAAAATTAGGAAAAATCTCAAAAAAGTGACTGTTGAATTTTAAAATGACAAATCAGTATTGGTTACTACATTTATAAAGAAAATGACTACACTTACAAAGCAAATAACAACATATTTTTGTAGTAATTCCTGATTTGTCATTTTAAAATTCAACAGTCACTTTTTTAATGATTTTCTCAAAAAATTAAGAGGGAATCTTTGAATATGGGGGTAATAAATTCTCCCTCGTGGTGAGTTGTAACAGCCACTTGTGCCACTTTTAAGTCGTTTGCCACGTGATCCTCTTTTTAATTGTGCAAAACTTTTTTTTTGCCAATAAAATTGTGTAAATCAATGTGGATTAGACAAATCTAGAAAATGTGAGGAAAAAGAAAAGAAAAGGCTTGCTGGCTCTGCCTTAATAAATGCTTTGGAAAAAAATAAGTTGGGCTTCGTCCAGCCTTTAAACCCTAATTTTGTTTTTATTTTAATTGATTTTTAAAAAAAAATTTATTCTCACTACCCAATCCTAATTTATTATTTACGCAAGTTTTAATCTCAACAACACATATCCTCCTCTTCTTAAGTTCAAACAACTTTACTTGAATCCATCCACCTTTTGTTTGATTTCTTTCTTGGAACAGTTGATTCTTCTTTTAAAGAAAAACTATATGAGAGGTACATATACTTTTTTCAATTTTTAATTTGATATCTATGTATTTTTTTTCTTAATTAAATCATTTAATTTTACTTTTTTAGCAGCATTAGCTTTTAGTACAGCTTTGTTCTATTAATATTTTTAATCTCTGTGCAAGGGTTAACAATGTTAAATTTAAAAGAGCAAAATTAAAAATTTAATTAAAAAAAACACATAGATATCAAATTAAAGAATAAAAAAAAAAGTATAAGACTATAAGTATCTTGATGTCTCAGGGATGAAATTCACTTAGACTAAAATACTCTCATCTATGTCATAATTGAAAATTTTTAACACTAATTTTACCGAATAAAATGAACTATTTTCTTATTAATGTCCACAAAATAACATTTAAAAAATGGATTAGTGGGTCATGTGGCCTTACCCATAAGCAGCTCGCAGGGTCATTATTTTAAAACTTGTAAAATATAGTGGCCTACATATCCACTCCAAAGTACTTAATATTGAAACTGTCCAGCCAAAATATTAATGTACTATTTGAAATTAGTTGAGGTGGTAAAACAAGATGGAGTATGAATAGGGGTTACAATTTAGAATTTCCTAGTATAACAAAAAAAAAATAGTTTATCTAAAGTTATAATTTTTTTTTTGGAAAAAACTCAACATAGAATATAGTTTTGATGAATTAGAATATTTGACCTTGCAATAAATGTTAATAATTTTGGAAGTAAATTCAGATTGTGATATAGTATCAAACAACAATTAGATTAGATTTTTTTTTTTTCAATATAAAGTATCTAATATTTTATTATGTAGTCAATTAGATGCATACATCCCGTATCCTATAAGATTTCTTAGTATTTCAATATATATATACTTCAAATAACTAAATTTTAAAATAATATAATCATAACGAAAAAATCCAAACAGAATATGTAAATCTAAACTATATCTTCAATTTATTAGTGAATTCTCATATACCCAACCGCCAAAGGATAAGGTTACATGCACCAATAAACATTAAAAGAATAATACAAGTTCCTGGTCAGAAAAGAATAAAACAAGTTCATTATAGTTTTATACTTCATAAGTTATTTTACATTCCCAAATAGTGGCATAATAATCCACTCCAAAATACTTGCCACTTTTCCTAACATGTTTAGATAGAAACGAATTATGGTTTCAGAAGTAATTTCACGACTCACAAAGTAAATATGTGAGAGAATCTGTCTTAATTTATAGAAAAATGCTTTTAAAAAGCACTTATGGGCTCATCTAAACACCTCCTAAAACTAGTTTAAGGGAATAAAATAAATAAAAAGATATGAATATCTCTCTCTCTTTATTTGGTTTCAACCAGGAAGTACCAGATTCGATCATGTGACTTGATGGGAGACACAATATTGCTCCACCATCTAGCCAAAAGTTCGATGGGCAAATGAGTATCTCACTTACAACAACTTGATATAAGTATTAGAATATACTCATCCGGTGCTAAATATAATATCTATTTTATAATGTAAATTACGTTACAAAATGAATTTTATATTTAGGATGGGAGAGAGTATTAGGATAAAACATTAGGGCAGCAAGCCTTAGACACTCTTGTTCAGCTTTTATAAGGGTGTTTGAGTAAAACCTAAATTATGATTTTAAAAATAATTTTACGATTTAAAAAGTGAATATATAATAGAAATTATTTCAATTTGTATAAAATTACTTTTGAAAAGTGCCACCCATTATATCTACACACATATATGTATTGAGCTAAACCCCTTATATCTATATCAAAGGTATTAATGAAACCTCTAGAAGCCCATTATACCCTCCCGAACTTAATAGAAAGACACAACTCTTATCGTAGCCTCAATTATTACAATTACTTTAACTAATAATCATTGATTAGCTGTGAGATAAATACAAAGGTAATGATCCATTAGGAAGACATGAACAAGTAGAACATTTTTTGAAAAATCCTTGCAGTGAAACGTTGCATGATGAAAGATTCAGATTGATAAAAGAAGTTTATGACATGTCATATCTTTTATTCTACCGTGAGGGATTTTCTTTCAATGGCATGATAATTTTCTTATATAAATTTCTATGACTTTTTCTGAAAGATATGAAATTATGCTTAATTAATTACTAGTATAATTTTTTTTTTTTTATGTAATAAGGAGAGTGCTTCATCTTTCTTAAGATATGGAAAGGTAGAGAGTAGAGGCTCTTTCCAAATAAGATTACTTTTGGTGAATATAGAGTAATTAATTTAGTATTTTTCTTATTTTCATTTGACAAAAATGATTAAATTAGATGAACATCTGGCTTGAAGATTCTAAAAATATCAGTATAACAGAAAAATCCCTCCAATATAATATTTTAAGAAAAATTAATTTTATGGCGGTTGTATGGTTACACGCGCCATATGGGATCCAAACTCCACAACAAAGTAGTTGATTGTCCCATGGGTCCCATAACAAGGTCGAGCGTGTATAGCACGCATGATCAAGAGTTTCACGTTTAACCCTGTAATTTATATTTTATATTATATATTAATAAAAATAATCCTCAAACAAAGATGAAGAAAAGGTAAAAGCTTTAATTTAGTGGGGAAGACACAGTACTGTGTTTGTTTTCTCGTTTCGCTCTGCGTGTTCACACATAAAAGAATTTATTATATATATATGTATGTATATATTGCGACCACCCTGGGTGTGGCTTCTTCTTCAGCTTTAATGGCGTGAGAGAGTAGGCGAGGAGTACAGCTACGGTGTCTAGTAACCGTATGTGAACCTTCAATCTTTGCATGCCTTACCAACCCCTCAGAAATGAAACCCAAAAATCCAAATGAAATGATTTTTTCTTTTGAAATGGGAATGTAATTGATAATTTCCATCGCAATTGTCACTTTCGTTCAACTTCTGAACCTGATTAAAAATGTTGATGTATCGTGAGGGTGTGTTGTTGTTAGTCTGTGCAAATCGACGTCTGAATGGGTTTTCTGATTTTGTGATTGCTTTGGGGTGAGATTTTTCTGCTTTCTTCCTCCGTTATTTTTTTAAACATTTTTTCGGTTAGTATCTCGTCTGGTTATTGGTGTTCGCAAGAGTTGAGATGGTGAGGAAGACCAGAGATATCCTGAAAGACGATCAGGAGCTTGAAATGTTGCTGGAAGAGATCCAGCATCGACATGGGTATGGTGGTAGTAATGATCACGCGGTTTTTGAAAGCCAGGGCATTCGTGGAGTTTTTTATGTGGATGATGATGACCCTTCCTCGCAGATTAAATATCCTCGTGTCTCTTCACCAACAAGCGGGTTCTCTCTGCGATCAGAAGGTTCTTCCTCGAGCTTATTCTCCAGTGTGCATCGTCTATCTGATAATGGATCACCAACTCCACCTCCTTTGGATGAGCTTAAATCCAGTATGCTTTATGGAGTTTCAAACTACCCGAACAGCTTCTGCTTGGGTTCGACAGTATCTGATTCCCCTTCGGCGAAAAAGGCCAGTGAGACTGATGAACTATACCTATGTGCAAAATTGACTAAAATGGGCCTTACCAATCAATATGGAAATTCTTGTAATTTGAAAGATGCATCAATAGGCAAGAGCGGTCTTCCATTCCGTGATAATGCTACTCTGGGTGGAAATAATCCCATCAATGCTTATAAACATGGAGATTACGACAGTTTCAAGAGAGAATTTCCTGACCCAATGGGAGTTCAACCCCCTTTTCCTCTTAGTATTCCGACTTTTGATGCTGAAAGAAATCCAGTGTTCACAGGATTACCTCGGGATTATCAAATGGGTAATTCATTTGGATCACAACCCTGTTCCAGACGACCTGGTACGATCCATTCTCAATTTAATGGCTTCAGTGGTTCAGGGTACTCTCCTTGGCAAGGACAGCTGATAAATAGCTATCATTATGGAGGAAATTTGGGGATAGATCGTACTTCTTCTTTGGGTGGACATGCATTGCCTGATTCTTTACTTTATGCGCATCAAAGTGGAATGAATTTGATGGATGACAGGGGAATTTCAACGTTGCCTGATTCTTCCCTTTGTACCAATTTAAGGCCTCATTTGAGTGCTCAAAATTTACTGCAGTGCAATCTTCCTATGTCTAATGCAAGAGCTGTGCCACCTGCAAACGTTAAAATCCCACAAGGTGGTCTAGATGCCATTACTAGTGAGGGAAGCTTCATCATACAAGGTGAAGGTTTGAATTATTTCCCTGTCAGAGGTTCTGATCGTTGGAGGAATAAGTGTAAGGGTGCTGGGCACGAAACTAGCTTTGCTAAGCATCTACAAAGGTCAGAGCTAGACGACCAGAACCAGATGTTAGGATCTTATAAAAGTCCTAGTGTTAGGAGTGGATGCTCTTTCCCTTCAGTACCCGAGTATAATTCCCTGGCAGAAGCTCAAGGATATATATATTTATTAGCCAAAGATCAGCATGGCTGTAGATTTCTGCAAAGGGTGTTTGATGAGGGTACACCACGAGATGTTCAAGTAATATTTTCCGAGATCATTGAACATGTAGTGGAACTCATGATGAATCCTTTTGGAAATTACCTCATGCAGAAGTTGTTCGATGTGTGTGATGAAGAACAGAGGATGCAGATCCTACTCATGATTACTAAAGAGCCAGGGCAGCTTGTCAGAATCTCTTTGAACACTCATGGGTATGGTGATGTAACTTATGCAAATTTTACAATATGATATCGATTTTTCTAATGTTGGTTTTGACATCACTTTTTCTTTTTGTCAGTACTCGTGTGATACAGAAGCTCATTGAAACTCTTAAGACTAGGCAACAAATTTCGCTAGCTATATCAGTCCTTGAGCCAGGATTCTTGTCTCTCATCAAAGATCTAAATGGAAATCATGTGATCCAGCGTTGTTTGCAGTGCTTAAGCAATGAAGATAACAAGGTATGACTTCTATCTTCTCCAAGTAACTAGTTTATATATTGGATGACAATTTTTAATAGGTCGTCATTAATAGAAAGACAAGCTTATTCTTTTACAAAGGATACATTACAGGAGAGCATTACAGTGGTGTTTGTTCTTTACTTCCGTTTGGCAGTTGGATATTGTAACCCCGCTCAATGATTTAAGCATTTTTCTATTTCTACCTGATTATGTAATAATTCTCTTGTTTCTGTAATGTTTATCTAATGAAAAGTGACAGTTCCTGTTCTGCTGCATTTCGCCAGAATAAGATACAGGCAAACTGTAGTGCCAGGTTCAACCACCCAGCTGACATTTGTTAATGTATTGGCGAATATCACGTCATTATGTCTAAGCCTTGAGAACAATTTATTTCTAGACACAGTTCATGATCACCTTTACCAATACCTATTTCATTGACTTATGTTTATCACAATAATTATATCATTTTCATTTCCGCATTGTTTCATGGCATTATCAGATTTATCTGTTTGCATTTTATCCTTTCAGTTGGGTTTGGGTGTTGGCTCTTGCTTTTCACTGTTAATGTTCTTCACAGCATATTCTTCCTCCTCATGGTGGAAATTTAGATGTTGAAACACCATAAAGATGCTTCAAAGTTATGAAACTTCCTGATTATGTATTTATGTCAACACTAATTTTAATAAAAGGATGCAATATGTTATGGCTCTGGTTCTTCTGATCTTTGCCATGATAATATTGATGGTGCTTGAACGTATGTCATACTATTTTGTTTTATTATGACATGACATGGGATGCTTCCACATTTGTATATTGTTTCTTGCCTCTTGCAAGGCTTTCAATATTTGATCTCCCAACATCTGTTGTACAGTTTCTTTGGATACTTTTGGCCATTCTCCAGCAGCTGATTAGCCATTCTTTGCCATGGAGTTTGTCAATAATATTCATTGCCATGAATGAAGATATTAACTTCTGTTATGAGCCGACTCCCCTTTCTATACGCCAGAATGCATGCGAAATGTCAAGTTAAAAAAAAAAAAAAAAAGGCCATAGTAATTAGCTGTGGTCAAATGAATTTATGAGGATTAATAAAGATGTCAGTCACTTTCTCTGGCTTCGTACTAGAAGTCATGATACAAAATGTTTTATAAGAATGTGACATGTAGGGAATCAACTCCTGAATATATATGACATGTGGAGAATCAACTCCTGAATATACTTATGGGTTTATAAAACTCAAACTGTGAGAGGCTTCAAAGTTAAAAGAAATGATTTGTGATTGGTTGATGATCTCTTGGGTAAAAGGCATTCTCAAAGTAGTTAAAGTGGCATCTATGTTGATACTGGTTGCCTAGTCTTAATGCCAGCTATATGCTGCAGAGAAATATTTACATTAACAAATACACAGAGCTTTCTCAATGTGGGAAATATCGTTGCAAAGTTTCCTGTTGTGCGCTTAATGATATAAATATCTTTTATTCTTTTAGCTCAATTGATATGCTATATTCATGCTTATTGATTTAGGCAGGCCCGCTAACTTCTTGTGGTTTCTCTTGTTACTTGCTTGGAGCAGTTTATATTTGTTGCTGCTGCGAAATACTGTGTTGAAATTGCAACTCATCAGCATGGATGTTGTGTTCTACAAAGATGCATTAGTCATTCCAGGGGCAAGCATCGCGAACAACTGGTTGCTGAAATATCTGCTAATGCTCTTCTTCTAGCTCAAGATCAATATGGGTAATCATTAGAAACACACTACTTTGTCTATGTTTTCCCAAATCCTTATGTGGACATACAAACCATTTTTATTTCCTGAACGGATAATTCCTTTTCAGATTGGAAAGCCTGTTTTCTGTTTGCTCTACGAAGTAACTTCGACTATATTAGAAGGTTTTCTTGTACAGGATTGTGAAACTTAGCTGCTAATAGATACATGTGATAGAAATGTGGGCAAATAATTTTTAAAGGAAATGTTTCATTTTGAGCACTAGATCTGGATCTACTGCATTTGATCATGCATCATTCCTTATGCTAGGAGAAAATTTACGTACTTGATTTTCAAATTGAAATCCATTCACAATGCACTATTTCCGCATGATTTAATTGTTGCATTTCAAAATTTTATGCTTTGAGTCCTGAGAGATGTAGGATAGATCATCCCTTTTGGTTTTTCCACCCATTCACCTGTTGGTTGGTTTTTCTGCCCCCATGCAGAAATTATGTTGTTCAATATATCTTGGAGTTGAGGATCCCATCTGCCACTGCAAGTATAGTTTCACAATTCGAAGGTAACTATGTTCACCTGTCAACACAGAAGTTCAGTAGCCATGTGGTTGAAAAATGCCTCGCTGTATTCAATGATGAGCATCGTGCACGAACCATCCATGAGCTGCTCTCAACTCCTCACTTTGAGCAGTTGCTTCAAGATCCTCATGCGAATTATGTTATTCAATCAGCTCTTCGCCATTCTGAGGTTTGTAACACATATACTTGATATGCTTTCTCACCTGCCTTGCCTCCCCCCCCCCCCCCCAAAAAAAAGAAAATATGTATGATTGAGCACTTGTTGCAAAGGCTTTATCAGCAAGTGATTCAACAAACCCATCAATTGATCAGTTGAAAATGATGGCATACCATATCTCAGTTGAATATTTCTTAAAAGTGTATATATGGATTGTGGGGTTACTTCTTTTCCTTTTCTCATGCTTTCCTTTTCCTTCTAAACCAGGGCTTTGTGCATAACGTACTGGTCGATGCAATTGAGTCACACAAAGCAATTTCGCGAAACAGCCCATATTCAAAGAAGATTTTCTCACAGAAGCTTCTGAAGAAATGATGTATATTGTCACCACCCGTGAGAAGTTTTGTTGTTGTTCTAACATTACTCCAATTCTATGCATTGCATGGTTATTTAACTGTAAGTTGGGATATTGATAACCATTCAAGCTGTTAGTCTTCTTCCAGAAGTGTTTATGCATTTTGCTCAGGTAGTTTAGGTAAAAGGAAGGGGTGGGGGAAGGGGGGGGGGAATAAGGCAATTGTGCCTTCTAATCTTCTTGAATTTTGCCTGTATTATCTATCTGTATCTCCAACTCTTTGGAAATTATCCTGTTAATTATGATCTTTGTTTCTGTATGAAGCTGTGTACGGACATGGTGTGTATATGATATTGTTAGGATAAAATCCTCCTCTATTTAGTGTTTGATGTCTCCTTTATTTACCCATTTCTTCTGAATTATAGAGCCAAAATTTTCAAAACAAACTGAGTTGTTTGAAAAATAAAAAGGAGCAGTTTATGTAACTCCCACAAAATCTAGGAATAAGTTGTATAATCTAAAACAAAAGGTAATGTCATGTAATTTTGACAAAATTCAAGAAAATTTTATGTAATTTATCTTTTTTTGGGCAGATTTGTGTATAGTTTACAAGTAGGGTATAGTAAGTATAATTTTAGCAAATTTAACGAACTGCCTATGAAATTTCTTTTCTTTCTCCTGATGTGTAATTTATGCTATATATTTTAAAATAAAACTAATTATTGATTTATAAAAAAGGGGGAAATGACATGTACTCTCAGAAAATTTAATTTTATTCAATGAAGAGCTAATGCATACGAGCTAGATAATTTAACTCAAGTTATGTTAATATATTAATTTCAATTCAATAGGAAAGGTTGGCCCATAAGGAAACAAAAGGGTATAAGAAAACAACTTGCTTTAATTATTTTTTATTTGGTGATAACAACTTGCTTTAATTATGGTAAAAGGGAATAATAACAAATTTATTGGTCCAATTATAACTTAGTGGTACCTTAACGGTGGAGCCTGAAAGTGACCATTGGATGTTATTGTCAATTTTTGGAGGCCTATCACTAAAATCA
Organism: Neltuma alba; assembly: GCF_004799145.2. NCBI lineage: Eukaryota > Viridiplantae > Streptophyta > Magnoliopsida > Fabales > Fabaceae > Neltuma > Neltuma alba. Next base: position 264,584 of record NW_021635275.1, read on the forward strand.
GCGACCTAATGATGATTGCCTTTCTTCCAGAAGTGCTTCATCCAATTTAATCTCTAAAAGTGTTTTTAAGTCAACAAATAATTGGCCAACTCGGTTGCCTTAAATTTCCTGGTAGAAAAAAACTCAGTTGCCTTAAATCAAAAATTATTTTTGAATTTTAGTGGACAAAAGTGCACGTATAGTTCTTTATCTTTATATAAAGTTTTATTTGGGTCTCTTAATTTTATAAAATGTTTTTAATTTTATAATATTAATACTATTAGTTTCATTAACAAAAAATACTGATATTAAAATTTTAAATGTTAACAAAATATTCGTAAATACTGACATAGAGAGTTTTGTTTTTTAAAATAAAAAATGACTGGTATAAAAAAAATTTGAATGTTTTTTCTTTCCATCATAATTTGAGCTTTACGACATTAGGGTTATATTAAGATTAGATGATTGAAAAAATACCTTATAAAGCTAGGCAATTAAACTTTAATTTTATATAAAATTAAAGAATTGAAAATGTAATTGGAATCCGAAGAAGAATAACTTTTCCAAGCATAATTTTTTTTGGCGGCATCTATGATGTTTGACTTCAAAATCCTAGGAAAGCAGTAAAAATTTAGCTATAAGTTAGATAACTAATTTGAGATATTAAGAAAATTAATTAAGTTAGTTATTTATTACACATATGTGTTGGTCTCGTTAAATCATTATTTTCAATCATGTACATCATATTATTAGAATTATTCATTAGTAAGAAATTCCTTAAAATTAATAGCGATATTTTAGGAACAAATTAAAGACAAAATAGATTGAGATATTATATTTAAAACTAAATCCAACCTTTAATTGGCTCCTATATTAATAATGAAGGGTAATATAATTTTTTTCACTCCATGTAACTATTGTTGCTTTCAGCAGTCCAAAGACAAAATGATATTAATAAGCAAAAAGTTTTACAAAGTCTACATAGATAGAGCTCCTGCTGATAAAGTGATCAAAATTAATGCAGATGGCTCTTTTTCTCTTCATAGAGATGCTGCTGGCACTGGAATTGTTTGCAGAGCTCCTACATGAAAAAAGTTAAACTTTAGAAAACAAGACCTGGAAATATCTATTGTTTGTGTAGATTTATTGGTAAGTAAGTTTTCCTTATGAATTTGAATATTATTTCAAATTTTTTATTGTTTTCTTGAATAATTAGAAATTCAGTTGTTCATATCTAATTTGGAATTTTTTCAAAAAATTTCAATCTTTTATAACTTTTTTTATAAGTTAACCTTTCGTAACTAATGTTTGTAATTAAACAAATAAAACAATTTGCTCAATTATTTATTTTCTTAACTCTCCATTTTTCCCATAAAAGAAAATGTTCCGAGAATCGGGTGCCGATGAGTGAAATAGATCAGTGCATCTGTGAATTATTATTGACGAATTTTGAGATTTTTGTCAACTAGTAATTCATTATTATATTTAATGCAAGTTTAAGCAGATTTTAAATATACTTTATTTAATTATTATATTTAATTATCCAGTATCTAGTATAGTTTTTTTTTATTTATAAAATTTAATTTACCTTGTCAAAAAAGTATTCATGTGTCTTTCACTCAACTCATAATAGTTGATCCTTCATTTGAAAATATGATTTTTTTTAATGTATTCTGAAAAACAGAAAATTTGTTCTGAAAAATAAAAAAATATAATATTTTTCGCTTGATTAATGATAATTGTGTTAATAAAAAAATAAAATGTTAATATTATTTTTAGTCCTTAAAATGTGACATCAGTTCTTAAAATTTGTAACAATAATTTTGAATTATGGATTAGTATGAGATTAAATTTTAAAGATTAAAAATAATACTAATCCTAAAATAAATCATTCTTTCACATTTCACGGGGTAGAAAGGAAAGATTCCGAGGGGCGGTGGGGCCGCCAAAGCAAAGACCCACTATCAATTGCGCTGATTTATATACGTAGTATTTATTTTTAGAACGCACCCCGCCGCTCACGTGGCTCGCACTTCCTAGTACGACCGCGTTCGCATTTGTTAACGAATAATATGTCGACACGTATACATGGGGAGAACGTGGACCAATGGTATTGGAGAAACTGATCGGATCTCAGCGCCCGCCTCTCGTCCACGAATTCTGATATCCGCCTCGTGGGTCTTAGACACGTGTCAGTCTCTGCGTGATACCTTCAAAGTTCAAAAAACAAGTAAATAAAAATATTACACAAAAAATAGAATAGAATAAAATAAAATAAAATAAGATAAAGAAAATTCTGAAGGCCTTTGTTCGATTCCAGAGGCAAGAAAGCTCTGGAAGCTCCTAGGAATCCTGTCGCGAGAGAGGTGAAAATAGCTGAAGCTACTCGCAGCTCACCTTTTGTGTTGAATTTCAGTTCTGTGTTCTGGTTTCCGAATTTCTGCTTTCTTTTCTCTTTTCTTTGAAAACTCTCATTTATCCCGCAAAATTTGTTCTTGAGGCAGTTGAATGCAAAGATTTTCCGTCTACTCGCAGATTTCTTGTTTTCTTGCATTTTTTTCAATTTTTGTTACATGTTTACGTGTTTTGGTTAATGAATTGAAGTTTAGAGAGTGAGAGATCTTCATTTGCGTTTCATGGCGTTCTAGTTGGATCAATTTGATTGTTCTTCATCGTCATTTCCTTTTCTTTTCCGCCTCTCTTTAACTTTTGTTATAGAATCATTACTGATAAACAGTTTCTTGATTCTACTTTTTACGTTCTACTGAAAGGAATGGTTTTTAGATTTACTCACCTGTGCTTAGTTGAGACCAGCTAGTTAGGGCTTAATGGATTAGTTACTGGGTGTTATTTCTGCTGCTCTTTGTTAGGGCTGGATGGATTAATGGCTCCATCTTTCGCTTTAACGTACCAATTCATATGTGCAGTTTATTTGGAAGAAAACTTTGTAAGGAAATGCTGAGAATGAACCTCCAATTGTAAATATTGAGACTTGGAATTCCTTGGCTGACGAACTTTTTGGATATTGATGATCTTTGCAATTTAGAGCAAGCTTTTGCGTTATACAAGTTTGAGTGTTTGATTCATTGGTCATTTGACTTTTATTGTTTATGTTCTTATTCTCCCATTTTTACAATTGAATGTGCCCGACAGTGTTGTAATTGCCTAAATGGTCCAGAAGATTTATCATTTCCAAGGGCAAAAAGAGTCTTGTTCCAGCCTCATGTTTAAAAAAAATTGAGTGCTTTGCTTTATATGATTTCCATCTTTCCTGATCAAGGGATGAAACTTAAGGTTTTTGTAGGAAGTTGATATGACCCAATTTTTTCATTTCCCTATCCAAGGCTGGGCTACAAATTTCTTAAGCTAGTGAGTTGGCCTGTCAAACTGATTTTTGCCTGATCTTTTGGGCTGGATTTGTTTAAATTGTTTTAGTTGATTCTTTAAAATTTGGACATCGGGTGTGTCTTATTATTGTTATATTATGTGATAGAGAAGCACCTTTATTGGCGAATATTCCAAAAGAAAACATGACATTAGACCAACTAGTTGCTTGTGTATTCAGTGGCGGATAGAGGATCTAGAAGGAATGTCCAACTTTTGCACATACGAGGTATTTACTATTGCAGTTCAATTTTAATTTCCAGCATTTAGTTGTAATAATAATATATTATCTAATCTACGTGGAAAGTATGTTTTTTCATTTGACTATTTCCATGTTCAAATTCCGTTTTCTCCCCAATACTATTTGGTGAATTACATTGTTTTTAAAACTAAACTGGGCATATGTGGTCAAGACACTTTCTTAGTGTTGTTACTATACTTATATTTGTAAATCGTAACATATTATTGTGTGGCTTAATGTCAAAATATTTTTGTTGTCTTGGAGACTTTTGGCCTCCCATTTTGGATATACTTCTTAGTCTTAAATTTTATATGTGCTTGCTTGTCTTGTTCATTTTATCGAAATAGCTTAAGGGCTTGTTTGGGACAGCATTCAAAAATACTTATAAGCACGTTTCACGTAAATTGAGACAAAACTTTTTTCACATATTTACCTCGTATTTCATAAATCATGATTGAAAAGCTACTTATAAGTTATTCCAAATAGGCCCTAAGTTTGGTCACAATGATAAGATGTAATTATTATTGAGTGATTTTCAAATTTTATGATATCTTCATGTATCTTTGTTAATATACTATCTAGTTATTCTTACATTTTATGATATCCATGTATCTCTATTTTTAAGAGATTCTTTCTTATCTACCACATCTGATTATTTTTAGAAGCTACTGAAAGAGTGAAGCTTCTAAAAATAATCAGAAATTCCCCCCCCCCCGGGTGGTTATCTTGATTAATTTTAAAAGTTTAAACAAACATTATAAAATTTCACAGAAGTGGCTTTTTCCCCCCAAAAAAAAAGTCATTTTTGCAAGAAACAAGCTTAAATAAACAAGCCTGAGGGGCATGAAGTGATTCGTTTTTCTTTTTTGCTTGGGTTTGTTCTCTCATGCCTTAGAAGCCTCAAGTCCTGGACCTTTTTTTTATATATTAAATATCATGTCAAATTTTCTATTTTGTGTGCTTGATTTCCCCAAAATACATTGGGCTACTTTGTCAAAATATATTTCATTTTTCATATTACTTTTAGATGTGAAACTTCTATTCTCTGTTTATGTTGTTTTAGTTCAAGAGTAAAAATGACTGCTGTGGATGAATCTAGAATTTTGCATTTGCAAAAGATTGGAAAGGGCTTTTTTTGTGTCTCATGTGAGACTTCTGGCGGAGACATGTTTGGTTGTAAACTATTACGGTTAATGCTTGTGTCAATGCAATAATGCTGAAAACTCGTAGACATTTGAGGTAATACTTTATGTGGATAATGGCTTTCAGTGCTGTTAAGGATGGAAGCAATTAATGGATTACGGTATTAGGTTAACCGGTGGAGTGACCTACTCTCCTTGCATGACCACAGAAATTTTAAGTAACATCTTCTTAGGTGTGTGGAATCATATGCATATAAGATACTCCCTCCAGTTCTTATTATAAGTTTCAAATAACTAATTGATAGGTAACAAACAATTAGTTAAAAACAGTAAAGGTCATATGCCTTTATAAATAAGAAAAAAGTATGAAAGAGAATGTGTGGGGACATGTGATAAGATAGAAATAATTAAGGGCAACATTGCAAAAAATGTATTAAATATTAAGACAATTGAAGCTCATAACAGGGACCATACCTCTTTCCAAATTTGAAGCTTGTAATAAGAACCGGAGGGAGTATTTTAATAGTATTTCTTAGAAATTTATTTCAAGATTAAGAGTTAGCATCAGCCTCACTGAGCTACTTAGTATACTTTGGTGTCCTTGATCCAATGCTTTAGTTGACACATCAGTGTCGATCTCTAGACTATCAAAACTTTTGTTGCTCTTCATATATTTTGTCAAGCTTCATTTAGATGGGTTAAGGTACAATTTTAACCCCAATCTTATTTCTCAGGTGCAATTTTGCCCCTGATCTTTTTATTGGTGCAATTTTGATGCAAAAATTGCATCCAAAAAAAAAAGTTCAGGAGCAAAATGGTGTCTGAAAAATACGATCAGGGACAAAATTGCACCACCGAAAGATTAAGGGCAAAATTGTATCTGAAAAATAAGATTAAGATCAAAACTGCACCGTAACCCTATTTAGATCTCTAAAACAATATTGGGCTTGGAATCTTCCAATTTCTTATTTTCTTGTTAGATGCTACTCTTCCGGTCCTTAATGTAAAAGCTACTCAACTAATTTGAGTAGATTAAGGACGTTAAATAAATTATAGATTCTAACAAATAATCCCATGTAACGATAGATTATATATTAGTTTATGAGTTAGACAAGTTAATTTGGGAAAAATTAATAAATACAAGAGATAAAATGGATTAATGCCTACATTTAGGACCAAAATCAACTCCCTAGATCTTTCATTTAGGAGTGTATGTCTTCTCCTAACAATATAAACTTGAATTAGTTTTTGACATGGTGTCAAAACATTCATGAAAAATAGTTTGGAGTTTGATCCATGTTGCCCTATTCCCATAATCAAATTAAAGATCAGATCAATTTATGGTGGGCCTACGCTCTGTGAATGTGCAAAGCCCAAATTTTCCACATTGCTATTGGATGAGAGAGTTGGGGGAGACATTGAAATTCTGGCCACCATATCAACTCAAGAGCTTAACTATTAAGTGAAGGCCTATAGATTTCCTTATATAATCTTCAACATTAACCACTCAATGTTTCGATCCTTAATAGTTTAAGCATTTAGGATGCTAGGTTATCGTGAGTACTTTTCTAAATATTTGTTTTTGTACTTGTGATATTGCAGCTCGAAGATCATGTGTGGGATGAATATGGTGAGAACGATGATCATATAGTGCCCCATGCTGGTGATGACCATAAGGAACAGTTTGCAATACAGGGAGATAGCTGCAAAAGACCCTGCCAGGAATTGTATAATAGTAAAAGTGCTGATAACGTTAGTAGCCACTATAGTCATGAGAAAGAGAAATTATATTTGATGTCTCGGAAGGAAAACATGATGGAAAAGAATTCATGGTCTCAAACACCTGAAGGTGTGTTACCTTCATGCAATGCCGACGCTAGTGAAGAAGTGAAAAGACTAGCATCAGATGATATAGGGATGTCTGATCGTTGTTTCAAGAGCTGCAATATGGATTCTAGTGGTAGTGAGCTTTGTGCTGATGATACTATTTTGGGAGACAAGCGTGTAGTGAAAGATGATAGTTTGTGTCAATATCCAATCAACCACATATCACAGACTGACAGTGAACTCAGTTTTCTTGATAACGATGGGTGGCTTGATATTGGAAACTTTGAAGACGTTGACCAGATGTTTAGGTAGTGAGATCTCCTACTTGACTCAAGTTTTAATATTCTCACCTTTACCTTTTTTGAGTGTCACTTTTAAAATCGCAGAAGTTGTGATTCAACATTTGGATTGGGGAACCTTAATAATGAAGAGGAGTTCTGCTGGTTCCCATCTTCACACAACACGGAAGGATTCGATGAGGCATTGAAGTCTGACTTCAAATTTTCATGTGCTGAAGCAGGTCCAATGAAAGTTTTGTCAGATTATAATTTAGATTCCAAACCAGATGTTGAAGGTCCGCCAATGCCTGGTTCCAACGGAACAGCATCTCCTGTTGATAGAAGACTGAGATGTCGAATTGATGTTGATGATGATGCTGTCCCTGGTTCATTGTCAATGTTAAATGAACTAGACATGAAATCTGGTAATGCGGATGACTTGGAATTCAAAGATAAGGTGGGTGCAGAATGCTATTTTATTTTCTGCTTTCTGTAATATTTAACTTGGATTCTTTAGTTCTGAAATTTGAATTCTGGAGCTACAATTTTATGTACTCTTTATTCTAAAGACTCAAAAGGCGTGGTTCCTGCACAACTCTTAAATGGATTAGAAGTAATGATTTTGACACATACTCGTGATAAGTTGATGGTTTTTAATAATAGTGAAATAAATCATTGAGGTCTGATAATAAAAGTGTGTTACAGAGCAGGAGGAAGAACTGTTTGTGCTTGATATCTCAGTTGTATGATGTTGAGGTTTATTTATTATGGAATTCTGTGTACTTTATCTGAGTATATTCATCCATTTCAAAGAGTTTTTTCGTCTATGTATTCAAATATTACTATCATCGCATGAAATTTTAAATCAACAGAAATTTCTAACATATTTAGTCTTCGTAAGCATTTGGTGAGATGATGGCAGGATCTATGATAACTAGATGTTTTTTAATCCTGACTGGAGCTATGATTGGTATTGAGTGTCATGAAGGGCAATTAACACTTAATTCTCCTCCTATTATGTGCTTATGTCATTTTGTGTTTTGGCATTTGTGCGATGGCAAATGGCAATGTAAAAGTGGGCTTGATCTTCTGTAATATAAAAAAAAATTGATCTTTTTTCGTTTTTGGTATTTTGTTAAATTTATCAGGTTTGCAGTGTAGACTTTTTAGTGTGAACCAGTCTGCACATTGCAGGCGTATGAATCATCTGCAAATGTTGATTCTACAGTGACAACTTCTGTCAGCTTAATTTGAGCGATCCATTATGTAATTAAATGTTCCTTGATTTGTATCTCATGAATTATAGATGCAAAAGAGGCTGTCTGAGGCATCCGAAGGAAGAATAGAAGATGTCTGCTTGGAAAATGGTGACTCTTTTCATCATTTTTCTCCTCCAACTCAATATGAAGATGTGAAGCAAGCCAATGAAACCTCTTCCGGTGGGGTTAATTCTTATGCTAGCATACTGAAACAGAAACGAAACCTAAATTCCAGTGTACTGACTGAAGTTCCCCTGACAGTCCCAGACTATGGTAATGGACCGAATCACACTTCTCTCTTTCCAACTTCATCTGGATCCAGATCTGATCTTGAAGGCAATCCATCTCCTCTAAAAGAATCATCCTATGCATCAAACATGGCTAGTACTCGCGGTCATTCCTTGCAAGATGCTTCTTTAAAGACAAATGAAAAGGGAGAAATGTCGTACCACAGTCATGATGCACCAGCACTATCCAAGAGTTCAAAAAGTCAAGATATAGTGAGTGTAGCACCATTTAGCAGTCCAGGTTCAACTCAACAGCAACTGGCTCAGTTTGAAAATGAGAATGAAGGTCATAGTGTAGTGAGAGGAGTTAAAGTAGGGTTTTCAAAGGAAATAGACTCATCAAATGTGCAGGAAAGCTCATCCATGAGCTCTGCAATGGAGGAAATCTCCCTTGAAGCTACCAGCTTTCGTCAGCTACAGCAGGTCATGGATCAGGTACTGAACTTTATGACGTCGAAACTTGATCTTGTTTCTTATATTATCCATTGTTAACATGCTCTGCATTTAAATATAATTTTGCTCAGCCATATAAATGTTGTAAATATATACTACTACATGTTAGGCTAACTTCTAGAGTATTATTAACGAGTCTGGATCAAAGAAAAATGTATCATGGGTGAGCAGGGGGGGAATGAAGGGAAAAAGGGATGGGGGTTCTAAATATAGTTTTCTTCATTTCATCTCATGCTAGTGAACTCCCCTTCTAAGTGGTCCCTAATTTGGAGAAGTTAGTTGAAGATGAAGGATCATGTCATATCAGAAGAATGGTAAAAGGATAGAAGATAGAGAATTATAACAAACCTTGATATTCTTTGAAATTTAAACCTGTGTAAAATGAATATCAATTTTGACCTCTTATGTAGTCAGCCTCAATGTTTCAGATGCATATGGTTTTTCCAGAATGAGTTTTTAAGGAGCAAATTCTAAAACTACTGTTGCAAAATCTCACCGAAACCTTGAGTTTTGAAGCTTAAAGGTTCTTCATTTTTCAAAATCACAATGCCTTTAAGCAAATCAAGGAGTTAAACCTTAGCCCAACCGATTGACTGCTTTTTCCTGGGATTTATTACTTGAGTCCAGTGGCTTTAAGGTGAATCCCACTCCTAGAATTTTTTGATAAATCAGTGTTTGAGGTTGGGATTGTTGTCTTCATTTTGAGGATCAGTTGATGCTCTGATTGTAACATAGCAGAGGTCTTGATACGATTGAATGCGAAGCACTGCATAAATTGCTGATCTTTGGGACACAATAATGCATGGAAGTTTCTTTTCCTTTAGATTTAGTGGTTTGGCTTCTTTGCTTTAGTGACGAATTGGAGGTGAGGTCGCGATTCCTAGGTTGTTAAGCGTAATAGTGATCCCAATATTGATTTTATCTCTGTAGATCAGTTGGGTGACATGAAAAAACACTAGGCAGATTATGTTGGTACATCATCTAGGTACAAGTGAGGGGGGTGTGCTAATTTTTCTGTTCCGTGTGCTTACTCAACCTCTTTATTTTTTAGGTCTGGGATTTTAGTTGAATTGTATGCTGGAAAGTGGAAATTCCATGCATGATTCCTGTGAAAAAGCTTTGGGAACAGAAATAGAAACCTTCTGGGCCAAAAATTCGGGAGCAGCTAGCTGATAAAAAACTATTATTTTGTGTTCACTATGCAATGTGGCGAGTGTTTTGCTTTACGTAATTTATTCTATTTGGGTATGCTGTTTACATAATCTTAGTCTTGATTATATATATACATATATATATATTAAAAGAGTGTCCTTATATTATGTTAAAGAAAATAAATTAGGATGGTACTCCATGTTGTAGTACCAATAAGATGTCTACATTACAATCATTGATCACAACTTGTCAATTGACTACTCTTGTATACAACAAAATTTTCTTGAGTGCAGTTGGATATTAGAACCAAAATGTGCTTAAGAGATAGTTTATATCGCTTAGCTAAGAGTGCTGAACAAAGACATGCTTATCCAAATACAAATGGTGGCGATGGAGATGATGTTGAAGCTTGCAAAGCTATGGTGCAGGATCCAAGCAGGTAGTTTCTTACGTTTTCTTATCTACTCAGGTCAATATTTCCTTATTAGAGGACCGGCACAATGGTTAGAATGTTTGTGTAACATTATTACCTGTTATGGTAATGTAGCTGATTTGATTGCTTTCTTCTTTCTGCTTCTCTGGCACCTGTAACTAGTTAAAGATGTAGTATTCAGCTTTCATGTTGCACGCTAGCAGAAATAATGTTTTATTGTTTGAAATCTTAATTAAAATGGAACATGACACTTAAGATGGAGCAAGGACAATGTCATGAATGAATGTTGAGTGTTGGATTATGCTTTAATGATGCCACTCGATGTACGTACTGAGGCTTTGATAACTTGGCAGACAGACCTAAGGTCTAGGACATATTTGAAACTTTTGAGATTTGTTTGTGATTTGTACTTTGAGACAATAGGGGGTCATGAACGTGATTCTAATCCCTACCTTGTCTCTTTTCCACTTGCTATTCCAAGGCCTTATGTCTCCTTAGTAGTCCTCAAAGAGGCTTGTTCTAGGGATGCCAGCCATATGATAAATGTATCCATTGGCAACTTGGCATCTAGCATCTGATACTTTTATCTTTTCCGCGTCTGTGCTTCTACCAGTTACCATTTAATGTTATCTGAATCAATGTTGTGATTGTGCAAATGTTCAAATAAATTTTAGGGTATTTGGTACATATCTGTCTCTGATTTGAAGTGTATTTGGTAATAGTGATGCATTATGAAATATACGTTTCTCAAGGTAGGAAAGAGGATACGCACAAGCACATTTTTGAATTCCTTTCTTAGCTTGCTGAATGCTCTTCTCTGATTTGTTTGGATATCCATTGGGTTTTTCAGTGTTGACTGACGAGTCTTTCCGCCAAATCTAACACTTGGCTTTTTGCAGGTGCACTGGACTCATAGATATGGAAACTGACACTAATCCTATAGATCGGTCTATAGCACACTTACTTTTTCACAGGCCCTCTGACCCATCTAGGTTGCCTCGTGAAGATACTTCACCTTTCAAATCCAATGTTATGGTATGCTTTCATGTGTACATTTAGTGTGTCAACAAGGTAGGTATTTGTTGTTTGCTGCTGCCAGTCTCATGTTCAGGGTTTGATTTACAGCAGATGCATGGATCAGTGACCAACCCACCAGTGGGGACTGAGAATCAAAAGGAAGCTACTAATGGAGTAAATCAAAAACCTTTCGGAGGTTGATGCCCACTGAAAAGTAAGGTTAGAGTCTGCGTTTATTTGTGGTGCATTATGTCTTATTTAAATGTCATCATAAATGATAATGTCATCATAAATGATGATGTACTGGTCTACTTGGATTGGTTGTTAATCTGTAAAACATTTTTGCATTCTTCATTGTGACAGATACATGTTGGGCAATCCATCCATGTTAACATGTAGCCTGCCTCAGCCGCCGCATTTATTGTACCAGATTTTTGTTCCCCATGGCCAGGCTCCTTGTATTTATGTTTCACTAATCAAGTTTACATTATTGCAGGAATAAATATTCTCAGTGTTCACCCAAAGCGACTGTTCCACCTGATGGGTTTGACAGGTTTCGTACTCATTTTTCTGTGTTCCATTTCTGCGCAATTACATGTTTGCCGAATGCTGGAGTTTTATTCTTCCTATTGTTTTAGGATCATCATAACTTGTGTTATTTCTGAGGAACTCACTACTCTTGAACAAGAGGCATGGGGAAACTCATCTTGCCATATTCTCACTTCATTTTCTGCTTTCCTGCACTTTGTCCCAATGCTTGTTCTCCCAAGTGTATGCCTTTTGGTATCTATTGCGTTGTGTTCTGTATTACGTGACCATAATCTCTGTCCACATGATGGCGGTTGTAAGTAAATGCTTCCAATTTTATGATCAGTTTGAGAAACCTACAAGTGTAATTAAATTATCACATGTAAGTATTAGCGAATGATTAGCTGCTTATAGCTAAAATTTTGACTACTTGGTTCATTCATGGTCAAATATCAAGTTAAGCTCTCAATACGTTTTCAATTGCAGAAGACCTTAGGCTGGACTCTGCTGCCTGACTTAGGGTCCAGCCTGAACCAAGCCCGCTGGGCTGGGCTTGGTCTCCCTGATTGGGACAGATCCTACCAAAGCAGCCCATATCTAGCGTTAAAAAGTAACTCAGAAGAAATAAACAAAACAGCAAAAACATCACCTTGGTACTATATTTTTATGGGAAGTTTCAATCAATCCCTTAATTTTGGTTTCAAATATGTTCTTTGAAGTTGAAATTTCGAATTCTTCCTCTTCAGTGTGCGTGTTGAATTTTTTTCCGGAAATGTTACGTTCTCCCATAATTCTTTCTCGACAGACAAGTCTTCCTCCTTCTTTGTTTTTACCAAACTACCCTTCCTTCCACCGTACTATACTTCTTGACACGAGATCTTCAAATTTTTTAACTCTCTTGATGGTTGGAAAGCTGCAAAGGCTGGATAGATGACGACAAGGAAAAGCTCGTGTCAAGGAGAGTGATAAAAAAGGATAAAACCGGCGATTATTCTCCACTTGTCTTTTGGATGCATGGGGACGGTAACCAAGGTGGCCATCAAAAGATCAAGTGAAAAGAGACTGTAGGAAGAGAGATGTTGGAGTCAAGCGGATAACATTCTCCACTTGTGTTTTTATAACAATGTTATTTTCGAGGACGAAATTGAAACATATTTCAAAATTAAATTACACATTTGAAACTCAAAGTAATTTAGGCATGAGATTAAAACGTCCTCAAAGATAAGGTAACTAAATGATGCTTTCATCTAAGTACAAGGTTGTACAAAATATGATATGGAAATTTGAAATGTCACCTAATTAAGTTGGTTATGATCTCAAGGCTTCTAGCATATAAAATTTTAAAGAAAAAAGGGTGAAAGAATAACAAGTTTCAAGTTGAGAGCTATCACCAGGTGTTTGACGAAGGAAATATTCTTAAGTAACAAACACTTAAAAAATGCAATAGAGACAAATTGAACGTATAATTCTTTCCCTCTTATAATCAAGCCGATTACGACAAAGTCACATTTTATGAAAGTGGAATGTGTTGTAGAAAAATATAAGTAAGCATGGCGTTCATTTAAATTTTTCGGAAATGTAACTTTGTCTTGTCATTACAAGTTTTGTCCATTACTACATTTTCCCCCTCCCCCTCAAAGAGCCTCAGGTTAGTAACCTGAAGTGAGATTCAGACTTTCAATCAAGAGTGTTAGCTAGCAGTAATGACATTCGCCATTTTGCCACAGCCACTGAAACAAACCAGAGCCTTTGGAAGGGACTAAGTCGACGAAGAAAGAACAAGCAGACAATTTTAACAGTTCATTAGTGCATGATTGGTTCTTAAACCATCGTGAAGCCAGCAACCAATATATGGTGTAATAAATATATGTAATGCAATTCTACGGTCAAGAAAAGGTACATCAACTTTGACAAGTGGTACATAAGCATATTGTAAACTACACGACCCTAGAGGCTACATTCATTTGATTCCTTCTTCAACATTCTTTAACCACAAATGGTATTTCAATTGTAAAAAAGTGGTCAGAGGCATGGTACATCAAGTAGGGATCTTGATAATCTCGGATACTGCTAATCAAATTGTTGTCGCAACTGCATCTCTGTTTCACTTTTCCAAGTTGCATGAGACGACTGGCCCTTCATCCTTTTGGATTTTTCCTTATCTTTGATAGCTGATCCCTTCTTCTTAGACTCTGCGCTTGAATCCTGTGGAGGGCGATCGCCACACACAGGGCAGACCATTCCTCGTGCACTGGAAAATGTCTTGGGAATTCCACACTGCAAGCACATTCTAAAGAAAAGGCCAAAATCTCGGATTAGAAGCGAAGCTATGAAAGGCATGTATCCGCAGATGCATGTAAGTTGAACACGAGGCAAGATCAGAAATGAAATGTCACTTCTGCTAATCCCTCATTCGTTCTGAAAACTCAAATTGATGTCCTATTGTCCATTTAGAGCATCTCCAAACAGTAAAACCATATTTGGGTCGATGCCATTATCAATTCCACACCGCAAAAAAAATTTCGTATAATCTCGGTGGCCGAGAGTATGATATTACACCTCTTCATGAGGATAAAATATTCCATACCCCAATGACAAATCATAATTGTGGGCATTAAAGGGATGCAGCAAAATCTATTCGAGTGGCAAGGAGATGAGCATAATGCCATATTTTGAGGATCTAAGTAGGGATTGTGTCACCTCCAACATATGCCTGCTTAAAATGCTTTTACAGCAAGAATGCTAAGTGCTTTATGTACTCGCTACATCCAGCACTGCTTGATACATAGAAACCAAATATATATATATATATATATATATATATATATCAAAATTTCCATCAGTTACTAAGGGGACCATGCATTACCTCAAAAGGTCTGCAGCATCTTCTGCATTAGGATTGGTCACAGTTGCTACCCTCTTGACTCCTGATGATGCATCCGAAGCAGCTGGCATTGGTGGTTCGCTACCATTGATGTCAGTTCTTACCCGCTCATGGATTCCAACAAGTTGAGGTTTAGACTCAACCACAGCACCTAAAACAATACATTCGTATCTTTTTGTAATGAATACTTGATAGGAATCATGATACTCATGGAGAAACTGATTAAACCAGAAGAGAATCAAGAACATTCACGTCATAGTATTTAATCAAGTACAGGCTGAGCTGACACATCATCTTGACGTATCAATATTTAGCAAGTGATCCTCTCTCTCTACTACAGCTATAATAAATCTTATTTCATTAAGTGAAGTTAGCTACAAGGATCACACAACAAAATTGCGCCTTTCATTTAAACCATAGAGTTTCAATAGTCTTGCGTTAGTTGTTGAGGGCTTAACACAATTCCCTTCATTTGTACAAGCCTAGAAAGGACGATAAAACATAAGCAGAGTTAAGTGATCCTATCTTGATATTCCCCACAGCACAAATATTTAGCAGCAATTTAAGCAATGGCAAATTACCACAATTTTTTTTTTTAAAAAAAAACAATGGCTGCCAAAAGCATTTTTCCCAAGGGTCTTTACTCCTTAGCATTTGAATTGAAACAACATCCTCACAATTTGCCGAAGGCTCCCAATAAAATCAAATAACAAAACAAAGGAAGCAAAAGAACATATTAGCTTGAAAGACTTGTCCAATTTACATATTCATCTTATAATGAGTCATCATCTATAATGACTTTTTGTGCTAATTTTTTTCACCATGAAGTATTCTGCTTTTTTTGTGCGATCCATGTAGCCGACCCCACCTAGGCTTTGTTGTTGTTGTTGTTCAAGTATTCTGCTTTTTTTTTCTTGCAATTTCACGATTTGATTTTTCATCTGGAAAATTATAGATAATATGATCGTGGCACAATACTTCTTAGGTTGCTTGTATCAATGTGGATCTCTAGCAATACTAAAATATACTCTATCATGTCCTATCTTATTTACCCATCACAGACTGACTTTAACCAAAACTTCTAAAGCGGAAAGACAAAATGTGTTTCAAATAGTCTGAAAAGATGCAAAGCATATTAAAAAAATCCAACAAGCAGAATGACAAAACTGTATAGGGAAATATAATTTGACATTAATTAGAAGACCTAATAGAGCAAATGCAGGTTTTGCTGAAAAACCGTTACATTGATACACGGAAGAGCAGCCTAACCAATATTATGCATAATTTTCCAAATGAAAAATCAAATTGTACGTTTAGGGGTAGATAAGCAGAATGGCAAAGACATTGTAGTTCAAAAGGGAGATAGACTAGAAATTTAGAATCAACATGCAACATTAGAACAAAAAATTTGATCATGGACGAGTGCTTACTAGACAGGAACCTGCAGAAGGATTTATATGCTTACCTTAGCTGGAATTTAACCGTTCCAATTTAACAGCTTTAAAGCTCTAAGAAAAAAATTACATAATCTATACTCAGAAATCAATATTTTTTTGTTTGCTTAATAAATTGACTTTCTTTTATCATTATAACTATCACGTTAATAGTTGCTTAACGAAGTGACTTGCTTTTAGAGTTCATCATTGTAGAAGTAAATCACAATATAAAAAGGAAAGATGTCAGAAGCTGAACATTTCAATGCACTAGTGATGTATGAGAGGAACAAAAAGTACCCAAAGTTCAATAGTTCCATACACCAAGATACTCAAGGGTGATACCTAATAATTCTGATAATAGGCCTATTGGTAGGCATTCTAATAAGAAGTACTAATAAATGTAAATGTCAACCGAAAGTCTAAATCTTACCGGGAGGCATATGAATGAGCCCGCAAAAGAAAAGGGCAAAAATACTGCACTTTACCTGCAGGTAAGTCCTTCTTCTCCTTGCGATGCCTCCGGCCACCATGCCTCCCTTGCTGTTGATCAGCTTCTTTAGCTGGGTTATATTCCTCCACGCTATTGTTCAGAAATTGAGGCGGCCCAGAAACCTCCAGAATGAAACAGAATCATTCAGGTATTCAATAAATGACAACAATGAAGCATCCTTTTCCTGCTTCCGTATTCCAGACGAAGGGAAGACAGAATACTCTATTTCATCCCAGGAAACAGTACCAATTTCAAATTTCCCACATTTTACAGAGAAATCACGGCAACCAAACGATAATTAAAAAGATAGAAATTAAGGGCGAAATTACTTCGGAGAAGGCGTCGAATGCAGAAGGAAGCCCAGCAGCGGCGGAAGGTTTTGGAAGGTCGAACATAGATCTGTCGCGAAGTGAAGGGTGAGCAGCAACGGACGCTTTACCGCCGTCACTGTCGCCGTCGTCGCCGTCGTCGTCCGAGGAATTTTGGTAGTAGGTCCCATTACCGACGGCTTCTTTTTCTTCTTCTTCTTCGGCCGAAGAATAGCCTTGGAGAAGAGCTAAGCTCATTGGATCCTCGGAAAGCTCCGAACTTCAGCAGAAAAACGAACCCTACTGCGTTACTGAAGACACAGCCAGAAATTATGTACACAGGTGATGGTCCGGACGAGGAGGGGGTGAGGAAAAAAATGAGGAAGATGAAAGAGTAAACCACTCATAATTTTTTTAAAAAAAAATCTTCAAATTTTTTTTATCAATTAAATTTCTGAAATTTTACACACAATTTTATATTTTTAATCAGATTTCATCGGATCAATAATTTTTTTCTGCAAGAGCTCATCCCTATGTTAATGGTTAGATACATGAATGGTGGGCATTTATAGGCCAAAAACAAATGTAATTAATAGCTTTAAAGATTTAATTGATAAAAATTAAATTTTATCCCTATGATTGTAAATATTGGAGCTATTCAGGGATTAGTTTTAATCTTAAATTTTATTTTTATATTTAATTTTTTTTAACTAATTTAGGTTACCCATAAAATAGTCATCGATATATAATTTAATATCACATAGAATTATTTTAAGAAAATTATATGATATTTATTATAAATAACTAATTATTTAATTTTTTATAATACTCAAATTAGTTAAGTGTTACTCCTCTGGTCCTATTTATAGAGTAAAGAGAGAATTTTTTTTTTGGTTATATTTATAAGTCATTTTATTAAATTTTTATCATGAATGTACTATATTATCCTTCATTTATTGTAGCGTAGATAGTTATTTTTTTTTAAAAGGGGTATATCTTAAATAGGGATAGCGTTGGAAAGTTGTTATATTTTAATAAAGATTTAGTACAGTTTGAAGTTTTTATTGATTTGGGTAAACTGTAAAACATATTGGAAGTACCTTATAAATAGGACCAGATGAGTACCTTCTATTCTAAATATAATATTTAGTTTATAGTGTAATTTGTAGAAATTACACTATAAATTAGATCTTATATTTAAAATTAGAAATTATACTATATTTTACCATAGTACAACCTAGCGAATTACATTACACAATAACCTAGTGACATATAAATTTATCTATAAATGAGAAGTCGGGTTGAACTGTTGAGACTAAGAAATGAGAAGAAGCAAAAAAAGAGAATGGGAAAGGGAGAACAATCTAGAGCCATTTGTGTCTACCTCTTTGTAACTATTGACCTTTTCTTTTCTTTTCTTTTTTTTAATTTAATAAAATTGTGTCTGTTTTCTTTAGATTTTTATACCAAGTAAAACCTCCCAATTAAATCCGAACCATCAAAATAAAATATAGACGATATACATCTGATGAGTTTAAAATACTTATCAAAATGATGAGTAGTGAAACTGAGTTCACTTATCTATAAGTGAGAAGTCAGGTTAAACATGAGACTAGAAAATGAGAAGAAAAGGAAAGAGAACGGGGAAGGGAGACAATCTTGAGCCATTTGTGTTTGTCTCTTTAATTTTTTTAACAAAAATTAAACAATTACCGGATGACTAGTTTGATTTTATAAATATTGATTTTTTTTTTCAATTTAGTGAAATTGTGTCTGTTTTCTTTAAATTTTTATACCAAGTAAAACCTCCCAAATATAGTTCCTTCTCTTTAGTAATTCCACTGGTAATACTCTCTCTCTCTCTCCCCCCTCTCACACATGTGTACGTACTCTTCTTCTTCTCGCTCATCATCCATCATCCATCAATCCAAAATCCAGAAACCTGTAACCCTAGCCACTCAGTTTCTCCATCTGGATCGATCTCTCACCCACATGAGCTCTTCTCTCATCATGCATCAACACCATCAAATAACCTTCTCCCCTCCTCATCATGAGATAAGCTCTCTCCATAACCATAATCACAGCAAGAACAACAATACTTCTAATTCTTCTTCTTCTTCTTCTTCCTCCCCTCCACCTCCTCCATTACCGCAGCTTCAATCACAAGCTTCAAGGATCGTCCAGATTCCAGCAGACCAAGTCTACTGTAGAGTCTTGCCTCCTCCTCATAATAATAACATTTCTTCTTCTTCTGCAGATCGCCAAAATCCATCTAACAATGATGATGATGATGATGATGATACCTCTCGTCGTCACAGATCTAAATGCTTCTCATCCACCAGGTCACGTATCTTCCTCATCTTCATCATTTCTATTCTTCTTCTCATCATTATTGCTTGTATAGTTTACCTCTCACTTAGCCCTAAAAGCCCCACCTTCATCATGGACAGTCTCTCTCTAAAACCAGAAAATGGCATAGTTACGTACAACTTGTCCATGGAAGCTAGTAACCCTAATAGTCATATAGGGTTTTATTATTTGGAAGGTGGGAGTGCTTCGCTTTCTCATAACAAGCAAGAGATAGCTCATGGGACGCCTCCTGAGTTTTATAATGGAAAAAAGGAGACTAGGGTTTTTGACTTGCTGCTCAATTCTTCGTGGGAAGCATTGTCCGAGGTATTAACAGAAACTATTATGAAGGAGAATGATAATGCTGGTGATGATGATAAATATTCAAATGGGAAAGTTCCACTTGTGGTGTTCATTCGCTTACCAGTGAAAATAAAAGTGGGAAAATTGAAGTTGTGGAAGATGAAGATGAAGATCACCTGTGATGTGAGTATTTTTCTGTCATCTTCACAGAAAAGTAATGTGGATTTAGAGCATCACTATTGTAAAAATGCAATACATTGATGAAGATGACAATTAATTAGAGTAACTTTTTTTTATTTTAACTTTGCAATATACATATGTAGATACATTTCAATAACAAATTAGCAGAATTATTATTATTCATCTCTTCTTTTTGGCCTTATTTGTTTTCCTCTCTGGCTTGCCTGATGTTGCAGACATATATTGTTTTATATGTTCTTTCAAAATGCTTCCCGCAAACCAAACAGGGCCTATATATAGTCTGTACAAAAGGATTATTGACCAACAAGGGCATATTATACCAATAAATACTGGTCCAAGTGGAATGGATTTGAGTACCTTAAATATCATGTTCTAGGTTCGATTATTGAGACGGTGTGTATGGGAAAAAAAACATTATTGGGAGGGTTCCCGTTGTAGTGCCTGATAGTATTTTGAGAGATTAGTCTCTTACCGTTCAGGTGAAAAGATATTCTGGGTAACCAAAAAAAAAAAAAAAAGGAGCATGTTATACATGCATGGCATAGCTTTTATATATATGATCCAAATAAATTTTTTATCAAACTGACTTCTATATAAAAGCTTATTCAAACATAAATCATATTTTACTAATTGACTTTTATCTCAATTTCATTTTACAAAGGATTAATTAGTACTACTTTCGATTCTAATTATAAGAACTAGTTGACTAATTTGAGGATATTAAGGAAAGAAGTTAAGTTAGTTATTTGTAATAAATATGTATTGTCTTTTATAAAATATCCTTGCTAATCAAGTGTATTGGTTAGAGTAACTATTCTTAGAAGGACTACATTATGAAAAAATACATAAATATGAGAAACAAAGTGGATGTGAGTGTTATATATAGGACCAAAATAAAAGTCAAACAAGATCTTATATTAAGGACCGGAGGTAGCATAAGAGTCCATTTCATAAATAGTAATATTTGAGAGATTTTTTTTTTGCCAAAAGAGGAAAGAATGATTTGATCAAACAAAAAGTTTCATATCAGATAAAATCAGGTTAAATGAGAGGTATATAAGTAAAAAAAAAAAAAATTCATAAACTTAATGCCTTTAAATCTTGAGTTATACACACATATTGTAATCATGCAGTATCAACACAATATGCATCAATGGAACAAATTAAATTATCTAAACAAGATTGTTCTTGAAAATCAAGCAAACAACCATTCAATAAAGGAGACGGGTCCATTGGATGCGAGATAAAACTGCTGTTGCAATTTTCTCCAATAACAAATTATAGGTTTAACTAGTTAGGTAAATAAAATGTACAAACCTGTCTATTTTTTTACCAGAAAAATATACAAACCTTTCTTGTTAATTAGGTTGATGAATTTTTTTTTTGGGGTAAAAATACAATTTTTTTGTCAAAGATAAAAAGGCAATTTAATTCAAAATGAGCAAAACAATCACATTCAGTCAATTTAAGCAAATCCCAAATAAACTAAAGGAGAAGGTAGGCCCAAAACATCTAAAAGTTGTAAAGAACATACAAAGCAACTACTAACAAAACAAAACCAGATTAGCTATCCAAAGACCAGCCTAAGTTTGAGTACTATCTTCTCCCAGTTGCAACACCATCAAAAAAGACAGTTTTTTGAAGTCCCAAAAACCAAGAGTAGATATTACTCAACAAAATCAAAAGAATAGGGACATAAGAGAACGCTACTGTGGACTGCCATTTCACACTGGTGACCCACGATCTTTATAGCTTTCAAGCTATTAAAAGGGGTCACAACATTGGCTCGCTAAAAAGACAAATTTGGCTTATCAGACACAAAAAATAAAAAATAAAAAAATGTCGAGAACCTTGATGAAGCAATGCTGGAGAGCTTACCCGAAATGGCAAATACACCGAAGAAGAAACTGAAGAAGGTCTCTTTTATGGATAACACACTTTCTAGTTAATAAGAGTTGGTCCAGTTGATAAGGAGTCGATTCATAATCCACAAGGTTGTGAGTTCGAATCCCGCTACCGACATGAGGACTACGTTGGTGGGCGATCTGTAAATACTTTTATAAGCGCTCTCTGAGTCTGAAGGCGTGTCCTGATTCTAGTGAGTTTTTGGGACCCAATTCATCTAAATTTTTTTATACTAAAAAACACTTAATTTAATTTTTTTTTCCCGAAAGAAACATATCCATAAGACTATTTGTTATATTGAATTCCTTGCTCTCCCAACACAAGGACGAGCCCGCTACATGCAAACTACTTCTTTTTTCCCCCAAAAGCTATTTGTGAAAAGACGGTAATAAAAGTGATTTTAATTAGCTTCCATATTCAAAGTATTCTCTCCTACAGCTAAAATAAATCACTGGCCAAAAAAAAAACAGTCACTTCAACTATATTTTGATTCAGGAAATTTCGGCAAAAACAGAAAAGAATCAGGAAAATTTTGTTATATTATTACTTGTTATTTTCAAGAAAATATAGAAACTCAGGTCAATCAATTTGATTACTTTAATGTTTTTTTCGCGAACTCTAACCCATTTAGTCCATTCTCTTAACTGTGTTTTGTCGACACCAGACATATTTAATTTGAATGCTCAATCTCTCATGAATGGAACTCTCTCATACATAAATACAATTAATAAATATTAGTTTTTCAGACTTCATTTTTATGAAATTTTTACAGGCTTTTAACAATACATAAAATACTCAGCTGGTCGAGAATACAAAATTCTATTTCAATAAAAAAATAGACGTTAGATTTTAATCACTATAAAGTTGATAATTATTTTTCTATATTTTATAATAATGGCAAAAAAAAAGTCGAGCACTCTGGTAGGGTAATATTCCTTTTCATAAAGATATAAACAATTTTTTTGAAAAAAAAAATTAAGGGCGGCGAAGAAGAAATAGTATACAATTCCGTCTTGTCTTTTCCCTTCTTATACTGTATTTGGACAAAACGTTAAAACAAAATTGAAAAATCAGCTAAAACTTCTAAGGCTGAATTCAAAAATCAGTGAGTAATTAATTTTCTAAACGGATATTTAATTATTTATGGATAATTTTTTCGCCAATAAATTTTTATCTTCCACCAAAGACAATAGCCCAAAAATACCGTGGCACAACTGGAAAAATGAAATTAATAAAAAAAAAAGCTATTTACACGCTTTGTTTGACTATTTTGACCATGAATCATTGAATTGGAGGGGCCGGCTCTCCGTTCGTTCTTCAACGAACGAACCAATCCCTTCCCGAACGGACAAGTCTGCGCATTTCGCAGGCCAACGTCGTCGGGTCTTTGATTCATCTCCTGGCAACCTCTTTGACTCCATTTCGACCCGTTTTGATTGATTGAAGCTTTGTCTTCGTTTCCCACCAAGCTCGGCGCTTGTGGGTGGGGGTTCTCTGCGATTATGGCGCCCGCCATGGATAAATTCCTCCACAAGCTCCGCAATTTGGACGCTTACCCGAAAATCAACGAAGATTTTTATAGCCGCACTCTATCCGGAGGTGTTATCACCGTCGTTTCCGCCGCGGTTATCCTCTTTTTGTTCTTCTCTGAGCTAAGTATGGACCTCCGATTCCCCCTTCCTTTTCTTCTTCTTTATTTTTTTTTTTTATTTTTTTGATTGTTTTCAGAAGGTTAATGCGTTTGATCACCTGATTGCGACGCCCTAAAATGTAAAAGAAAATGAAGGGCCAATATCTACGGTTGGGATCCTAAGGAAATCGTCTCAGTTCATCTCTTTTGCGTGGCCTTTTGGCTGCATCAATTTGAAATATAAATTTTCAGCGAGGAGGGAACTAACAAAAGAATGATCTTTTAGAAGTTGGAACGGAATTTACCTCCTTTGTCCCCATCTTGTTTTTGCCTCCCCGCCCCGTCTCCTTTCCGGCAATCACATCGCAGAAATTTAATTGGTGATGCTACCTTGTCAATGCGTGTATAACGATATATCTCCGCTAGCTGGTTATACAAATCAGGCGCTTATGATTTTGTAATAACGGCGTCCTTTCAAATTTGTGCTTTAGCTCTATTTAGTTAGGAGAGTGGGTTCGTTGCCATATTTCACTTAATTGTTGAGTGCCCAGTTTCACAACCAATGTATAAATTATGTCTTCTGAAGAAAAAAAAGGTTATTCAAGAAAAGTGTAGAAAATCATAAAGATGGCTTTGAGCTATATTTGCATTTATCTTTATATGTTGGATGGAAAATTTCCTAATGCTGGCCCTTGATATATGAAATGTTTCGAGTTACTAGGCTCATCAGCTTCACTTCTGATGCTGTAACTGTAATTAAAGCTGTTGAGCCTATTTTTTTGCGGTTAACTATTATGGCTATGTATGTACCACTCCAGGTTTAACAATTGATAGAATAGATGAAGTCTGGTCTGACGTTTAAATAGTTTATTGAGGCCATTTCTTTTGCTACTAATATAGGTGATGTGACTAAAGATTTGCCATGAGATTCTGTTGACGTAAGCCATTGATTGCTGTTGCAGGTTCTTACCTCTATACAGTTACTGAGACTAAACTTCTAGTGGATACGTCAAGAGGGGAAAAATTACACATCAATGTAATTCTTGAATTTATAGTTCTGTTATTACTTTAATGTAATTCCTCATGTTCCAAGTCCAATGTTATGGACTATGTGTTGATTCATGGGTTGTAGACAAGAAGTTATCTGTTTGTGTTAATTTGCTGACTTTGGTGATGTATTCATTGAGAGAATTCCATAGATATCCTTGTTCTGTAAATTTTTCTACAAATCATATTATAGCCTGTGATTGTTTTTCTCACCATTGTGCTTGGAAGTGCAGTTTGATGTCACTTTTCCTGCTGTTCGATGTTCGATACTGAGTTTAGATGCAATGGATATTAGTGGGGAGCAGCATCTTGATATAGTACGTACTGCATAATATGGCGTTTATCAATTAATTACATGGCGTAGTTGTGTTAATTACAACAGTAGGGGATGATGTCACCCAAGTACTTGACATTATGTTTAACTGCATTCTAATTATTTTCTCTTTCCCTCAGTCCCATATTGATGCTACTGTTTCTGATTGATTACTTATAGTGCACGGTTTCTATTTTCAGAGACATAATATAGTCAAGAAAAGAATTGATGCCAATGGTAATATAATAGAAGCCAAGCAAGATGGAATTGGAGCACCAAAGGTTGGCCGAAATACTCCAATACTTCTCTACTTCTTAAATATAGCATGATTTGTATCAACTACGAACATCATGCTCAACTTTGTCATCATAGTTTGAAATGTTTATATTTTACTCTTCAGTTACAGTTTGAATCCTCTGTTCTTTATCATCAACTTTAATTCACATTTGAAGAATGACATGGAGTGACTTACTGTGATGAAAATGTTATTTTGTATCGAGTAGTTTTGTGTCATATTTTGCGATGCTTTCAATGGGCTTTAATTGAATAAAATATTACCATTTTAGCTTATTGATACTTACAGTTGACTTTGCCACCATTACAATCATAATATGCAAGAACCCTGTGGGTCACTTGATTTTCATAGCACAGATATGTTTTTTCTGATCTCTGTTTTTTGGCTCAGGACATTCTTATTTGATATTATCTGGTCCCCTTCTTCTTGATTTCTTTGATTATGCAGATTGAGAAGCCTTTACAGAGAGATGGTCGCAGACTTGAACACAATGAAAAGTACTGTGGTTCATGCTATGGCGCAGAAGAAGTATGTGTGATCATTTGATGATAAATTTGCCCTTGGTTTTCTTTTCGATCTGAAACTTCAGTAAGATATTTTGCTTTGGTTCTCAGATTGGACTATAAAAAAGTTGTGTAGTGTGTGGATTTTTGAAGGCTGTCACCTTTTATAGATAAAATAATCAGTGCAGGATGCAAAGTCTATGCCCATGTTAGAACTGATTGCTGCTATGCTTTCAGCCCTTTTAGTAGTCCAGTGCATTTGCTGAACTTTATCAGTCTACTTGAACACTTTTAATATCATAAAAACTTAGTTTGCAATTGTTTTTTAACCTATTACATTGTCTCTCTGCCCTCTCGTGCAGTCAGATGACCATTGTTGTAATTCTTGTGAAGAAGTGCGTGATGCATACAAGAAAAAGGGTTGGGCAGTATCAAATATGGATTTGATTGACCAGGTTGGCAGTGGTACCTTTGTTCTTTCAAGCTACCTATACTGAAATTTTCTGTGAATTCAAATGACGCATTTATAAGGTTGTAAACATTATGTCATATGTGTTTTTGTTGAAGTCATTTGCAAAAATAAAGAACAGTCTGCTAGTTGCTGACATAAACTTTATTATATTCTTCGCATGGTCACAAATGGTGACCTACTTTAATGTCATGGTTTATACATGATTTCTGCTACTGCTAGTAGTGCTCATTTACATATTAACAAGTGTTGAGGTTTTCTTCAAAATCTACCCTTGATATATGATTTCTCTGGTCATGTGCTCACATATGTTTTTTGATTATAATATGAAATCTGTGTCAGCTCATACTTTATGATCCTGACAATTTGCTTTCAGTGTAGAAGAGAAGGTTATATACAGAGGGTAAAAGATGAAGAAGGTGAAGGATGCAATATCCATGGATCCCTCGAGGTTAATAAGGTGGCTGGAAATTTTCATTTTGCCACTGGGAAAAGCATTCATCAGGCGACTATCTTTCTGGCTGATCTGATTGCTTTTCAGGATAATCATAATGTAAGACTCAGTGAACCTCTAATATCTATTGCCATGACCTTGTAATGTTTTGCTGTGGAATTGTTGATTTTTCAATGCTTGCTACATGTATTTCAAAATTGATTTGCAAAATCTGATGCATATTGCAGATCAGCCATCGAATCAACAAGTTAAGTTTTGGTGATCACTTCCCTGGATTGGTAAATCCTCTTGACGGGTAATTCTTCTTCTTCTGTCTTTATTTTCAACTGACAAGGATGGTTTTAAAGTAATTTGACTTCAAAAATTCATATCCAGTTTTCTTTTAAAATGTTGACCTGATGTTGTGCAATTTTCATTTTAATATAACCGGAAGTTGGATTGACTAGGTACAAATGATTTAGAAATCTCTTGCGGTTCTGCAAGAGATAATTTATGTAGGCATGTTTTACATGTGGATTTTATATTTATCTTGCTAAGATAATTTTTTCTTTGAAATTTAAAAGATGTAGTTTGTCTCTGTGTGCAAATTTATTTACGAGTAAAATACGAGTGTGTGTGTGGAATACTGTTATGATTGAGAATTATTCATCTATAATTTTCTTTTCCAAACCATTTAAGATCCCCTTCATTTCTTCTTTTCAATCCTTTACAGGGTACAGTGGGTGCAAGGACCACACCATGGTATGTACCAGTATTTCATCAAGGTTAGTAGTATCTTCGGATAATTTCTCGTTAAATATTTTCTGCAGTCTTTTGAGTGTCAACTATATGCTCAATGTTTGGCCACCAAAAAAAAAAAATCTCCTAAATAATGATGTTAGTATACACCAAATTCAACCTTTTTTTTTAATGTTATAAAAAATCTGAACCATCTTTGTTATGAATCCTATTTATGTGTCTAAGCAGACACATTAAACTATTTCTATTTTGTTATTAACCTTTCTTGCTCACTAGAAGAAACATATTTAATTCTTACCTATAACTATTGCATTAAATGGTAGAGATATGTTCATCTTCCTTTTGAAAACGAGAAACTGTTTGTATTTAAATTTAAACATATCTTGTTGATTCATTTTTGTACTGAGTTTCACGTGTGCTTGTATTTATGTGTACGCTTGCAGGTGGTCCCTACAGTTTACACAAATCTGTGGGGCCGCGTTACCTATTCAAATCAGGTATTACAAATTAAGAATAAAATGCTATTATTCCATGGTGCTGTTTAGATAATGCCTAATTGGCATGTTTTGTGTTGTTGCACAGTATTCTGTGACAGAGCATTTCAAGAGTTCAGAGTTTGGTGCAATTCCTGGAGTCTTTTTCTTTTATGACATAAATCCTATCAAGGTAAAACTGTTAAATCTGACTAGCCAATTGAGTGAAATGCTTTTAGATTTTCCCTTAACTTACTGTTAACTCTGTCTATCAATGTACTTCCCAATTGTGCTGAATTGTGTGGTCATAAAATTTACATTAATGATTAATTTTATATGCCCCCTGTTTAGTTTTCCTGTAATGAACTCCGTTTTCATCTTTAGATGAATTTGGTCGACCTGTAACAATGTATGTTAGCTGGAAAATTTTTTGTTTCTAGTAGAACTTTCTAAGCTGAAAATTATTCCCTGCATATAAGCGCTTAAAAAACAACACGCAATCAGCTTGTACCGCCGAGGAAAAAAAACCACAAGCAGCTGACTCCAAAACTTCTATCAAGACAACCCTACTTGGAAAACTCTCTGTTTAAATTTTAAATGGCAAGAAAAACGCAGGGTTTTGTTGTTGGTAAGCAAATGTCTCTTTGTTAATAGCATTTCGTGCCCTTAATCTCAAGTATGAATTTGAAGCCTAGCTCTTCTGCATGGCGCAACTAAAACATCTATAACTGTTGTTATTTTGATAGCATCATTTCATTTCCCTTAAAATTTATTCTGCCGTATACAATACAAACTTCTGGGTCAATTGAGATCTCTGTACAATTTCTTCTATCATGTTGAGGAACTGGAAAAGTTGTTGAACAAAAGAATTTAGTTTATTTGAAACCATAGAAAAATGGTTGCGCATTTGGTAATTTGTAACAGCGCATGATTTTATGTTGCAGGTCAACTTTAAGGAGGAACACGTTCCATTTCTTCACTTCCTTACCAACATTTGTGCCATCGTTGGAGGTAGCTCCTCCCCCTTTCTTTTTTCTGTTTTTGTCATGTCTAAAAATAAGTTAACATTTTCTTAGGAATCACATATAATATGATTCTATTCGAGTGAAGATCGTAAAAATCATGGCTGCTATAATTAGACTACAACTACCCATTTGCTTAGCACCAATGAAAAGGAACCCTTTCCACTGCCCAACAATCAAGATGGGAAATTATTATATCCGTCTAATTACTACTTGATAACAAGTATTTTTATTATTAATTGATATTATATGCTTAAAATGTTTTTTTTTTATTTTTTTATTTATTTTTTCATTTCATTTTCTTTTCCATTCCATTCCATCTCACAAACCAAATGAGAGTACAATAATATGTGGCCTGAAAACTGATCACTTTTCTCTTTGCTTTCACTTATGTCTGCTTCTTCATTAGAATGTGCCGGTAACTTAACTGACTAACTAAATTTCTGTTGGAAAACTTGCATAGTCTGTGCACATGTTTGATTAGCATGTTGTACTAGCTATTGGAATGATAAACGCCGCTTCCATGACCAAATGATTAGGAGTTCGATTCTTATCAATGTCATCTACTCTCGAGTTTTGAGATTTCATGTGAGGGCATTTGTAATGATAGCGAACTATTCACATAGTCTTTGGTTTTATGCATGTGGAAGTATGGATATGTACACTACTACCACTATATTCCTCATAATGATGCAATTGATTACCAATGAATTTCTGTCTTTCTGCACAGGTATATTCACTGTTGCTGGAATAGTAGATTCATTCGTATATTATGGTAAGAGAAGTTTAAAAAAGAAGATGGAGATTGGAAAGTATGGGTGATGTGGGCACCAATTAACCCTTATGCTCTAAATGTCTAGATTGAATCTGCATGTGATGATGCACTTGGTTGTTTGGTGCAGTGTATGCTGATCAAAATGTGATCATGTAAAAGTACCAAAATTTTGTGATCTTGTGGAAAGATTTGCTTATTTTTTTTATGGATTTCTGGATTTTTCACGTTTTCCATTTGTTGTAGTCAGTTTCCTTTACATTTCTGTAACCTGTAGGTTTTATGTATGGAACTATGGATTCTAGTACAGAAGCTTGAATCAAAGTGTTCAGATATTTTTCAATGCTTAAAAGCTGAATCCTCTACCCAACATTTTCACATTTGTGAATTTGGAATCAATCACGTTTCTGCATCCATTATATAAAGTTTGATTGGTGAGTTTTACTGCTCATAACTTACGTTAAACTCATTTCAATCTTATTTCCAAGAATCTTAAGTTCAGATATCATTACGCCAAAAAGTCTAGACCAAGAAAGCTAACAAAAGGCTTGTAAGATCATATTCTGTGGCCGTCTGTTTTGTCTGTTTATGCATAATGCCGATGACATTGATAGTATTATTTCCAGTTCTAACCATAAGATCTATTTTGTTACGTGTGTTTACTATAAACTAGATCTTATATTTAAGATCAAAGATAGTAGTATTTTTTTGTGGGTCTTATAAAAGATACAATGTTTGTATTTTTTTTTTTTTTTGGGAAGAGTTTCCGTTCCTCCTAGATCCATGGTTGATCTCAAAGGAAGTGTCAATTTTGAAAACTTCAATTGGACAATCATGGGAGCCACGATGCATTCCACGCATTTGAGGGATTTTATCATAGAACTTCAAAGTTTATCCTCGTCGATTAAGATTTAATCATAGAAGTAGCATCGACTTGATAGGGATACAAAGCTATATACCAAATTTGGAGAGAGAATTAATTGTTTAAAAGAAGAAAACAGCAAAGCCGACCCCGACTCCCAAGATGCTATATTGAATTCTTTTTGTCATCTTACATAATATACTGACTGACTGAACCAAGCGTAGCACCGCCTTTCGCTTTATCTACCTTGACCATTGCATTAACAAAAATCTTTGATTCATACATTTTATAACATTTGAGAAATAGACTTTAAAAATCATGAATTATGAATAACAGACTTGTTATGACGTTATATTTTACATTTATAATTAATAATGTTAAACTGTCCGTGGTTCGACGGAAGCCTTCATATGAAGACTAAAAATGGGTTCTTTTTGCTTTTTCTAAAACCATATTTGTTTCACAAAAGGTCTACGTAGCTACCAGCCAGAGCCCCCTATCCAAATTAGTCATGGTGGCTAATAACCCTAGACATCAGATGCAAAAACAAACGACACGTAAGTATTACGCCTCATGGTTCTGTCACACCAAAAAATAGGAGTACTGTAATTGATCGTCTTAAGTTATTTTCTTGACAGCATATCCTGTATTTTGAGATATATTGGGGTGGGGGGGGGGGATGAAGTGGGTAAACAAGCTTCAAAGTGGAGTCATTCCCCACCGTAAAAGATTCAATTTAAGAATTATGTAGCCTCAACAAGAACCTGAACTCTCCCCTCATTAACAGGAGGACCGGAAAGCTTTAATTTGATAGCCTCAAAATCTGCATTTACCATCTCTTCCCTAGTCAACCACAGAGGTAAGCAGTGATCAATCAAGTCCTTTCTGCAATTCAAGGATGAACCACACTTCAGAATCCGGTTGTTCCCAAACCTTGTGATTCTCGTTAAATTCGAATCAGAAGGATCCTCAGCATAAATCTCTAGAATTTCCCGGATGGAGTGACACCATATAGGTCGTGCAACCTTGAGGAAATCATGCAGCACCAAGACCGGAAGGTTAACACTTCCCAGTTCAGATTCGTTGCGATTTCCTTTTCCATGGTAGTCTGAGCCTCCAACCTTAAGAAGGCCATATGTATCTGCAAGGTCACTGTATGCTGCAAGCCAAAAGTTAAACATAACAATGAATGCTTGGGTACAAGAAAATCTTGGCGGGAAGGTTTTACTTCGATAGGTGGTCTGGCATAGATCACATAAGAATGAGAAGTCAGTACAGATTTAACAGTATATGAATTTCACATGTTGACCAACTAGACTTGACACTCCAGATGTTAGCAATGCAAGATGCAAAAGAAATTTCAAGAGCGCATGGCCATTAATTTATCCGCCAGATTACCGTTAAAAACAAGAGTGAATTGAGATAAACCTTTCAATCCAGTGCTTCGAATTTGAATATTGTTACTTCGGTTCTTGAAAGTGATTTCTATCTCCTTTTATAAATTAACTGACGTGGAACTAGTGACAAAAGTTGACAAAATGGCAGCGTCACCATTAAATAGACGAAATGCCTTTCGCTTGCTAAATTACATTCATATTCATATGCAAAATGCCGAAGTAAACTTCACATAATGACATTTCCTGTAAACTTTTTCCCCCCCAAGTTTTATGTGTCACCGACTTAACATTTAAGGGTGCGGTTGGTGGCTATTATAGTAAAACGTGTATATACTAGTTAATTTCATGTTAGTCAATTCAAAGAAAGATTTCAAGGAAGAAAACTGCTTCAGAAGATTGAAGTGAAAGAGTTCAAATTTGGACTATCAACTTGAGTGAATTTTAGGATTTACTCAAGATTAAGCAGCAACAATTTACCTGCTAGTTTTCCATCACTTCTGTACACCTCCACTCCATGAAGGCCAGCTTCTTTTAACTTCCTGACAATGGGAGCAGGATTTTTAATGCCCATGGATGAGCCAGTACAGCCACACCACCTGTATTACAAATCATTTTTATTGCTTCCTCTGCCAGTGGTTCACTTCCTCTGAAACACAAATGTCATGTCAATTATTTTCTCTAAGTATTACTATAGCATTATGACTTATAAGAGCAAGTTCTGCAGTATTACGTAGAGTAAGCAGGTCCACCATCAAAAAGATACCGGGAGAAGGCTTGTCTGAGATTCTCCACACAACCTGCTTCGACCATAGCACGGGCCACATGAAGCCTCCCAGGAGCAACACCCTTGCCTGCAATCCTGCAAACATGCTCCCACTTAAGAGGCAACTTGAGCTTATTCAGTTTCTGGACCATGTTCTCTGCACGAACAAAACGACCATCCCTTATATTTGATAAGAACTCATCCAGCTCGTCGAACCTTGTTGGCCCACAGCTGCTGTAATATGCCAATATGTGAACTGGTTCCTCTGCTTCAGGTTCTCCACTGCCAGTTGATGATCATACATCATAAGCATGGCAGATTAAATGATATTATGAATCAAAAGAGTATGATGGAGGCTTTATAACTTTTATGAATTAGTTAATACAAAATTATACTTTTCACAATCTCCCCAGTCCCCTCCAATTATAGTGAAGAAATAAGAGTAACTTAAAGGGTACCTAGGACAGATAAGAGTCACAACAGCAGTAGCATTTCATAGGCATCAGAATCCAGAATATTACCTAGGAGAGACAATTGTACTAATTTCCACACCTGGAATTATCTTAATGCCATATTTATGAGCTGCTTCTAGAGCCTCAGGAATGCCAGACATTGTGTCATGATCTGTCAGAGCAAGAACTTTTACCTGTTATGAGCAAATAGTATCAACTAAACATAGCCCAATGCTAAAAAATTAAATCCTAACCATTTTCTATAACTGTAGGTAGCAAAGCTTCTGAATTAACTTGAAATAAAAGTAATCAATTAGCAGCATTTTCTTTTCAGAAGTTTGCCACTATTGACATCACACTCTACTAATCCTAATGTCAATCATACAGAGGGAAAGAAAGAGAGTTGGCACCCAAGACCAAATAAAGAAACTTATGACAGATACAAAGGTTCTTATGCTATAGGATTTAGGCTTAGAAATCCACATCATAAGACTATGATAGGTTAATGTTTAGGATTATAATAAGTAAATAGGCTTTCAAGCATCACTCAAAAGATGAATACCACTGTCATGGACTCTTTCAAGCATATCTTACAAGCAGACATGATTCCAAGGTTTTAATGAGACGTTATTTGCA
The DNA here is from genome assembly GCF_004799145.2 of Neltuma alba. Classification (NCBI taxonomy): domain Eukaryota; kingdom Viridiplantae; phylum Streptophyta; class Magnoliopsida; order Fabales; family Fabaceae; genus Neltuma; species Neltuma alba. The sequence goes on from NW_021635275.1 coordinate 298,266, forward strand.
TAGCCTCAATCCTTCATCCTCTTGTGCAAACTACTGGAAAAATGAAGCTACTATGATTCCGTTTCTTTTAGATATGCGTATCCACCATGGAATCGAAGATATCCAAATCCTTTTCAAAAGGCATTCAACAAGTTTCCATATTTTAGTTTGAGCCATAATTTCTTTAAAAGGCATAAGCATCACAATACGAAGCAAGGCTTGAATGATAAAAATCCCATTTTAATGCTTGAAGGATGATCCTTCTATTTACTGGTCCCCTCTTAGATTCTTAAATCAATTTAGTACTGAAAAAGTTACCTGGTTTCACTTAGATTTTATCCTGAAAGGATCGTATATCGTTACCTAAATTAGAACAAAAGTATACTTGAACAGCACAGATGAAGCTTAAGTCATGCTCGGACAACAAAATCGGGTTTGAGTAAAAGAACACATGTAACATACCCCATTCCTATGAGCTCTCTCAACCAACTTGGAAGGGGACAGGAACCCATCACTGAATTTCGAATGTGAATGCAATTCAAAAACAACCTTCTCCCCACCTCTTCCCAGACTCTTCTGCACTCCAAAATCATCGACGACAAAGGAAGCAGCAGAAGAAGAAGAGGGCTGACTCAAGAAAACCCATTCCTTTACAGACTTGAAAGCCAGGCTCTGCTCATTAGTCATCTTTTTCTTATTTCCGCCTCGCTGCTGCTTCTTCTTCTTCATTTTAGTCTTGTCTTTACTTCTATAAATCAGTGCTTCAAAAATTGGAGCTCATACCACCGCGCACGTAATCTCTGTCAAACGCATGTCATAGAGACAGTATCAATCTCCTTTTAACAGGGACGAAGAGAGATCAAAAATTAGGGTTTTTTTTTTTTTTTGGACTCAAAAAATTAGGGTTAATTTGGGGGAAGTTGGGCGGGGAAGGGATTAAACCGAAAACATAACAAATTTGCAATAAGATGTTTTAAAAATATGCTCCTCAGTCCTAAATATAAATTTTTTTATATTATAATTTTACAAAATATAAGGAGAAGAATATAGATATATATTTCATATCCTAAAATGTAGTTATAGCTAGGTTAGAAATCTGGTCAAAAAAATAACTAGTTTAGAAATATTAAAAATTAATCAAATTAATTATTAATTATTTATACAAAAAGGTGTATTAATTTTTTAAATTACTTTTTAATAATCTGCAATTCTGCATTCAAAAAGTTAATAGGGTTAAGTCTAACCTTTTAAAATATTTTTTTATAAGTATCTAACACCCTAAAATATTTGTGATGCGATTATTATTCTGAAATATTTTTTCATACACATCCAATATAGTAAAATATTTTATAGTATAATATTACTTTTAAAGTATTAATTTTCTTAGAAGCAATTGTCTTTGAAAATATTATTTCACAAATAATTTTAACTCTGTTATTAATTTTTCAAGACGTTTCTTAAATGAATATATATTAAACACTATAAAGTATTTTTTTTAATATTTTTTAAAGTGTTAAACGTATCTAAAAAAATATTTCAGCAAAAGTACTAACTACAAAATATTTTGAGATATTAAATGTATATAAAAAATATTTTAAAATACTAAATGCATACAAAATATTTATTCTAGTCTTATTTATAACTTATAAACTTCAAATGCGAAGAAAAAAATGATTTACTTTATAAGCTTCAATATAGTGTTTATCTTAATATTTAATGTACTTTTTCTAATTTTATTCTTAATTATTTATCCTCTTTAATTATAATCTCTCTTATCATATTTTTTTCTTTCATCTTTTTTTTCATATTTATTTGAAGTTTATACGAAGCTTATACAAACCAGCGTGCAGTCCCAAGTTAAAAATTTGGGTGATAGCATGTTGAAACGACTGTCGTCTCGTTTTCTGTTCATGCTCTGGAGTGAACGTCAGCCGTTGATTATCGTGCAATCTCATCCGTTGACTTACCGGACCACCCATATCCCGTTTGTACATCTCCTGATCTTCTTCCCTTCGTTGGCGGGAAAATTTCATTTCTTCAGCCTCTGCTCTTCCACGAATGAATAACTAACTCTCGTGCTGGTTGCAACACCTGCTTGTGCACGCCAACTTCTAAGGAGTGAATCTCTCTCATCTGATTTCTTATTATTATTGCCTTTTTTTTCTTTATTTTTGGTGAGCTTTAAACCCTTCATTGTTGTGAAAAAGACATCATCCTCACGTATTCTAAACACTTACGATTAGGCTCAAGCCGGAATCTCAATTCAATCTTCATATATTGATGTGATGATTCGCTATCTTGAGCACCCTCAGCATCCCAGAAAGAGCTTTTCTTTCCTCAGCAATCTCGTCGTCGAAAATCTCAGCCGTCCTTTCTTCTCTCACCGCTCTGCCAACCTATTTGCGGAGATCCAATCCTTGAACACCTGAAGGCGCCGTGCGCGTAGATACTCTGCTTGTTAAAAGTTCGATGAGAAGCAAGCCGTAGCTCCAAACTTCAGATTACTTCTTGGGTGTTTTCATGTGTTCGTATTCGGTGATTTGAATATGACCATGCGTTGAGTTGCTGTGGGTGGGTTTATGAGGGGGGCGACACCGTCGTCGGAGACGAGGGGTTCGTCGTCTTTGTTAAAGAGGACGTTTGAGGACTTCAAATTTCAATGAGGGACGGTGTTGGGGTGCCAGTTGGCGTTCTGGTGCAGGTAGTCCAATGCTGGAGCTACCCCCTCTGGCCCTCTTGTAACTGATAGTCTTGTACGCCGTGTGAACGGAATCCGGTTTCTAGTTATACCTCCTGAAATTTGTGTCCATTTTGTGAAAACATACATGATGCGCCTAGGTATTCTGATTGCTTATTGCTTAATTCTTGAGACAAAAGTTATGGCAACTTGCAAATGCAACGCGATTGTTCCAACATCATCTTGATTGCACAAGTATACCACACTCCTTCGTTTCTCCTTAAAAGTTCAAGATCATTTATTATTTTCAATGTCGTTAACTTCTTAACTTCACTCATTGAATGAGCTTGGAGCTAAATTCCAGAACCTTGAATTTCGGTTTGAAAACACCAAAACAAAAATAACTCATGTGACTCAGATGTTTTCAGGCATTGGAACAATTTAAATCCTGAAATACAAGAAAAATTTTCAGTAGTATATAGAATTTTCTATCTAACTGCTTTAGAATTGATGAATGTGATAGATTCTTCTGATGCAGGCTATGGCACAAGTTGGATGCTTCGTGATGTGGCAACCTCAAGTGGGAGGTTCTCATGAGAATTTCTTCTTTGCTGGAATAGACATGTACAGTTTCAAGTCAAATATATCCAAAATTTATTGTGCTTTTTGTCGTCGTCATCATTATTACTATAGTTGTCTTATGTTCAACATCTTTACGTAATCCATGGTCTGGCTTTGCTGAGGATGACGAGGATTTACGAGCATTTTGCTGTATTTTCCAGTTTTAAGGATGCCTTAACATCCAACAAGATATAGCTTCACTTTCTGGTAGTTTTCTTTTCTTTATCAAACTTAAGTCGATGAAGGGATTTGATTAGCATCTGATATGATATTTAGAAATCAGATGACATTTTTAAAAGATCAAGTAGTTTTGTTCCGTAGAATACCAATAGATCCAACTAATTAAAGATACATGTAGTTCTGGTTGAAGAATTTGCTTAGTATGCTCTCATAACCGTCAAGACCAACTAGGTTTATTTAAGTTTGGCAAATTTAGTCTGCTTTAGAATTCTTCTGTATGCTGTCAATCCTCTTGCTTCTGACAAAGGGTCATTAGCACATTAGATGACACTGATTTCATATAAACCTAACTATGCGTTTCCCATATCTCCTCACAATCAGAACCATGCATCATTACACAATTCACGCTCATGCATGCAACTCCAAGATCAGAAGACAATTTGAATTTCCTAGGGGGAACCACTCAGTACCCCTACAAGACGAGATTCATATGCAAAATGTCTAGCTTCAGTTTCAATTATCTACACATTAATGTTTTGTTTACAAGCCAAGAGCACCAAGGGGTGTTTTCCCTTGTCCAGCTTCAAAGTAGAAAATGAGCATAGCCAACATAGCAATCCTAGCATGCTTGATCTCAGCAAGTTTGAGCCTTTCCAGCTTTTCTCTGTCAGGAATGTAAACCCCGTCCTTGATTTTGCCTGCAAACCCCAATGGGTCGAAGAATTTGCCTCCAGGGTATCCCTGGTCGCCGGTGGCGTTGGCAAAGTTCTCGGCTGTTCTTGACCACGGCGTGGCCCACTCCACTGATTGTGAATCAGGATTGAAGAAGTCCACCCACCTCTTGCTCTCTACCCACCCCATAAGCAGCAACTGTGTGCCCAGAAGTGAGCCAAAGGAGAAAGGAGCAATGGCAGAAGGGTCAGCACCGGCCTCGAACCAGGGAACTCCGCTCCATGCCTGGCCAACAAAGATTCCGACGACCGCCGCCATCGCCCACCGGCCATGGATGAGCTCTGCTTCTCTGTACCACTTCAGAAATGCTGGATCCTTGCCAAGGCCAAGAGGGTCAAAGCCATAGTCTCCTGGGAGCCTGCAATTGCAAATTTTGAACAGAGATTGATCAATGAACATGGTAGCAGAAAAACTGAGGTGTAATAAAATTCTCACAAGGGGATATCAGATATCAGATCACATCATACACAGTTAGTCTGAAGGGGATCTACGTCTGATATAGTGATATGTTAAAGTATCTTCTCATGACTGATTTGTTTAAGCTATCTTCTGTGACGTAAGTTTGAGAATTTTCCAGGAAAATGAGTAAAAACAAGATGGGAGGGACTTACGAGCCATCTAGCCATTCGGGGTCGATGAAGTTGCCACCACCTTTAACAGCGGGGATCCAAGATTTCTTGGGTTGAATAGCAGCAGCAGCTACATAGAACTTCTTAGGGCTAACGGCATTGTTAGCAGCACCGTTAGATTTAGCAGAGAAAAGAGATTGGCTTCTCTTTCCTCCACACAAGAAGGAAGATCCCAACCCATTCAACACAGCACCAGATGTTGCAGCAGCTGCCATTTCTTCTCCCTCCGACTCTCGCTTCCTCTGAAACCCTTCTCGAGAATATGAGAGAAAATAACAGAGACAGATGGCTTGAAGTATGTTCTTTGGGGATAGTGAGAGTTTTATGTATGGGAGCGTGCGATTGAGAAAATCTACAGCGGTTTCCTTAAAGGGCCAAATCGGACAAGAAAATCTGCAGAAGAAATCTGAGAAGCTATCGTGGATAGATTTTGGACCAATGAGGACTAGTTAGTTCCATCCTCATCTCATGTGGCTTCCATCCACGTGGATTACACTTAACCACTACTGTTTTATTATGATCTTCTTATGCTCCCATCTTTCCCATGATAAAAGGATAATATTGTGAAAGAGAAATTTATGTTTAAGATGTTTTTACATTGAAGGATCGTTAATTTTAGAAATTATTCTGAGTGATTTGAAGACTAAAATCTAATAGCAAGTTGGAAAAGTTTTTATTAAATTGAATAGCTGATTTTTCATATTTCTAAAATTATCTGATATAAATAATGGTCATTTTTCCGCTTATTTTGAAGAACAAACAAAATTATGGGGTATTTTTCCGCTCACAAGTAAATTTTGAGTAAAAATAATTTTATATTTCAAAATTAAAAATAATAAGAGACCAACTTTTTATTACATGTCATTTTTGGAATAAAATTTGACTATAGATCGGTACTTTTATAGAGTATGCAGCGGGGCACTATTCGAAATTTATAAATAATGAATTTTTTATAATTTATTATTTTTGTCAGATATATATATACAGACTACTAATAAGATCAGATCTCCTGTGTTAGGGTATCTGTATTCTTCTGTCAAAAATATCTATAAGATTATTATTTATCTCATGCATTGTTAACTAAATTTGGTTAAAATTATGTAAACAACCTCATAAAATTTCATCGTATGGTCAAAATCAAATTTTTGTTGAAAAATCATACTTTTAACGAGTGCGAAATATTCATATAATAAGATTTGTCACAAATATACCAATTACAAATTTCACAATGTTTGAATATATTTTCATACATCAAATTACACTGGCAATCCTGACCACATGTATATGCGAGATAAATTAGTCCTAATCACCTGCGGCCTTTGGTTTGTTTGGTACGAGGAAAATGGAATAAAAGAAAGCGAAGGAACAGGAAAATTTGAATGATTTTGTTTTGAAAACTTGATGAAGTAGGATTAAAAGTTTGGGAAAATAGTAAAAAAAAAAAAAAAAGAGTGCTGAAATAGAAAAATTATACATAGAACTCATTTACAAAAATTGTTATCAACACCTATACTAGTATTGTCAAAACCCAAATTAATATTGTCATAAATCCTTATTTACAATTTTTCTATTTCAGAGGTTTTTTTTGTGATTTTTTCTAAAATTTTTTAATTAATTTGTTTTACTCTTTTATCCTGCATTTTTTTAATCAAATTTTTATAACCACACTTCCTCAATCTCTTCAATTAATATTGTTAAATTTTTCTCTCCCCTCCTGCTCCTCTAATTTCCTCATACTAAACATAGAGTTGGCGACATTGAGGGTGAAACAATGTCAATCACCCTGGAATCAAGATCAATCTTCATAATAATCATACATTTACCTGTCAACACAAGAGCTAATTATATTATTAATTCCGCGATATAACTTAAAATTCCCTATTTCTGCCTTTAATTCCCAATTCTCATGTCCAAATTCTCAATTCCTTATTCAAATCTCAAATCCAATCACTCCTTTAATTCAAATAACACATTTGAATCTCTAGTTGACCAATAAATTCTCAAATTATAGCAAGTCTTTAGATTTTGAAATCAAAGTTCCAATCAACATATTGATTTATAAATTTTAAATTTAATTAATTGATTAAACTTTAACTTTCTCAGCATCATCAAAATGTCTTGTGCAATAATAGAAGAAGATTTTGCATAGAAAGAATGCATATTAATAAACTTTTTCTTTGTGTAAATGACAAAAAGAGGTTCCTATGGGTCAAATTTTAAATTATGATATTTGTTCTTCTTGTAACATTCCATTTTTTAATCCGATTATAAGATTTAAGTTATATAAGTATGAGATTAATTAATAAAATTTAAAATTTAATCTTATTGAACAAATTGTAAATCATAACTTTTGTGATTTATATATAAATTATGAAAAGAATAAATAAATAAAAATTTTAAAATATATAATTTATTATATATATAAATATATATATATATAATAAAAAGGTAAGTGAGTGGCACGTGGGCCGCCCACCACTAGTTGGAAAGGAGGGGTTTAATCCCCTGGGCCGTGGCCTTCAAGCTAAAAAAAACAAAAATTTTAAGGCATCAAGTGTGGGCACGTAACCCACACTTGACATTTTGTTAAAAAGCACACACTCAATTCATTGTCCCTACTTCCGTCCAGCAGCCTTCGTGCTGTTTCGTCTTCGCTGTTCCTTTGGTTCGCTGCGACAGTGAGTGAGCGTGAGAGGTAGTTTGAGTGTGTAAGAAAGGAAAGACTCTACTTGAGTACATATAAGATATTTAGGTAAGCTATTTTCATCCTATTATTTTTATTTAACTTTTTCTTTTTCATTTCTGTAAGTTTATGGCTGAAAATAAAGCCTATTAGGGCTTGTTAGATTTCTAATTTTTAAGGTTTCTAACTTATTTTGATGATATTAATGGAGCTTATGGGGTTAGAATAGAAGCATTATGACTTAGATTTTTAGTTGGATGATTGATTTGAGACAATATAAGTTAGGGTTTGGTTGGGAAATTATTATTTGTGTTAATGATGATATTAATTTCGAAATTTATCTCTTAGTTGAGTTCATTTGAGGTTATATTGAGGATCCAATGCTTAAACTTGGAGGACTGTTGTTGAAATAGTAATATTGATGATTCTTGGAGAGACTTTAACTAGTGGAAGTTGGGTGTTTGGAGTAAATTGAGAAAAATATTATAAGTTATTGATTCTAATAAATGGGAAATGATTAATGGGAGAAGGGAATAGGATTTTAATAATGATTGAAGGCATAATTGACATATGGTTATTTTTCTAAGAGTTAAAGTAAGCACTTTTTGGAGGTTTTTAGATGATTTGAAGGGATTATTCTTATTAATAATGTTAATGAGAGAAATAGAGTTGGGAAGTACTAGAAATTGTCACTTGGAAGAATAGATGAATTATTATTTTTCCTAAAGATACATTTTTTTTAGGTAAGCCCATTATGGGGATTTAGTTAATAAACTATTTTAATGCTATATTAATTAGTCTTTTTATATTAATATATGTTTATCAATTTATTATTGTAGAGTGAGCTTGGTTTAGGCTCTTAGGTCTTGAATCCTCCTACTTTTAGTTCTTGTGTCAAGAATTTGAGGTAACCACTTTCTAATTTACCTTGTATGCTTGTTGATGTGATTATAAGCATGTGTTGATATTATAAATGTTATCAATATGTGTTATGGTGATTTTTGTATGAAAAGTAATTTATATATCTATATCAAGATTTATGTTTCGCTAAATTTATTAGTTAAGTGGGCATGAATTATTTCATCTTATGAATATCTTGTTGATGTTGAACAAATTTGATTATTGAATTTGAGAATACATTATGGATATGAAATTGTATGGAATTGGATGGTTGGATTGTGTTGTGTTGGTTGTGCTGAAATGTAGTTGTGGGAGGTCTGATTATTTATATCACGTGGTATAGCCGCCACTTGGCGCTCAGTGGTTGGCATTAACATTCTTAGGGCCCTCGGTATCACCCTTCCTTTGGTCGGGTCAAGGGTCAGCCCAAGGGACATGACACCTTTCCATATTCTAAGGAAAGGGAACCCATGGTCTGATATGAGCTATGTAACTTTTGGCCGGGTTACACCTCATTATTGGAGAGCTTGGTGCAGTCTTGTAAAAGAGACGAATCCTGTTATGTGTGAATAGCCCATGGGTTCTGTCAGAGGTTACAAGGAGGTTACAAGGATGGTTGATGAAGTTCTGTGCATTCAAGTTACTTTTTGAATTATTATATATTATTTTCTGTAAAGATATTTTAACTTATATGTTATTTGAAAATGTACTTTGCCTGCTTAACTATCTTGTAATTACTCCCTGGATACTTGTTGAATTGGAATTGTGGTTATTGGGTCAATTTGACTCACCCCGTGATTATTTAACATTTTTCAGGTGAGGGTTCAAGTGTTGGTCCCAAGGGGAAGGTGTCCGAGGCTTAAGTTTTCCTTTCCACTCTGTATAGCCTCTATTTTGATATACATGATTTGACTGATGTATATTGCCAAACTTTAGGGCCTTTTTGTTATACTTAACATAATCATAGCCTTTCCGCTGCATTCTAGACTTGTACTATTGGGCGGAGCCCTTTTTGGATATAGGTGATTGTTATTTTGATTGCAATTGATAATGGGCAGTAGTGGCAGTTATTTTGGTGGACTTAAAATGCCCTAGCCCATTTACAATTGGTCTTAATTGTATTTAAGATTCCAGAGTATTACTGATGGATTTGATATATGCATGAAAAATCAAATGTTGATCCTTTCTGATTTGATTACCTATCTTTACTATTCTAGAACAGTAGCTACTACTCTATTAAAGATTTGAATTGTTATTGACTATGGTAGATTTTTATTTGATTAGGTTTGTCCTTCCTACCATGGTTAACCTTTTAAAGCAATTATCGTTTTAAAAATGTTTATTTACCCTGATTTATGGGGGTTGTTACACTTCTAATGGTGGTATAGTTAGGAACTTCCTTCTATTTTCTATGTCCAGTTATTCTAGTGTAGTATTTTAAACTCTGTTGTTTATTATTTATATATATTGTCTTTTTATTAAAAAAAAAGTTTAAGTTAACCTCAAAAAATCATAACCTAATCATTAAATCCAAGCTTAATTGGTGAAATCATCATGATCTAATTTAAACCCCAATTTAACACCAAGCCCTAACTTTTAAACACTCAACTCATACTCACAAAAAAAGAAATCAGGCTCATTATTTAGTCCTAATAACTCATATAAATCCAAAACAAACTGCAGAAACTTTCTAAATTTTTCAAATCATACATAAGTCCTAATCTTGAAATCTCCCAGACTCAAAGATAAGGATAAAAGGGCTAGAGGCAAATTAGATTTATGTTCTATTGAGTTTGGCTATTTGAAATTTCATTTGAAGTCCTTAAATGTTGCAGCCTAATGTAAGATGCTATACTTCCGAAACTCCTCTTTCTCTCAATTTTTTCTGTTTCGCAAACTAGAATCCTTTAATTATATTAGGCTAAAGTATACTTTGGGTTCTTTAACTTTACATAAAGTTTTATTTTAGTCCCCTAACTTTAAAAAGTAAACTTTTAGTCTTCTAACTCTAGAATCCTTAACAAAAAACAATAATATTGAGCTCTTGAATGTTGATAAAACATTACATATTAAGTTTAATTTTCAAAACAACCATGATTGTTACAAAAAAATTATTATTTAAGACTAACAATTTTAGGATTAAATGGCTAAAAATATACTTTTAAAATTAAAGGCCTAAACAGAAACCTTATATAAAGTTAAATGACCAAATATATACATTAGCTATTATATTATTTCCGCTCCTAAATATAAAAAAGTCTTATATTTAAATTGATGGTAGTATTTTTATCGAGGGGGACAAAAAAGGATAGGAGGTAGTATGATGTCTAATGCCACTCATATCCTTTGCATTCATATCTGGCATCGAACATGAGGTTCTCTAAAGTCTAACCTCTCTTACTCAAATCTGATTGGGGATAAGAAGGTCTTTTCATCATGCACAAATGATATCTAGGTTTCTTGAGACCTATTAATCAAACTAAAGTGAAATTTGAAGAATTTATTAGTGACTAATTTGCTTACGTGAGACCTGTTTGTACTTTTCTCCAAAAACATAAAAAACACATAACCATAACGGTCCAAGCCCTGTGTCATATGCTATGATTTAAATATGGGCTGCCCACAAGGCCTAGCTTACACATGTGAGTATTAGAGCTTCGCTTAGCAAGGGACCACTCCTTCAATATATACCTGATTAATTAATTTTTGTTTTTCTAAAAGCATCGAATATGTGCTTTGTTTTTTTTTGGTAAAAACATCGAGTATGTGTTATTATTAATTAATATTGATTTAAATATTATTGGACCTTAAATGAAGGCATTTTTAAGCATGTTTTTTCATCTAAAAATATTCTAATTCGAGGCCTTAATAAGTCGCTTGTACTCAATCTGACTATGATATTTTATTAATGTTGTTTTTAACATATGTTTTGCTTTATTAAAAATTTAAATTTTTTCAGGTTTTTTTTTAAATTAATCCTATTATTTATTTATTTATTTATTTATTTATTTTTAATTAGTGTGAGAGACTGTTCGTCTCTAGCAATGGAGAACCAATGACGTGAGAGGAATGGGATCCTTCTGGAATTTCCACTGAAACAGAAATTCACATAAAAAGGGGCAAAGAGAAGAAATGCCTTTCCCGAGAATCTGATTCTACTCCCCACCCACTAAGGAAACTTTATTTTCCTGGGCCCATGTAATATATTAAAAAAATAGCTTTTTTGTGATGATTAATTTTGTTTTGACCGCATTTGTGATGATTAATTCAATATTATTATTATTATTATTGTAGCTGCCAAATGCCGGGAAAATTTCACAGACAAAGTCCCAAAGTTGATCCATATGGTATGCATTTTCTGGAACCTTTTCCTTCTGTTCCTATTTCAACCGTCAGATTCATCGTACGATGTACAATAAAAGGTCATTACTTTACATTTAATACTCATTGATTTATTATGAATCGTGTCGGGGGGGAGAACCTAAGGCCAATGCAATGTTTGGATGTAAAAAAAAAAAATTTTAAAAAAAAGGGGGAGAGAGGGGGAAAAAAAAGAAGAAGAAGCAAAAGAATGATTAGCCTTGCAATAATTGAGAGTTGGATATCGTTTAAAAAAAAAGAAGAAGAAGCAAATGTTAACTAATAATAGCTCTAGTTATTAATATAAAAATTAGTTTGATTTTTATTTTAATTTTAAATATAAGATTTTAATCTTTTTTATTTTCTAGATTTATTTATTTTTTAAAAATAATTCTTGTAATAATAATAATTCTAGTCAATATACTTGATTACTAAAGATATTTTAGAAAAGATAATATCTATTTATTATAAATAATTAACTTAACTAGTTTTTTTTAATCTATTCAAATTAATCAACTAACTTTTATATTAAAAAACAAAAATAATATAATAAATTAATGTTTGAATTATCACTGAAGGGAACGTTCATACTTACTTTTTTTTTTGTGACACGTTCATATTTACTTTACTTAGTACCCCATCATGACCGAAACAAAATTCCTCCTAATGAGAAGAATTTGTGAATTATTTTTGCAGTAACAACTATAACTTTTGAAGAAAGGAATACTTTGGAGAGAAAGCATCTGGCTAAAGTGGCTATTTTCTTTTGCTATCTAGACAGAAAAAGAATATTTTTCTTCTTGTTTTCTCTTCTAATTTTAGCTTCTCTTTTTTATGACCATTTTAACTTCTTTTCTTTAGTACTGTTAATTTTTATTGAAACTGAAGTCCAACTTAATTTAAATTTAGATTAGTTTATAGTTCTAATTTTGATTGATTTTTTGTAGAAAACCCAATCAACTTTTTCTACTGCAATTTGATAGAAAGAATTACAATAAAATTAAATTTTTGGAATAAAAAATATTTACATCAAAAGTACTAAATTTGAAAACACTTCAATTTCAAAGCATTTAAAATTTAAATATGACACAATAATTTCCTTTGTTGTTTTTTTCAAAATTAAAAAAATGTTAATATGAATATTTGAACTTATTGTGGATGGTAATTTTTTGTTCTAAATATTGCCCTCTCACTGAAAGTGGTCCTCACACTACTGCAGAAGTTGTTTTCATATTTTGTGCCATAATAGCCACCATTTCTTCTAGAAATGTCTCAAAGGCACTTGGACCACATGGTTGAATCTTATTTTTATTTAATTCTCTATGCACAAATAAAAATAAAAATATTATCCATCAAAAAAGAAAAAATAAATATATTACTGTAATTTTTTTTCCTGGTGAGAAGTATGAATCTGTAATGTATTTTTCCATAGGCCTATAAATATCAAGCTCAAATGCTACATTTTCGGGTCTGAATATTACCTCTCGGTTTAATGTGCAAGTTACTTAACTAATTTGAGATGATTAATAAAATTAAATAAGTTACTTAATTCTAATAAATATAACATGACCTTCCTAAAATATCATTATATAACATTAAATTATATATTGATTTATAATTTAGATAAATTATTTTTAAAAAAATTAATAAATACAAAAAATAAAATAAATTAAAATTTCATATTAAGAATCAAAACAAACTCCATCACTAGCAAACAAATCTCAGTCATCCATATTGTAATAAAAAAATTATTTAATAGTCAATATCTATTAAAACTAGCCTTTGTTAGTGATGCATTTCTTATATTGCATCCTAAAATAAAATCATTTTACTAGCGAAAATAAAATTATATTTTTTATTTTGAAATTAATTATGCCCATAAGAAATTGGAATTTGTATGCGTATGTTTGTATGCATTGGCGTTAGTTTGGTTGAAATGTAGCATGCCGATTAGTTAAGAAGGTATTATCACATCAACTACTTGAAAATGTACGCTTTCGTGGAAATTTATTGGAGATGGAAAATGGTTGTCACAATTATTTTACCATAATATCCAAATATATATTAATAGTATGAATATGTCAGAATAAAAAACAATAAATCGCAGGGAGAATTACAATCAGCTGCTAAGAAAAGAATTTAATTACCTTACAGTCCATTCACAAGAATAAATAATAAGTTTTAGAGTAAATAATGACAAATAGGTTGAGATTGGTTACTTATCATTAAGACGTTTTGGTAATTAAATTTTTTTGGGATCTCTTGATAATTCTCTCCAAATTTTATCACAAAGTTATAATATTTATAAATTATGAATAATACAATTTTGGGTAAATTAGAATGACAATGGAACAGTTTTAAAACAATAGTGTGCGCGTGTATAAATATGGATTTATTAAAAATTACACGGAAATTAAATTTAATTAAAATCAGATCATGCTTTCAAATTTCAATAGCAAGTGAAATTCATTAATTAGGTTAGGTTGTTTATTTTGTTAGAAAATATCAAAAGAAGGGACAATTTAAAAAATAATACTTTAAATGGATAAGAAGGACACAAAGGAAGTAGAGCTTCACTCAAAACTGCTGACCAAAAAAAAAAAGAAGCTTTACTGAAGAATGATTACTAAAAAATTTTCCATTACAAAATTTATTGTCCAGTAGTAAAGATTCAGGTCTTTTGAGTGGATATGTAACAGAGTTGCAATCAGTTGCAGCCAAGTTATTAAACAAATTTTGGGTACTTTAGGCAATAAATCTTGAAATTGGAGATTTTTTTAGTAATTTTCCCCAAAGATTAATCGTTAATTATAAAACTGATAAAATGTAAATAGAAGTAAAAATTGACTAAAAGCGAAAAACAGGTAACACAGCTTTCTTTGTGACAAGACACGTCGTTCTATGAGGCCATAAGCCTTCTTTTGACATTATCAAACGTTATTCTTGCTTCTTGATAGAATCGTACAACTACCTCAATTAAATCTTCTTGATTAATCTGTTTATTTCATTGGACTTAATATAGTCTATGAGTTCACATCAATTTTATCATAAAGATAAAGAAAAGCAATGCTATTAATTTTGATTGATTTATTGTTACCATGGCACGTTATTGTTTTACTGTTCTACAAGATGACATGGCATGATCACTCTTAGCCGATCAATTCATCCTAACCATGTATAGGAAAAATGGGAGGAAAAAAAAAAGTTGACTGAAAGATTAACTGATCTTTTTAGCAAAAAACCATCTGAAATTCGAAATACTTCCTCCAGTCATATTTATAAGTTTTAAATTTAGAAAGAGATGTGATCCATTTTATAAAATTCAATATGAGTTTATCTTAACATCTAATATATTTTGCCCAATTTTGTCTCTTAATTATTTACTTTTTCTTATTTGTTATACTCTCTTTTATCACATATTCTCATACATTCTTTTTTCGTCCATTTTCTTATTTATTATAAAAGCATTTTTGAAAATAAAAGTATATTTTTAACATATTTATTACTTTTAATTAATTGCTATTATATGTGAATTACTTATTTAATGCTTATAATAATGATTGGGAGAGTCCTTTTTTATTTTTGGCTTTTGGCTTTTGGCTTCTTTTCTTTTTTTTTCTCAAATTTGAACCTTATGAATAAAAGTTTATGTGAGTTGGGTTCTGTGTGTTCACCTAGGTCTGGGTATGGCTTCAAGTTCAGATAGTGCTTATAAAGATATTTATAGATCAGCCAGTAACAAAGTCTTCATATTAGTAGCAAAATTCAAACTTACAACCTTGTGAGTTATGAAACGAAGTTTTTATTGCATCATCAAAATAAGTTTCTCTTAAATTAAAAAGTTTATTCAAATATAAATCACAATATATTATTTGATTTTTATCTCAATTTCAATTTGCAAAGGTGAATGGGAATAAAATTTATTTTTACCAAATTTAATTCAAACCAGCCTGCATTAGTTGATGATATTTTGCAAATGTCTTTGTTAATCAGTTTAAGCCTTCTCTGCAACAAGAGTTTTCGCGTTTATAAATATTTACACAATTGATGCCAAACAAGCACTTAAATTGAAACATTATCAAGGTACTGCTAGTAGTTCCTCTAACGGTTATTCTATTTTGTCTAATTATCATCGGTAATATTTTTTTATTATAAAAATTTTGGGCTGATTTATATTTCATATTTCATATTTCATATTGATATTGATATTCTTGACCTTAACAAAACTTAGTAGGTTAAGCAAATGCAAATAAAATCTAAATTATCCGCCTTATGTATAATTTACAAATAATCACTAACTTTTCAATGCATGATAAAGTTGTCTGGCTCAAATAACACTTAACATATTTTGTTAGCAAAATGTTGGTCTAATTAGTAAGAAGATATTTATTTGGCTCTAATTATAAGTCACTTCTAACATGTTTTATATAGATTAAGAAAAACAAATTTCATTAACTTTTATTTAAAATTCAATAACTTTTCAATTTTATTCCTATTTGATATATATTATACCTCATGTAAACAAAATCAACACAATGATAAATGAAGAGTAAAATTGTGTATTCACACAAAAAATTTCTCTTAATACCCTCTAAATAAGACCAAAAAAATATCTTTTTTCTATTTTATAAATAGGACCAGAAGAGTATATTATAACCTACGAGGTCTATAAGTATCTTTATAAGTGTTTTTTTGAACTTAGAATATATGACCCTAATTAGTTTCCGACCTAACACTTCTAAACGTTTTCTTTTGTTAAAGAAACATAAAGAAACCAATTTCTTGTTTGTAATATGAATTCCGGCGTTTGTGAACTAATGATTTTTTTTTTTTTGGCCTGAAGTTCGTGAACTAATGATTGAAGGTCTGTACTCTTTATACCCTCAATTTTTTCTTTTTTGCGTTCACAAGGGTAAAAATATTATTTCACATTTTTCCAAAATGTACCTTTATTTCATAATTGTCCTTTTTAGTCTTTATAACAAACAAATGTTTTTATAATAGTATTCCATTAAATTCTTTTTTGAAGCAACGGCTCCTCATTTTCTTTCTTTTTTTTCCCGCAATCTTCCTTGGCTTAATCCTTAAAAGTATTTTTTACAAATTAAAATAAATTTATTTATATATATTTATTTTGTATACTGTAAAATTACTTTTAAATCATAATTACAATTACACACCTCATCATAAACAGTGTGTGGACTGTTTGGCTTTTTTTCCTTGACCAAGAGGCTGTTTGGCTATTGAGAGTAGAGCCGGGAAAACAGGTCGAGCCCGTCGGGCCGGCCCTTTTAGGCCCTGAAATTATGAGGGCCGGGTTTAATATTTTTCTCTTAAAATGAGAAATAAGCCCTGGAGAGCTGGCCCTGGAGGGCCGAGGGCTTAAAAGGGCCGGCCCTGGAGGGCCGCGGGCCGGCCCTTTTAAGCCATTTTATAATTTTTTTTATTTTTTAAATTTTTTATATAATATTAATGTTATTAATTTTTTACATTGTTAATAATATTTCAAATATTTAGTTATTATTATCATTTTAAAATTAAATTTAATTTTAGACAATAATTTATCCAATTAAATTTTTAAAAAATGGGTTAATTTGGACTTTAATAATGATTTGATTTATATTATATGCGTTAATATTTTTAAACTATATATATATATATTTGATAATAGAATATTTTTATACTTATATAACTTGTGATTCTATAATTTGAATTAGAAATTCATGAGTTTCAACAACAATGTTTCTCACATTAAAGTAAAATAATAGTTAGATTGCAAAATTTAAAAATAAAATTCTTATAAAGAAGAAAAACTTGATATTTTTGTTATGAAAGAAAAGCATACTTATGAAGAAAAATAATTAATTATAGTGATGATGAAGTTTCAAAAGATTAATGATAGTGTTTATTTATTGCACAATTATATTATAGATAAAACTTTTAGATGTTGTTATCTTGTTAATGAATGTTTTAGATGTTATTAGATGT
Organism: Neltuma alba; assembly: GCF_004799145.2. Classification (NCBI taxonomy): domain Eukaryota; kingdom Viridiplantae; phylum Streptophyta; class Magnoliopsida; order Fabales; family Fabaceae; genus Neltuma; species Neltuma alba. The sequence continues at coordinate 316,015 of NW_021635275.1, forward strand.
TGATGAATATTTATATATGATAATATTTTATATTTGTGACTTAATTTTATTCATATTTATGTCTTTTATTAATAATTTCATTGATTTATTTTTATATTTTTATAAAAAATATGATAAATATAAAAAATAGTATTTTTTCTTAAACGGGCCAAAAGCCCGCGGGCCGGCCCTGACCCTGTAGTTTAAGGGCCGGGCCTAGCAAATTGGGGTATTTTTAAAATTTCAGCTCTGGAGGGCCGGCCCTTTTAAGCCCGCTAGCCCTGAAGGGCCGGCCCTGATTCCCGACTCTAATTGAGAGCGCATTTATGATGCAGTTTTGAGAAACGATCTTAGAGAAAAGAAGGGTATACGTGTCACGATTTGGGGTGGTGAATTTTTTAAACAGCGAGAATCATTGGACTGAATGGTTCACAATTACTTGAAACTTAAAAAAGAGGGACATTAATTGATGGGAAAATCCCAAAAAAGTGACTACTGAATTTCAAAATTCCAAATCAGGAATTACCACAAAAATGTGTTGTCATTTGCTCTTTGAATATAGTCATTTTCTTTATGAATGTAGTAATTAATACTGATTTAAAATTTTAAAATTCAACTATCACTTTTTTAGGATTTTCCCTTAATTGATCACGGTAAAAAGGGCTTTAACCTACCATTTTTAAAGTAAAAGAAGAAAATGATATTAAAAGATGAGGCATCAAAGATCTTAAAGTATTTTCTTAATACTACTCAGTATATTAAATTAATTTATAATTTATTAAGCATCCTAAAATATATTTTTTAATACTACCTAATATTTTAAATTATATATAATTTTATTCTTAAAATATTCTTCTTAGAAGCAATAAACGTCATAAATTTAGGATATTAAGTATAACTACAAAAATATTTTAGAATGATCTTGATGAATCACAAATTAAGGGGTGTTTAGATGAAAACCAAATCATGGTTTTAAAAGTATTTTTATGATTTATGAAATAGATATGTAGAGGAGTTTGTCTCGTTTTATAAAAAAAATGCTTTTAGGAAGTGCTTTTGGTAATAGCCAAACACTTTTTTAGTTTAGGGCTGTAAAATTACTTGAGAACAAATACTAGATGTAGCCTAATTCTTAAAAAAATTACAAAGTAGCATAAGATATAGAATAATTACATAACTCTTTTTGTTTGCCAGCTAATAATTACATAACTCTAAAAATAAAAAAAAAGAATGAATTATTCTAATGGGGAAAATTATGACAATAAAAAGAGATTAATTATATCGTGCCAAATAATATTTGCAAGCCCTCTCCATTATAAAAATGGTTTCACCAAATGAGGAAAAATATTACGAATAAAATTAATAAACATAAGATCCCTTTCGTAGCACAATTTACACTACGAAAAGAGTCTTATATTTAGGATACTACGAAAAGGGTCTTATATTTAGGACTGGAAGAGTAAAATTTATTCAATTTCATTTTTGAAAAAGACTACTATAAAGAAAGAAATGTAAACATTGTTTCTAGATAAAGAAAAAGAGATAGTAAGTATTTTGGAAGGGGAAAATATCTTTCATTTTTAGACCCTTCTCCTCTCACTTCCATTTCTTATTTCTTTGATTCAATATTAGTTTGATTTGATTTTATTTAAAAATTTAAACTTCATGATATATTATGATAATGCAATAATTATAGAATATTAAAGTAATAAAGTAGTATTTTAGTAAAGGAAAAAAAGGCCTCAAAAATACCATATATAAAAAAATAATGAAGTTTTTAATAATATATATGTGTGTATATATGCTGGGAGAAAATACATGTATATACATAACTTTTTAAAAAATAAAATAGTCCCATTTATTTGGTTTAAATTGATTTTCTCGAAGAAATAAAAACATTGACATGGTAGCCACCAAATGTTGATCAAATTGGTAAGAAATATTTTTGTTATAAACTATAAATAAAATTTTATAATTAAAACCAGAAATAACATGCGAATTTGACATATATCCTACAAAATTATGATGGGTTTAAATATCCCTCAATTCTGTTTTTTTGACGTGAGCATCCTGTTCACAAACTTTTGTCTATAAAAAATTGACACGATCATTTTTCAGAATAATGTCTTTCAGCGAGGGTGATATTGGGTGACACGTAGACAAACGCATTTCATCTCACCGGCTGTACTGTGCCCGCATGGCAAAGCAACGTCTCGCACAACCCCCGCCCCTCTCTCTTCCACCCCAAAAATACCATCTTTTCCAAATTCCAATTATTCGTCTTCAACCCGTTTCTTCCCCAATCCTTCCCACTTCGCCTTATTTAAGTCCTCCACTTTCCCAGTCCCACATTCCCATTTTTCACACACACCCACTCTTCTCTTTCTGTTCTCTGTTCTCTCTCTCACTCTCTCAATGGCAGCGAAGACCTCCCTCGCTCTCTGCCTTCTGGCCGCCTGGGCCGTCGCTCTGGCTCATGGTGGGTCGTCTTCTGCACATCACGCGCCGTCGCCTTCACCGGACTGTTTGAGCCTGGTATCGAACATGGCGGATTGCTTGTCCTACGTCTCCAACGGAAGCACGACCATGAAGCCACAGGGTTCATGCTGCTCTGGCTTCAAGACTGTGCTTAAGACCAGTCCTGACTGTATCTGTCAAGCCTTCAAGAGCAGTTCTCAATTTGGTGTCTCTTTGAATATCACAAAGGCCATGACTCTTCCTGCCGCTTGCAAAGTCTCAGCCCCTTCTTTTTCTAACTGTGGATGTGAGTTTTTCTTCATCTTCTTTATAATTTTTTCCTGTGGGTTTTCTCTGATTTCTCTTTTTGTGAAGATTCTTGTTTCTGAGGTTACAGTTCTCTGTTTCGGTATTTTCTCAGAATATTTGGTGTTCTGTTTTGTTCTGTTGCGGAAAGCTTTAATTTTTATTCATGTCTGAGACACCCTGAGTCTCTGAGTACTCTTGGAGTTTTGAACACTGAATGTATTAATCTTGATTTTTGCCCTCCCTCCTTTTATTAATACATCAATCTAGATTTCTACCTAACACCTTCCCTTTTTGATTAGAGCTTTTTTTTTTTTTTTTTTTATGGGGGGAATGGTATTTCTGCATGGGATGAAGAATTGATCTCAAACTTTTCACAGCATGGTTGTTTTTTATGGGTGTATGTTCTTGAAAACAATTGTTTACAATGAATTTTGAGATTATCCGGGGAATATTGGGACGTTCTGGTGGTGAAAACTTTTTCCTCTTGCATATCTAAAATGTATGGATGAAATATTTAATGGGAACATGTGTCAAAACTTACATTTCTGCAATAACTAATTTTTTGTGGGTCTGCTTTGATGTTTTATCCCTTTCTAGATTCTTCTCAGATATTAACTAACTGTGGCTTTGTTGTTTTGCAGTGTCTGTAGCTCCTGCTGGTGCTCCTGGTAGGTTCTCCCGGTCATAAATTGAATTATTTTCATACTCTTTATTACACTTTGGTTTGGTTCTAACATTAAACTGAAGTCATATGCCAAGTTGGAATGGCTTCAGAAGCCTCGTGATTTTGTAGGGTTAACATTCTTTCACTGATTATCTACTTGATATTACTTTCACAGAGAGTAACTCGGCCAAAGTGTCACCATATCATAGCTTGTCCTTGTGCTTTACAGATTTCTTTCATGTCTTCTTCTGCTTAATGTAATTGAGCCTACCTATAGCAAATGATGAGATATAAGGCCAATTATTTTGTTGTTAACTTGTTACGAAAACATGACCAAAATCTAGTCAAAGATGGGCCCAGCTTGATTCTGTATTATCTTGGTATCTTCTTGACCTGACATTTCTCCATCCCTTGGAATTTAACTTTCTCTTTTGATTTATGATAAAGTAATCAATTTTTCATTCTACGGTATGCTCTAGCAGATAACTTTTGAAATGCAGATTTGATTAACAATTCAAGATACAATTTGATTAATGTTCCTTAGTTGCAGCAATAATGTCAACTTTTGCATGCTAATCAATGTGCTTGCCCTCTCTGAAGTATTTACCCACAATTATGTGTGGTTTGTGATAGATTAGTTAGTTAGAATTTAGAGATGAATTGAGCAGTGAGAAAGTATAACTTCTTGAGAAGCAGAGTTCTTTGTAGAATTACACCATTACTACATGAAAAAACTGGGTAATGTGCTTGATTACTGATTCTTCCTTTCTTCTTCCTTAGGAATGTCTCCATCATCATCTGCTGCAGCCCCTGGAATGTCCGGGCCCTCCGGGAGTGAGCTATCTCCAACAGGAGCAGTACCGGCACCATCTCCCGGAAACTCAGCACCAGCCATGGCTCAAATATCAGCAGGATCATTGCTTGTCTGCATATTTGCAGCCATATTCTCAGGGTTTTGAGAGCTTCTTGTTCCATTTTGCACTATACTAAGAGAACATATATGACATGCTACTGAGGCTAAGGGGCTACTATATTGATGATGTTATCTGATCTGAGTTTTACCTTTACCTGATTAGCTTTTTGTTCATTCCATGTGTACGTGTGTGTGTGACTTTTACCAGCAGAATATTATTGTTCATTGTGCAGTGAGTGACTCAGACTTTTGGAGTTATGTAATAGATCCCTTTTTGTGAATTATGAATTTATTATGGTGATTATTACATGTTATGTGTTTGTGAATGATTTGGTGGGTAGAGAATAGTGGGATCTTTTGGAGAGGACAAGAACATGTGTATGCCATAAAAGCAAGGTGTTGCTTAGCCGTGCAAGTATGGAGGACATGTTTCGGTGTTCTGGAATGGTGTCCCTAGGTTGGGTCCCAACCCTAGCTATAAGGGAAGGAGGAAAAAAAAAATTAATAGACAGCCTTAACCTGATTATATGCTTAAGAAATATGTTAGCAGTAGTTATGTTGGTAGGGTGAGTCTCGTGGTAAAAAAAAGAGTGTTTTTTTAATGCAAAAAAAGAGTTATATAAGAGTTATTTAACTAATTTTGACAGGTTAAAAAAATTAAATTATTTAATTTTAATAAATGTAAGATGGTTTTACTAAAATTTCTTGATGTTACGGTTTACATTAGATTATATCTAGATTAATTTATTTGAAAAATGATGAATATAAATAAAAATGGATTAAGTTTTTGTATGAGCAAAATTAATTTCCTAACTCCTCAAAATGGCGGGTTGGCTTTTATGCAAGTCTATTAAGTATATTGACCTTTTATGCAAAACTGATTAACACGTGGGACCTCTTATTTATTTCTGAAGGTGACTCATTACCTTTAGTGAAAGAACATGTAAAAGGGCATCATAGGAAAGAAAATTTTAACACGGGAGATAATAATAAATGATATTTTAATCAAGATATATTTTTAGGTCGTAATTGTAAAACTCATTTTAGAGTACACTACAAAATAAGTTGCATTACAAAATGAATCATTTACTTGGGACTGAAAGAGCAAGTAATATTTAGGATGGCTGAAAATATTTAAAAATAGAAAAGAGAGAAAATTATTTATTTGATATTGAAAATTTTATAACGCAAAGTTATCTGAAATTTGTTCAAGGAGCTAGGTCTTTGAGCAGGTTCAACTTTAATGAATAAAACTTTTTTTGACCATGGACAACATATTTTCAATTATTAGTAGATGTCTTCTGCTATGCTTATTTTTGTGAGTTTTGCCCACTATCAACATGCATCTTCACGAACCGAACTAGTCAATTATTGTTAGAGCTGAATACCGTTGGATTAATCCAAAAAAAAAAAGAGTTAAGAAATCATTAAATTCATAAAATATTTTAAATTTACTTAATGAAATTTGTTTTCCCTCAGAATTCACGAGCGATCCCACTCCTGTCATCTTGCTCACTTTCCTCCAAAGATTAAATAGGGATAAAAAAATTTTTGGCTAAAAAATAAGGATAAAATTAAAAAAAAATCATTAAACACTCTATAAGAATTAAAAATTAACGTTATAATAAGGATACCTGACAAGTTGTGCTAGTAGAGTAGTACTCCTACACTGTTGTTTTCAGGTAAAATATGAAAATGAGAATTATAATGAGGTCCTAAGTAAAAAAAATAATTAAAAAATAAGTCTAAAAAATTATCATTCTTACTGTAGAACTTGTTGTTATAAACTGTTGAGATTATTATTAGGATTTTTTTATAATTATTTTTTTTCCTGTGAGACTCAATTATAATTCTCCAAATATGAAATTCAAAAAAGAGTGTTCCAAATTATCCCCTGAAGGCTGAAGTAGAGGACAGGATTGGGTCAGTCATAGTACCTCTGTGGCTGTGCTGTGTCCTCACTTGACTTTTGAAAATTGGGTCATTTGTGTATGGTTGGGTTTGAACCTTGGAACCAACGTCTTGCTTGGTCAGGTCATTTAATTTGAACACCTTTCGTAATATTGTACCAAATTTGCTCATTGAATTACGGAGACCTTATATAGTTCTCCCGGCGCCTACGCGTGGGAGTGAGAGTTCTCTCCTTTAGCACGTGAGAGTTCAGTTTAGGCATAACGGCCTATTGGCGGGAAAGGTGGTTAGGGGGAAGGGCGGCGATCGGAGGTAGCAGGTGTGTTACGGCGGCTTACTGGTGAAGTAATGGCGACGGGCGATAGAAGCAAGGAGGCAAACACCATTGATGTTCCATTAGTTTGGAATGAAGAAGAATCGAGGAATGTGTTGATCGGCAAGATCCTTTCGGAGAAGGAAGTAAGTAGAGCAATAGTTATGACTGTTGTGCAGAAGGCGTGGAATCTCTCCTCTGGTGTGGATGTGGTTTCGGTTGCGAAGAATGCTTTCTTCTTTAAATTCGCTGATGATGTGGAATTTAACCGGATTTTGAGAGGTCGACCATGGTCGATCAATAGTCACGTATTGAATCTTGTGGAGTGGACCAAATTTATGGTCGTTGAGGACTGTGATTTTAGTAAGTGTCCGATTTGGATTCAACTGCACGGAGTTCCTTTAGAAGCAGCAAATCTGTCCAATGCTATCAGTATTGGAAATCAGATTGGTGATGTAGTAATGGTGGAGGATCCTAATTACAACAAGCGTATGCTTCGTAGTTTTTTGCGCATACGAGTAATTTTGGATCTTAGGACGCCATTGGTTGCTGGATTTTGGATGTTGAAGCCTAACGGGGAGCAAACCTGGATTTCTGTGAGGTATGAGAAACTTCAGGATTTCTGTTATCGTTGTGGAAATGTTACTCATGATTTTCGTAGCTGCAATTTGCCAAGACTAATGTCAGTGCCAGATCCTGAGAAACCACGCTATGGTAAATGGACTACTACTGAGCAGGTAAAGACGCTAGAGGATACGCTGTTTGTAACCAGAGAGGGATGGCATGAAATAAATGTAAAGTGGCAGAGGACTAAGGAGAGCAAGAGGAATTTACAGAAAGAAACTACCAAGAATGAGAATATTTTCTCACTCTCGGTGGAGAATAAGGAGGAAAGAAGTAATGTGGTTCCTGAGATGAAGGAGAGTTTGAAAGAAAAGCTGAGAGATGACTCTGTTGAACCAAGTATAAACAAAGATGGTGATAGTTTCACTGAAAATGTTGACATAAACCTAAGGGCTTCAAAGGCAAACAATTATGAAATTGGATCTAGCTCTGGACTGGTGAAAGACGACCTTGAATATGCCTTTGAGGACACTGTGGAAAACTGTGGTTACAGTGTTGAATTGCCTCCTGAAGAAGAAGTAGGAGAGCAGGCTTTGGTGCTTTATGTGAAACAGGATCTACATGAGGTGATGGAGAGTTTCCAAAGGCTTGGTCTGAAGCGTGAGGCTGAAGAAAATTTGATTTCTGATCTGAGTAAAAGGAGAAGAATTACTGAAGTGGTATGTGAGCAACCTTCTATTGTTACAAATTTTGCTAGTAGTCTAAGAAAAACAAAAATGAAGATAAGGAAGGCTGCTTTAAAGAGAGAAAGGAAGAAGTTTGTTGTGAAGACTCAAGAGGTAAATCATTATGATAGGAAGGAGGTTGTTGAATTTGGTGATGCTGAAGGCATGGGTGGCTGGCCTCAAACAGCCCCCATGGAGCCATGAAGCTACTCTCCTGGAACTGTCAAGGTTTGGGGGCTGCCTTGACAGTCAAAAATCTTAAGGACTGCAATAGAAAGTTTAAGCCCTCTGTTATGTACTTAATGGAAACTAGAATGAGAAGTAAGAAGTTGCAGAAAATTAAAAGATCCTGCAGATTGGAAAATGAGTTTTATGTTGAGCCTCAAGGTAGATCTGGTGGTCTAGCACTTTGGTGGAGTGAAGGTATTGACTTTGAATTTCTATTTCATTCACGGAATTTGATTCATGTTAAAGTGAGCTCTACTGTGATAAATATTCCTGAATTTATCACATTTGTATATGGTGCCCCTAAAGTTGAAGATAGAGAGGTAGTTTGGAGAAGGCTGAGATCCATTGCTAGGAGTGTTAGTGGACCCTGGCTGTGTGTTGGAGACTTCAATGAGGTAATATCTCAAGAAGAGAAGGAAGGTGGCAGGCCTATCAATGTGAGAAGGGTCATGAACTTTCAGATGCTCCTAGATGACTGTGGCCTCATTGATTTAGAATTTAAAGGTGCCAAGTTCACTTGGAATAATAAGAGGTGTGGGGGTGCCAACATCCATGAAAGAATCGACCGTGCCTATGGCAATATACTGTTTAGGGAATTTTTTTGACAAAGCCCAAGTTTTTCACTCTGAACCTATTGGGTCTGATCATCATTTGGTATTGGTTGATTGCTGTTACCAAGATGAAAAAGTCCCTAGAATGTTTAAATTCAATGCAGCTTGGGTAGAACATGATCAATACGTAAGCATGATAAAGGAGGCTTGGAGGTATAAAGAGAGACGAATGATGAATAGAATGGATGAATTTGTTAGAAGACTGAGTAACTGTAGAAAGGCTTTAATCGATTGGGATAAGAGGGAATTCCCTAACAATAGAAAGCTTATTGATGAGCTACGACTAAAGCTTAACGACTACCTTGAAGGTGTGTGGTCTGAGGAGAAGGCTTTACATGCAGAAAACTTGATGAAGAAAATGGAAGAGGCTTGGGATAGGGAAGAGATATTCTGGTGGCAAAAGGCAAGATTGAGCTGGATCAAACATGGGGACAGGAACACTAGATTCTTTCACAATACTGTAATTCAGCGCAGACTAAGGAATAAAGTTCTCAGACTGAAATCTAATGATGGAGTTTGGGTGGAAGATTCTGAAAGGATCAATAGCATGTTTGAAGATTATTACCAGAAGCTTTTTGATTACAAGAGAACTGAGCAAGTGGAGGAAGTTCTAAAGTATGTAAAGAAAGTAGTGACTGATGATGAAAATTGGCTACTGACTAGACCCATTACTGAGAAAGAGATTGAACTAGCTGTGTTTGACTTGGGCTCTACAAAGGCACCAGGGCCAGATGGATTCACTGCTATGTTTTATCAATCAGCCTGGAGTGAAGTAAAGGAGGAAGTATGCAGTATGGTAAAACAATTTTTTGATGGTCACACTGACCTCAAGAAATTAAATCTTACTCATATAGTCTTGGTACCGAAAATTGAGAAACCTGAAGTTGTAAGCCAATTCTGTCCAATTGGGCTTTGCAATGTCTCCTATAAGATTATTGTAAAAATCATGACAGCTAGAATGAGAGGCTTAATGAGTAAATATATTTCTGAGCAACAAAGAGCTTTTGTGGCAGGAAGATTGATTCAAGATAATGTGATCCTTGCTCATGAAGCCTTTCAATATTTGAAGAAGAGAAAGAAGGGTACTAGAAGTGATCTGGCACTAAAAATCGATCTGAGCAAAGCTTATGATAAAGTGGATTGGGTCTTCCTCATGGAAGTCATGTTGAAAATGGGTTTCTGTTTGCAGTGGGTGAGATGGGTAATGGAGTGCGTTACCTCTGTTGATTTTGATCTCTTGGTTTCTGGAAAGAAGGTTGCAAAAGTGTCTCCAAAAAGAGGAATAAGGCAAGGGGATCCCTTATCCCCTTACCTGTTTATTATCGTGGCGGACGTCCTCTCTTTGATGGTTCAGCACCATGTGAGTAATGGGGATCTAAAAGGTATGAGGTTGTCAAGAGGTGGACCTATCCTCTCCCATTGTTTCTTTGCTGATGATGCTCTTTTCTTCCTAAGGGCTCAAAAGGAAAACTGTATGATAATGAAAATTATCTTGGAGATGTTCAGTGCGGCTTCTGGGCAGGAAATGAACCTAGACAAGTCATGTATCTTTTTCTCAGCTAATGCAACACAAGTGTGTAAAGAGGAGGTTGAACAAGCTTTGGGAATCAAAGCTACAAATGATCCTGGAAAATATTTGGGTCTACCACTGCTATGGGGAAGATCGAAAACTGCTGCACTTAATTTTGTAAAATGAAAAATAAGTAAGAAATTGCAAGGATGGAGGCAAAAACTGTTAACCTTTGCTGGGAAAGAAGTTCTGATAAAGGCAGTGGCAAACTCAATACCGGTGTACCCAATGTCTAGTTTTCTTTTTCCTCTGAAGTGCTGCAAGGAGATTGATAGATTGATATCTGACTTTTGGTGGGGCCAGAATGAGAAGGAAGGCAGGAGAATTCACTGGAAGAAATGGGAAGTGATGACTGATGCTAAAAGGGTTGGTGGAATGGGCTTCAGGAGTTTCCAAGCTTTTAATAAGGCTTTACTAGCAAAAACAGCTTGGAGAATCATAAAGAATCCTAATGAACTATGGTGTAGGATTCTGAAAGGAATTTATTTTCCTAACTCTGACTTTATGAATGCTAATAAAGGTGGCAAGGCTTCGTGGTGCTGGTCAAGTATTATTGAGGGCAGAGAACTTCTGAAGAAGGAATTGTTTTGGAAAGTTGGAGGAGGAAGTGAAGTCAGGGTGTGGTGTGACAGATGGATTCCGGGCCTCCCAAACGAGAAACTAAACTGTGATATAGTGAGTGATGAAGACAAAATGCTGAAAGTTGCTGGTTTAGTTAAGGAGGGCAGATGGGATCTTAGTGCTATTGCTTCAAGAATCTCTGCTGAAGAAAAAGAGAAGATTTTACAGATAGAAATCCGTCTTTCTAATAGTAAGGATGAGGCAATTTGGTTGAAATGCAGGGATGGAAAGTATAGTGTTAAATCTGGCTATCATGTTGCTAAGGAAGAAGTGAAAGGAAATCGCACAGTCTCAAAGCCTGGCAACTCCCATCTGATTTCCAAACAGCTTTGGAATTTGCTATGGAAGTTACATACCCCTCCAAAAGTTAAGCATTTCTTGTGGCGCATGCTTAATGATGCTTTAGCAACTAAAGCTTCCCTCTACAAGAGGAAATGTGCCTCAAATGAGCTTTGTTCAATCTGTGGTTTGGAAGCTGAAACAATTGAACACCTGATATTACTTTGTCCTTGGGCAAGTAGATGCTGGTTTGGGTGTTCGCTATCCTTGAGGATTGATAGGTCACAGATTACTAGCATCAGGAAGTGGTTTGAAGATCTGATGTTAGGAAATAAAGAATTGAATGAAGAAGAAAAGGCTTTAGTTGCTGCTCTTTGTTGGGGTATCTGGAAGGCTAGATGTGATTGGGTTTTCAATGAGGATAGCATTAATGGTGAGAAAGTAGTGACTATGGCTTCTACGTTGGTTAATGAAGTATGGAGTGTGAAGTCAGTTTCGAACAATAAAGTAAATGGTAGACAAGAGGCAAGACCTGCAAGGAATATTCAGTGGAATTTACCAGAAGTAGGCACGGTGAAGATAAATGTTGATGGTGCTTTTCTTAAACAAAATGGATGTGCTAGTATAGGAATTGTTTGTCGAGATAGTGCAGGATGTTTCTTGGGAGGTTATGGGAAGAAGCTTGTGGCCCAGACTGCTTTGGAAGCAGAATGCCTGGCATTTAGAGAGGCAGTTTTGATTAGTAAAAAGTTCAAAGAGTGCAAGATTTGCATTGAAACTGATTGTGAATTTCTCTTTAAGCAAATTGCTATGTCCTCTACTGAAGGTTTCGAATGGCAATGTACCTCTGTGTTAACTGAAATACTGTCACTAATTGAGAATAGGACAGAGATTGTGGTTTCCTTGGTATCTCGCCAAGGTAATGGTGCTGCAGACTTTATAGCAGCTTCTTGTAGAAGGGGGTTGGCACCCAATGGGTGGCTGGCAACAGTTCCAACTCCTTTGGAGGATATCCTTTTGGCTGATTCAATTGGTTGCGGGAAAAAGGATAGCATGGAGGTACAGAATGATTTGTTCAGTCGGTCTGGAAGAAATGGAAGAACTTCTCAATCTGATGTGGCCTATACTAATCGGGTTGGTATTGGTTGATGCCTCATTTCTGTTAGATAGTTTGTTTTCTGTTGTGTGAGGTGTGTGTAGGCTTGATTGTTAGTTTGTGTGTTTGTTTTTTTTGGTGAGTTTTTTGGTGGGCTAGGTTTATTGTTAGATTTTCTTGAGTGTTTGTTTTTGGCTTCGGCTATTGGTGTTTGTACTCTTTTTTGCTATCAATAAAATGGACTCTGTTTTGTCAAAAAAAAAAAGAATTACGGAGACCTTGTACCGTACAAAACAACTTCTTTTCATACAGTTAATTAGGAAATTTATTTCAATTTTAAATATACGATTCTAATATTTTATATGCCCTATATTTATATTCATTATTATGTTAATATAATTTTTAGTTTTTTAAATTTGGTTTTATTTTGGTTTTAGTTCTTTAAGTTTTAAATAATAGGTTTGGTTTCTTTAGGGATAAAATGGTCTAAGTTTTTATTATATTATAGAAAATAATATTTTAAATAAAAAGAAATTTAAGGCACCAAAACCTATGATTTAAAATTTGAAGGATTAAAACCAAAACAAGAGTAAACTTGAAGGATCAAAATTTATATTAACCTTTTATTATTTTTGCTTACATTATCCATATTAATTGCACATTTTTTTTAAAAAATGTATGAGGTTAGTTTTTAATATAAATAATTAAAAATTTTCATTCTAAAAAAAAACTAGCCCACAATGTTAAATAATTAACCTAACTAATTTATTTAATTTATTTAATAAATTAATTAAATAATTTTTACTTAGAATAAGAAAAAAATAATGAAGGGAGAAAAGGTCAAGCCAAACATCATCATAGTGTCAGCCTAGCCCTGCTATCTTAGTCAAAATTATGTACAATTTATACACAATAATGTATAATAAGCATCATAAACAAATTTCTCGAAATTTATATAAAATTTCAGTAATCTCTTAAATTTATACAGTACTACTTCCTGTTCTAAGTATAAGAACTAGTTGATTAATTTGAAAAGATTAAGAAAATAAATTATGTTAGTTATTTGTAATAAATATGTATTGTTTTTCCTAAAATATCTTTACTAATTAAATTTATTGATTAGAACTACCATTATTAGAAGGACTATCTTGAAAAAAATATATAAATATAAGAGTCAAAATAGATTAGAGTACTATCTTTACGACAAAAATAAAAGTCAAATAAGGTTTTATATTAAGTATATGAGGTAGTACATTTCAATCCCTTAATTATTAATATCATTAATTTTATTTAATATAAGCTGCTAATTGAACAAACTTAAATGATAATCGTATAATTAAATATGCTAACAAAGCATACTCAAAACTCCAATAGATTTGGTAGTTCATCATTTGCCTTATTACTCATCAAACAAATGAAACAAAAGAGGATATATGAAAACGAATCCTTAGGGATTTATTTTTTTAAAAAAATATTTCCAATCCTTTTTGTTGCCCCCTTCCTAATGCTTTCGCTTTATTCGTGTTCTTCATAGGATGAAGGTCTTGTTATTTCCATTGGTTTGCTACGCGTCGTTGTTTGGTTGTCATATCTCTGATTTTTTTTTTAAAAAAATATTTGCGTATACGATATAAAGGTGACAAGACATTTTTGTTAAAAAAAGCAGAGGTAAAATTACGCGAAGTGTTTTAAAAATGTCTGCTATATAAAAATTTTAAACCTCATGTTTATTTCGATGGTGTAAAGATTTGTCCTCACTCCTCAATTGAAACAATTCTTACCTTTTTGGTCCTCAATAATTTAAATTTATGATTATGACTATATTTTCACAAAATATGAAAATGACGTCTCCATCTTTATTTATTTATTTTTTTGTTTATTTTATGATTCTTTCGGATATATATTATAGAGAAGAACTCTATTACGTAGTCCTTTTTTTTTTTTGAGTGGATTAGTGGTTAGCACAAATAAATAAATAAATTTTTTGAGTAAGTGAGAAGCATATATCATGAAGGTTGCTCAACAACATGGTGTCCCATTCCTCAGATCTAGTAATTGAAATTAAGACTTGTGTATTGTTTATTTGTTTCATATAAAAGTCCCGTACATAATTTTTTTGGGCTAAATGCATGATTTTTTTCCAACTTGTGTACTAAACACATAACTTCCCTTAATAACTTTGTGGCTTAGTGACGTTATAATTTTAATTCCACTTAACACACTGTTAATACAAGCCCCATTAAGTAAAATGAAAGATGTTACTTTTCCTAAACTTGATTGTAGAATGTCGTCTTCTCTTTCAAAATACTACTTGAAAATTTAAATTTAAACTACGTTCGAGTTACATATATTACCTATGAATACTGATTTTTTTAAGCGAAATTTTTTTTTTTGGGTGGAAGGAAAATTTTTGTAACAAAATGGAGAGAGGTATGCAAACATATGGGGAAAAAAATGCTTGGTATCCATAAAAAGAAAAACAAAATATTTTACTTCATGAAGTTTGGTAAATTGAGAAAAAAAGAGAAGGATTAAAAATAATTTAAAGTGGAAAAAAACTAAATTGCTCTTGACTCTTGATTATATTAAAACGAGTTAATTTTTTTATCGATCTAATCTAATATTTAATGCTCTTTGGTCATGTTTATGGGTTCCTCATCATCTCTTTCTTAGTCACTAAGGAGAAGTGTTATACATAATATTTAAATTAGAAGGTATCAGTCAAAGCAGGCGAGCCATTATCATTTAAGTAGGTGGTATGTGATTTTTGGCCAAAAGAAAAAAGAAAAGGTAGGTGATAGGGTTTTAGTCAAAGCACTTGTGTGATGAATATTGATAACAATTGGAAATTAACTTTCATCTGTGAAACCCCGTGATTGTCAATTCCCATTAGCTTTTTTTTTTAAAAGAAAAAAATTTGGACGAAAATGTCTATTATAATTTTAATGAATGATAAAAGACGTGATTTCGTCCATTTAAGTTAGGGTGATCAGTGGTAAGAGTTCTTAACTTGTTCCTTCAATATATAAATAATTGGAAGTTTCAACTCACAACACTTTTAAATGAAGTAAACTTATTTAAAAGAGATTTTTCTTCTGCAATCTATAGTTTATACCTTGACATTTTCATATTAGCAATAAAATTTAAAGTAATCTTTTATTTAGTTTTCCGTGTTTAGAATGTATAAGTGTCATTCAACTTAAAACCTACTTTTTGCTAAAATATATATAAAGGGAGTATTTACGCCACTAAATTATGAAGTTATAGAAAAAAATTAGGGAAAACCATATTGGAGGTACCTATATTTTTTCTCAATTTTCAATTTGATACCTATGTGTTTTTTGTTCTTAACTAAATCTTTAATTTTGCTCTATTAACATCATTAATCCTTATGTAGAGACTAAAAATATCAATAGAACAAAGTTATAAGAGCTAATGTTGCTAAAAAGATAAAATTAAATGTTTAATTAAAGGGGAAAAAACACATAGGTACTAAATTAAAAATTGAGAGAAAGTATAAGTACCTCCAATATGGTTTTCCCAAAAAATTAAGTTAGCGACTTATGATGATCAGAAAATGATATACATCAATGATCTTGAAATCTAATGGCGTAAATATTTTTCTGGAAGAAAGATGTTAAAGCTTGGATCGCACTCATAATTTTAGTCATTAGTGTTTACTCGAATGATTTTTGTGCAAACCCTGGCGTGTTGGATTGACTGGTAGGAGTCATTTGGATTAACCGGTAGGAGTCATTCTAATTTAATCACGAGTCTCAAGTTTGAGGTGTGAGAATGCAACACTCGAGAGGTCAGGGGAGCCAATCCTGAGACATGAGAATGCAGCACCCGAATGGCTAGTGATGCCAACCGTAATGGTCCCTATCATGCCTAATAATTAAAAAATGGTAAGCAGTGCAACCAACACAAGACCTAGCTAATTTATTTAATTAAAAAACCTATGTACATGAATAATTCAACACGTGAACAGGTGACCTTCTGAGAAGGTCGGCTTCCTCCGATAAATTAATCAAATCTGAACAACAAAATAATGCTTAGCAAAACGTGTTCAAACTTCAACTAACAAGCCCACATTCAAAATATCCATGTCTAGTTGACTATTCTCCTTTTCTGTATATATACACACACACTCGCACCATGATCTTCAGCTTTCATCAAGCTTTTTTTTTGAGTGAAAGCTTTCTTTGATTAAGCTTTAATTTTCAGTTCTCATCATATATATAAAACGATTCAAGTTCAACAAAATCCAACCATGAATCTTTCATTCTCAGCCTTATCATCAGCTTAATCATCATCTGCAATTCTTCCACTGTCAAACAAACGAATATCATCAAGGCCTGCGAGGGTTTCTGTGATTTCATGTTCTTCTTCTTCTTCTGCCTCAACCATCACCATGAATACTGAGAAGACCTGCAACTTCTACAAGCTTCTGTCTTTGAGCTCAGAGGCCGCAACCATGACCGAGATCAAGCAGGCCTACCGGTCCATGGCGCTCCGGTACCACCCCGATGTGTGCCGGCACACCTCGGAAAGAGAGGAGTGGACGAGGCTGTTTGTGCAGCTTAATGCTGCGTATGAGACCCTGTCGAATCCCCAACTTCGTGAAGAGTATGACTACAATGTTCTGGGATTGAGAAGGAAGACGGCCGCGGCGGCCGCGGCGGCGAGTGATGAGGTCAGTTTGAGAAAGAGTAGGTGTGAGGACCAAAAGAGAAGGTCTAACAGAAGTTCCATGAGAACACAAAGAATGAAACACCGCAATTGATTCATTTCTTACCACGGATTATTATTTTCAAACTGCAGATAATTTAATGCTTGTTAATTCTCTGTAACTATCATTCATCTGTTAGGTACATAATTGTCAATTCATATATATATATATATATATTACAGGCAACTTCTAAGGGATAAAGAAAACTGACATTATAATATATCAAAATGACCATCATTATACATTGTAGCTTTATTTACTACTGCGTTATGTATCTCCAATGCTACAATTGAAATATAATTCTTGTTCTATAATTTCTTTAATGGAAGTTGACATATCCAGAAACTAACGGTAGCTTGACCTAAGAATCAGGGTAATTCAATGTTTGGACCAAAGGTTGCAACAGCATCAGCTACTGTTAGAAAAATCTTATCTTCCCCAATTAAGTCTGTGAATTTTGATGCACAAAACTTCTCCATTACTACCGTCCCAGGGTTTGCCAAAGCAAGCTGTGAGAAAAGCCACACAGAAACATTGTCAATAAGCATAATGAAGACCTAGAAAAGATGCTAGTAACCTAACAAAATGATCGGTTTAATACAACTTCATAGTCTTTTTTTTTTAATTTTTATTTTTTTGGGGTTAAATTGGCCAGTTTAATCTGATTCTAATAACATTGATCCAAAAATACTACAATTTCAACCACAACAAAGTTTTATCCTATTAAGTGAAGTCAATTACATGAACCCCATTCCATCTGAAACCAACTCTTCCAATAGGATTTTAATAAGGAGTTTTTCAGTTAATGACTTTCCTAACTGTATTTCTTGGCCTCCCTCTACCTCTCTTCATAGGGTCAAAGATTATCTGCTCACCTCTCCTTAATGGCGCCTCGAATAGACTTCTCCGAAAATGACCAAACTATCTTAAACAGTAGGACATTGATGATGCAGAACAACCTAAAGATATTACTTTTAGGAGATACTAAAAGAATTTACCTTGACCTCTCTTTTCTGAAGGCTCTTGTACAACTCTTGCAAGGCGCGAATGCCACTAGTGTCAATGTCAGTCACAGCTGCAACAGTATTGTGATTTCACCAATTAATTACTTAACTAATACCAATTTGATTTAATTGATTGATTGATTGACTTCGAAAGAAAGCCTTACGGGACATCTCAACAATGAGATATTCTGTTCTGGGAAGGTTGTTTTCTTTCTTCTTTACATCTTCATCAATGAGACATCTCAGAATTCTGCAAACGTTGATTCAGCCATCCATGAACCCTCTATTTATCTGTTAACTAACTTTTATACTGTCTTCACATTTCTTATTGAAGTTGGGAAAAATCAAATTAATCACCTCTCCTTGACGTAGTTGGAGTTTGAGAAGTAGATTGCAGAATCAACTCTGATAATCAGCATGCCAGGAACCAGAGTTGCTTTTGGGTATTGTTGAATGTTCCTATAAACTGAAGTTTCTGGAACCCTCCCAAGTACTGCTGTTCTTGGCCTTGTTACTTGTAGAAGAATTTTTGCGAAAGATATAACCACCTGCAAAAAAAGTTAAGAAAATACTGCTTAAAAAGCATTATCAAGCAAACTCAATCCATAACAAGTACACTGATAGATTAAACCAATAATAAACAGACATATCTGACATTTTGAAGATGGCATTGTGGAAAACTCAGTTTAGAAAATCTTGTTTTTGCAAAAGCAACCTTTACTTACGTGGGAAAATACTGAGGTTTGAGGAAAAAAACCCAGTTCAGCAAAGGCAGCCAAACAAGCATTCGATACAAACTGGGTTTGTAAAATTGGTTTTGAACCTCCAAACTATTATCGAAACATAGCCTCAGCATTTCAAGATTGTATTCCACTAAACAAGTGGCAAACATGCTTACTGCAATAAGAAGGCCAATCACAACATTCTTGAAAATGACACCAAGGAAGGCTCCCATGCAAGCTATAAAGTCAAATTTGTCAATCTTCCAGAGCAGAACAGCAGCTTCTATGTCCACAAGGCCAATTACAGCAGCAATGATAATGGAAGACAGCACAGCAGTCGGGATGTACTTGAACAATGGTGTAATGAGTTCCAGAGCCAGCAATACAACTATGGACATAACTATGTTTGACGCAGCAGTATGGCAACCAGCCATGAAGTTCACTGCCGAGCGAGAAAAGGATCCTGCATCAACACCAGAAATGCACGTTAGGATGACACGTGACATGACAGCGTATCATCAGATATTTTTGAGCTCTTTCATACCTGTAGCTACATAACAAGAAGTGAGTGATCCAATAACGTTGATTGTTCCTATTGCCACCATTTCTCTGTTTCCATCAAGTGAATAGTCTTTCACCGCAGCAAAAGTTCTTCCAATTGCTATAGCTTCCTGCACTTTGAAAACTTGGCTTTGAATATCTTGCAGTGTTGTAAAATCAAAATGATTCTGTAGTTCACGAAGTAGAATCTTCTTACCGTGAGTGCTATCATACCAGTCACCACACCTATACGAATTCCAGGGCCAAGATACTTCCCGCTGAAGAATATTTCATTAGCTGATATTGGGTTTACGCCTTTTTGTACCTGCCTGGCCTGAAATACATAGTCTCATTATGATTTGAAGATTATCTAGCTTCAGAAGGCCAAATACGGAGTTAATACTTACAACCGGGACGCCCTTTTTGTCAGCGCGAGTAACATAGACGAAAAATGTGCACAATACAACGGAGATCAAGGGAGCAGTTGCGGAAAGCCAGAAGAATTTCTTGTTCTTTTTAGCCTGTCCATCACATAAGAAAACTTGAGATACTTTCATTGGAAGAATACAGCATTAGAAAGATCCATGAATGGAATTATTACCATGTGCTTGCTTGCTAGAAGGAAGGTCAAGAATGCTACTCCTATGACTATAGTCCGCCAGTTCCACTGCAAAAGCAGACAATATTGTTAGTGAGCTTTTGATTTTTGCTTCTAGAATTTTGTGCCTTTTACAAATGATAGTTGCAATTACCCCATGGTCTGCTCTACTAAAGACTGAGCCCAGGACAGAAACAATATCGGTCTTCTTGGTAAAATTGACTATGCCCAGTAACCCTTTAAGCTGTTGCAGGCAAATAGTAATGGCAGCTCCAGCCATGAATCCCACTATGGCAGCATGAGATAGGAAATCAATCAAGAAACCTAGTCTGTAATACGAGAAGATTTTCAGACAGAAACAGAGAAGAAGCAGTTCTGTTAAGAAAATTCTGACTCTACCCAAAAAGAAGACAGTACTAAGTACTGCATTTTGTTCAGACTTGCAGGTGAAGAGGTGTGTTAGAGAATATGAATTTTCACTCAACAGTTGAATTCATGCATGACAAGATGGTCAAGATGTATAGGAGAATCAGAATCATGAGATTTTGAGCACATACTTTAGGCACTCAGATTGCTGGCCAATTATGCAGTAACATACCTGAGAATCCCTACAGCCATTTGAGTGATTCCGGCAAAGAAGGTGGCTGTGAAAGCGAGCCGGAGATAATCATGACTCTTATAGTCACTAATCTCATCAGTGAGCATGCTTCCAAGCAAGAGGGACACCACGGCAACTGGTCCTATGGCAATATCTCTTGAGCTTCCCATGAAAGCATACACCAGAGGAGCTACAAAGCTTGAGTCTGCACAAATTGATGGGAGAACCCCGTAACCAAATCACATTACTCCCCTCAAGAGCCAACTTTTAGAAGGCTAGAAAGCATAGATAATGAGACCGACACATGATACAGGAGGGTACATGAAGCATGACCAATGACACAATAAAAGATACTCCCTAGTCCTTAATACAAGACTTATTTAGCTAATTTGATTAGATTAAGAAAGTTAGGTAAGTTAGTTAATTATAAGAAATACGACATATTTTTTTCTAAAATACCATAATCATTTTCTTTAATATCCTGCCTCTCTTATTTACTTGATTATGGTTGATGGAGTATCCATAAGGGTAATTTAAAAAAAATTGATAAATATGAGAAATAGGTCTCATATTTAGGACTAAAATTAACTTAATAATTAGGTCTTATATTAAGGATGGGGGAGTAATAACTTAGATTAGATTCTAATAATATTCACGGTTAAGTTAACTGAAAAAAAAAATGGAACACATAAAAATTTCACTGTTCAGTGTTGCAATACTGACTTTTCAAAACATAATACCCAAGCCCATCTTACAGACCAACCACCCCCGGGGGGGGGGGGCGCCAAAAACACAAACACCCTCGGGCGGTGGTTTGCTGGGAAAAAGAATACTCACATAGCGCATACTGAGGATCCAAATTTGCAAGCTTTGCATATGCAATATCCTGTGAAAAAGCAAATGAATTAAGTCCAAAACTAGAAACCAACGTTAAGGTGACACTGATATGAATAACATCACTCTACATCCAGACCTTACCTGAGGAATACAGAGTGAAGCAATGGTAAGTCCGGAGACAAGATCACCTCTGAATTTATGAAAACTGTAATCTCTTCCCCATTCAAGGATTGGAAAAACTGCTTTAAGTCCAAGAACAAGCTTCCTTGATATTGGCTTGTCGTTAAGATGGCATAAAGGATGGTCTGAGAAGAAAGTCTCCCTCGCTGCATCTTTAATCCCCTTCACAAGCTTTTGCTTTGGAGGAGCTCCCACCTTGTGAATATGCAAGGTATGATCTCCTTTCACGTGACTTGAAGCATTATTACTTCCCATTTCCTCCACTACCTTCATTTTCGCAAGCTCGGGCTAGGCCTGAGACGATTACCGGCAGTTAAGACCCGAAAATCAAACAGATATTATGCAGACAAGTGAATCATGTTAGCAGAGCCCTCTGCTACTCAGTCACCTTCTTTAAAACCTATAGAGTGTCTGCATTTTGTCATGTGAAGTTGGTGATTTCAAGAATCTTCCTTTTATCAAACACTAAACGAACATGAATATAGATGAAGATATAAGCTGTCTGAGATATGAACTTTTATGTATTTATGGTGATAGAAATGACAAGAACTGGCTGGCGGGGTCAAAGAAGTAGTGAAACACACTCACATTATACGACAAGGTTTGACCTCGGGGAACAAACAAGATTCATAGGCTAATGATTTCAAGAACAAACAGCACTTGGATGTGTAATTGATTATGGTTTGATACTACACTTTAAACTAGGGGCACATGAGTCAAAACGATGAAACAGCACAGAGAAGGATGGGAAACCAAAAAGAGAAGAAGAATTTGAGTTTGGATTTGCCTAGCTAGATAAGAATTTTGAGATTACTTGCTCTCTTCTCACATATTATTCTTATGATCATCATCATAATTATAATTGTTAATCTCTATTGACTTGAGAAACGCATATCTTTAGTGTTGGTGGTTCAAATGATTTAGGCTAAATTGGTTCAAATGAAGGTGGCTGTGATTGAGTCCAGGTTCACAAAATGCTCGTTCAATGAATGTACTACCTGATTTGTAATCTGATCTTTGAATTGCCACGAATAAAGGCAAGGAAGGAGAAGAATTGCATTTTCTTTGTTTAATTGAACAAGTGTTTGGTTTATTTGATCCGGCAGGAGCTTGCCAAGGAGCACTTATAGAGATATTGATGATAGCCACCAACTAAATCCTTGCATTTTCAACAACATTTAGATTTGCGCATTTGTTTCGTCCAAAAAAGAAAAAAAAAAAAAGAATTTGCACATTTGTAGGGTATAAGTCGCGTATATATTAATTAGATTTTGTGTAATATATGTTAAATACTGACGTATTAATTGATATTATTCTCAGAAGTTAGTTGGGGGGAAAAAGATTGTTGCATGAAAAAAATGATGCTTGACATGATTTTAGGAGTGATTAATTTTTTATCCAAAAGCCAATTTAAAGTTAAAGTAACTTTTTCTTTAAATTTAAACATTCTAAAACTGATTTTTCACCATATCATTTAAATAAAATGACTTTTTTTTTAATAAAAATTTATTTAAACACGAATTGAATTATATTAATTGCATTTGTTTAGCTTGAGTTTGTGAAAGTTAATTAAAATAAAAGTCATTTTTATCAATTAATAGTAGAAAAGGACAATAGACAATAGACAATAATATATATATATATATATATAAAAGGAATGATGCTTTCTATAAATGTTATAACCATCCTTGATGTCTAACCCTTTTTTAAGAAAATATTTTGCGTGAAGGAATTAACGGAGCCCATAAACTTGTATTGATTCATTATTAAGTAGGAAAAGAGGGTCCTCTTCGCCTTAGAAAATGAAGCCTTTTGACATTAAGGAGGAAATGTTACTAAACTTAGGGTGTCTGGCTATCATAAAAAGTATTTTTTAAAAATATTTTTTTCAAATCGAAATAAACTCGTCTACATATTAATATCGTCTATTGTAAAATACTTTTAAAATGATGATTTTGATTCCATCCAAATACTAATAAAATGTGTAAACTAAATATACTTTTTTATGAATTTTTATTAAAATATTAAAATATTATTATTTTTAAATTGATTTTTTTAATTTTATTAGAAATAATGTTAATATAAATTTTTTACTAAAATATTTTTCATTAATTCAGTTATTCAAATACATACTAACTAGAATATAGAATAACTTTTCATTTCAAAATATCTGAATATGTTTGGAAATTGGAAAAAATATGATTTCAATAAAATTTAACAAAATATAAGTAATTTCCTGGTCATGAAAACCACCCTATCTTAATTAATTTACGCTGACCCTTTGTTGAAAC
The DNA here is from genome assembly GCF_004799145.2 of Neltuma alba. Taxonomy (NCBI): domain Eukaryota; kingdom Viridiplantae; phylum Streptophyta; class Magnoliopsida; order Fabales; family Fabaceae; genus Neltuma; species Neltuma alba. The sequence goes on from NW_021635275.1 coordinate 339,757, forward strand.
CAAAAGAAAAAATTTAACTCATCCGTTCAAAAAGACTGGAAGACGCCAGATCAAAAACTAATAGTAATAAATTGATTAAAATGCAAAGCAAGGCACCATCATCTCAAATAATAAAAAATAACCTCAAATTGAAGAACTCTCTTTCAAATTAAATCTATCAGGTTCATAAGAAGTCATTAATTTCTAAGTTTCAGCTCCCAGCGTAATTAATAAATCATCCAATATTTGTTACTATATTCTGTAAAAGTTAAGATATAGGCAAAAACTCGTCTCTCTCTTCTGTATTCTTAGTAACTCTCTTGTAATAAGGAAACAAAAGCATACTTTTGTTCCTTTACATATTTCAAGATAATAACAATATTTCTTATTTTTAAAATAAAAGCTATGTAGTTTATTTGAATAAATCAAGGAAGTCAAATAAATTAGTTAACGTAGTAAATGTGACATAGTCTCTCTAAGATACCTTTATTATAATAATGGGCAAAATACCCAAGAAAGAATCCTCTAAGCTTTGAACCAATTGCTATAATATTCCTCATCTTTAAAGGTTTGAATTAAAGATCATCATGTTTCATGTTTTAGTTATTAACCCCCATCGACTGTTGTTAAAATTGTGCTAAAGTTAATGTTTTTTATTTTTTCATGTCAACCTTTTATATTTTTTATTATATGCCATGTCATTTAAAAAATAACACTTATGATTAAAATTACTTAAAGTGAAATAATTAATTACTTTAAAAATATAAAATACTTAAATATTAAAAATTATTTAAAATATTTATTTGATTGAGTCCTTTTTAAATAAAAAATTATAAATTACTTCAAATTAAGTGTATTTTTAAATGACATGATATAAAATAAAAAATATAAAAAAATTTGACATGAAAAAAAACTGTTAACATTAACAGTTGTTTTAACAGCAAAGGGTTAATAATCAAAACATGAAACATTATACTCCTCCGGTCCTAAATATAAGACTCTTATACTAGTGTGCATCTTATATTTAGGATCAGAGGAGTAGTTTTTAATTTAAACTTTAAAAGATGAGGAAAGTTAGACAGCAACTAACTCAAAGTTCATGAACATTTTGTGTATTCTAGCTTAATATTAAATTATGTATTGATTTATAAGTTAAGTAAATTAATTTAAGGAAAAATTGTAAATATAAGACAGTATGTACTAAGGTTTATATTTTTATTAGGATCAAATTCAATGTTTAACTTTTTTTTGACCAGAAAATTCAATGTTTAATTAGTTCTTATATGAGAAAGTGAAAATATTAATAAACAAACACAGAGAAGTGCATGAAATATTTAAAAAATAAATTTAAAAAGAAAAAGATAAATATTTGAATCTTACCTTGTCTCTAACGTTTGAGAAGCTCTCGTATTCCTCCTCAATGCCTTTCAATTTTTCATGTGCTTTGGATTTGAATATAAATAGAGTGTCACACACACACACACACACACATATATATATATATATATGAGATCAATTTAATAAGGACACGATTATTTATAGTATTAATTTATTATTACAGAGTGATTTCGCGTAACAATAAAAAGCCAATTAATATATAAAATAATTTCTTAACCAAATCCTGCTCAGAGAGAGGGGAAAAATATCAAGGATTCATTTTCAAAACTATAGCTGGATGATGTTTGCTTACACTATGTATGGCTATTGAAATATAGACAGCTTATTTTAGAAACTCTTCACCGATGAAAAAGTTAATAAAAAATAATCTTTAAATAGATGATGGAAACGTTCAGTTTTATTGTATAATTCAATTCTAATTATCATAAAACAACAAAAGTCAATGATGTAGTTTGGCTTTATGTTTTTCATTTGGACGACATTTTAAATTAATTTTTCATATGCATTCAATCTTACGCAACCCAACAACTCTACTAATATTGTTTTGCCATCCTTTTTTTTCTTTTTGTTTTTTTTTCCAAGTTTAAGTTCGTCAATACAGGTTGACCTCAATCATCTCCTTCTCCTTTTGCTTTTTCTTCAGCTTCTCCTTCAAAAGCCAACATCAAAAAACAAAAAGTCTTTAGATGAACACAAACTCTCGCAGATCCACAAACACCCACTACAAAAAAATTGACTTTCCGCGGCGACAAAAGTCGCCGCCGAAAGTTTTTTGCTGCGACAAGTCGCCATTGAAAAATCGTTGCCGTAGCAGCCGTGGCTGAAAACTTTCAGTGGCGACTAAAAAGGTCGCCACTAAAAGATACTTTCAGCGGCGACTTTTAGAAGTTTCGACGGCGACAAACACTTTCAGCGGCGACATTTGTCGCCACCGAAAAGTCTTTCAGCGGCGACAAAAATCGTTCTAATACACATTTGGTGTCCCCGCTGAAAGTCCACTTTCAGCGGTGACTTTTTTTGTCGTCGCCTAAAGTCTGTTTATTTGTAGTGACTACAACTAGTCCAAGCACTCCACTGCCATTTCAGCTATGATGAGAAGTACTTTTGCATTCGTATGACCGGTGTCCAGTTCAATCTTTAACAATAAATAACGAAAAAGAGAGAGTTATAGTTAGAGGCTCTAACGGTCATATTGAGATGAGTAAGGTAAACATAAAGAGCGTCAATAATAGTGTTGGCAGTGACAAATTCGTAACCAATCCAAGAAAAACTTGCACCTTTAGTAAAGGAGTTTGAAACCATAATGAGTGTAAATTGTATTGGCACCATAAAAGGTTCCATGGGGGAGCATGATCGGTTAACAATGTTGGCTTAGTTGTCACTAAGACTGGAAACAGGCCAGACAGTTTGTCAGGGGTCTTATGATCTGGCCGGCATTTAGTTAGGCCTGTTTTCAAAAAGAAGCAGGTCTAAGCCTATTTGAAGGTCTATTTAATTTAACAGGCTATGCTTAGGCTCTCTAAGAAGACTGTTAAGCCTGTTAGGCAAGATTGAGCTTTTTAATGGTACTATTACTAGTGTGTACCTTTAATTTACTTTTTAATTTTAATATATAGCTAATGGCTTAATGCTTCCTTGGATTTTGAAGTTTAGTTGACAAGTGAAGATAAAAATATAATTTAAAATAGTAATATCAATAAATAATGTGATATTTAAATTTTAAAAATATAAATAAAATAGGAAAGAAAAATTTTGTTCCAAGAATGATAAATTAATTAACTTATATAGTATGTTAATTAAATTATGATACCCTCTTTATTCATTATAAAATTAATAATTTTTCTCTTTGTTTATTTGTCTTGATTTTAATTTTTATTTTGTACTTAAATTTAATCTTGTTCCAAATTTTAATATACAATTACAACTAGTTTTCAATAATATCCTTGCAAATTGTAATTAAGATTTAAAATAATACTTATGACACTAAAATATAAATAAAAGACAAGATTGAAAAATTAATTATTATGTACTTTTTTAATCTTTTTTTTGTATGTCACTATGTAATTTGAATTTTTTTAAAAAAAAAATACAGGTTTTAATACAGACTTCAGCCTAGGCTAGGTTGAAAAATAAACTTATAACAGGCCACAAGTCAAACTCAGGCTGATATGTTAAAAAACATGCCTGATCTATTAGGAACAAAATATGGCCCAGCCTGGCATCGCATGTTTTCATCCTTAGCTGCCATGAGCATTACCACGGTTGCATTCAATAGTTTGCAATTAAGTAGACATGTGAAAGACAGTTTTTTGGACGGTGATGACTGTCCTCAATTAAAATTCAGTGAGCTGTACTCATTCCTCCATTGCACGCACATTGCTCTTAAATTAGGCGAGTAGGGCCAAGCAATCACCCCTTTTGATACCGATGATATGATATTGATACCACTAATATGGTATATTGATGAGAAGCAGAGAGAAAAGAGAAAAAGAGGAAGAGCAAGAAAGGAGAAAAATAGGGAATGGGGCTTGCGAGGATAGGAACAAAGAGAAACAAGTGATATATGAAAGATAATTTTTCTTACTGTGCTTGATATGTGTTGAGAGTGTTCTGTATTATACTATTATGAACTAAAAGGATATATTATATACATACATAGATAATATTGTTTTAAATTCTTAATATAAGATCTATCTAATTAATTTGAATAAATTAATTGAAAAAATTAGTTCAATTGGTTATTTATTAAAAAAAATATCATATTAAATCATTTGCGTTGAAATTATAGTTTGATGTAAAAATTTTTAATACGTAATTTTAAAAAAAGATATGTATAGATATAAAATGAATTGATGTTTTATATTTATAATCAAATCTAACATCGAACTAATTTTTATATTAAGAGCAAGATATAGTATTATTTTTAAAGCATTGGATCAATCAATCTTACATAAAATTTTTTTGAAGCTTTGATTTTGAAATTTGGCTTAAAATTTAGCTTTTAAAGGGTCAAAATATCTTTGAGCGCTTAAAATATCTTTTATCCCTCTTCTGAAAAAGGAATTTATTATTTCTATTTTTTTTTGCTTTTCTAGTGTCATTTTTTGTGGCCCCTAAATATGAATGAGAATTACTCCTCAAAATTTGATTATTAATTAAATGTTATATTATCTATTATATGCTTATTATTATTTAAGGATAAGACAATTTTCTTTTTTATTAAATAATGGGTTTCACAAAACATGGGAAAAATTCTAAAAAATATCACCTAAATCTCAAAATCTCAAATAAAGAATTTCTACAAAAATATATTATCATTTGCTTTTCAAATGTAATTAATTTTTATTAAAGTATAAGAAATAAGACTAATTTAGAATTTTAAAATTTAAATAATATTTTTCTTGGGATTTTTTCTAATATATGTGTGTGTGTATCCGCTCATGTCTCTTTTAAAACTACTATTTGTAATAATGACTCAAATGAGATATGAAAAGCAAATTAGCAAACTAGTCCCGGTTTTTGCCCATTTTCGTGGAAATCAATTCACATATATGCTCCTCCCTCCGACCTAATAATAAGCGCCATTTTTCTTTTTTCTTCATTTCCAAATATCAATAAAACACGTTGGATTAGCTGACGTCTATAAGTAATATACCTTAGTTTCTTTCCAACTTTGCCCTCATTCCCACCGACATGCATGTGGCTTTCGACTTTTTGTAACTTCATATGCCTTTATTTTTTTTTTTGTGCGGAAATAATTGGACCCGACTCAATAATAAAAAATGTACGTAATGACAACAACATGTCATAGGAAATTATTGAGTATAACGAAGAACGTATAACAAATCAAACAAACACACACACACATAACATACATACATACAGATATATGTATATATAACCATATACTACCTCCGGTCCTTAATATAAGACCCTGTTTGATTTTTATTTTGGTCCTAAATATAAGATCCCAATCCATTTTGTCTCTCATATTTATACATTTTTTTTCAAAGTAGCCTTTCTAATAATAATAGTTCTAGTCAATGCACTTGATTAGTAAAGATATTTTAGGAAAGACAATACCTATTTAAGACAAATAATTAACTCAACTTACTTCTTTAATCTTCTCAAATTAGTCAACTAACTCTTATAATTAGGACCGGAGGTAGTATTATTCATCTATGAAGTGATGATTCCTGGGTCTGATACTCAAAGAAGCATCACGTGAAGGGAAAAAAGGGTACCAAATAATTAAATTTAAAACACAGATCGAAAGATGATCAGAGAGAAATTTGATCGATGAGATATTTCAAAGTGTGTATATATATATATGTATGTATATTAATTTAAAACTACTAAAACAGCAGCGATCTAGTATAACTTGTAGAGTTTGCATAATAATAATATGATGAAGGGGAAATGAGAGAATAGTAAATTAGCAAGGCCAGAACTCAGCCCTTTTGACCTTGGAGATGCTTTCAAGAACTCCCAAAGGAGATATGTGCCCCATCACTGTGACCCTCTTCGTCTCCAAGTCTATGCTAAATGATGTCACCCCTACACACGCACATGCCACTTCATGTTAATTACCATATGTATATGTATATGTATATTATATCACTCCATCAAATATATACACATAGACATGTGATCATATACTTTAATTCCCCCCCCCCCAAAGAACTACTCCCTATAGATCATTTGTAGATATTAAACTAAAAAGTATCACTCCCTCGGCTCCCATACAATATAAAATAAATAAAAAAAGACCATACTATTTATAAGTTAGGAGCATTATTAAGCTACGTCTGCTTACCACATATTTTTAGATAAGAGTTAGCTAAGAAGTAGTGTTTGAATCAAAAAACTAGTGGGTGTGAGAAAGTTAATATGGTACTTTTTCATGTCTGTTTAATTATTTATATAAAAAAAAAGCAATACCATATTATAAAAAGTATTTATTACAAATTTTCTTTTTTTTAATCCTCGTTAAAAATATATTTATCAATGAAATCAATTATTAATAATCAATGATTAATTATCAAATGAGGACATTTGAGATTTTTTTTTTACATAACTGGAGCATATTTTATTGAATTCAACTACTTTAATTATATTTTTTATTTTTGGAAATTAGCTATTTGATTATTATTATTATATAAAAAAGCAGCTGGGAGTAGTAGATGTATAATTCATCGATAAAATAGTTAATATGATTTGGTATTGGTAATTAATAATTAATTAAGCAAAAGCATTAGCACAAACATTGGCCAAAAAAAAAAAAGAATTATTGTACAAAGCAGATTTTTTGTACATACCTTCCATTTTGGAGAGATGCTTCTTAACTTTGCCAGCACAACCTTGACAATGAAGAGCCACCTTCATGACAACCACCTGCAAAACACAAATCATTAAATTCCTCACCTCACTGAAACCAACATAACTCTGTAAACCACCTTTTTCTTCAATCAAATCCTTCTTCACCTTCTTCATGAAGTTGGATTCTTCGCCATCAAAAATCGAGAATTTCTGTTTTCTTTGATAAGAGGAGAGAGAAGGAGAGAGAAAGAGAGAAAGAGAGAATAGGGTACATGAATAAAATAGTATTAGCTTCATCACGCAGAAAAAGACACACAAATCATTTTGCGTTCTGTGAGGAATATGCATGGGAAAAGCTCAAGGGCAAAGGCACGTGAAAGATCTTGGAATTCGACAGAACTGCACCAGAAGGATAAATTATGGAGAATCCTTGTTTTCTTCCTAGCTAGCTATCTCCTCCACCTGTGACCATTCTGGTATAGTCCTGTTCCTTTTGATCTAATAATAACAAGGCATTGATGAAGGAGAAGATCATGGAGGGGATTATTTTCTTACTTTAGTGCATTTAATCTTGTCTTGATTTTTAATTGGGGATCAAACCTTTGATCGCTATCTTGAGAATCATCAAAGGAAAATGCAGCTATATGTTACAACATGTGGGTGTTGCTTTAATAAAAATGAATTGAAGACTTGATCTAATACAGAATATTAAGCATTAATTACAATGAGCAAGATAAATCTGACCTGAAAGACTTGATCAGTTGGTGCTTGATGAACTGCCCTTGGCTCTTTTTCTTCATCTTGCCCTCGCTCCCTCATCTTCTGCTTGATCTTCGGTGCAGCAACAGCCAATGCTTTCTTATCAGCAGGCTCAAGCCTGCGAGTCTCAACAAGTTTGCAGTACTTGGGATAGTTGATGAGTCTGGTATCATCAAGAAAAATGCTTCTCTCTGGTCTTCTAGGCACTACCACCGACCGACGGTCAGCGGTGCTCATGCATACCGCAGTTGATGCCTGAGAGTGGCACATGAAACCCCTCCTCATTTTCCTGTTAGTGCTCTTTAGGCTCATCTTGGCGTACCAGAGCGATACAGATAGAGAATCTTGCAAGGAGAAGATGAACAAGCAAAATGGTGGACGGAAGGTGTAAGTTTAGTACAAGCTAAGTTTTTTTCAAGGTAATAAAAGTGGGTGTATTTTGAAAATATAGTTTCTTTATTCAATCTAATGCAAATATGATGATTATTAACTGAGAAAGAGTAGGAGAAAATGACAAGAGAATAGGAGAGACATGCTGTCATTATGACTTAGCTAACAATGGGTTCACTGGCAGTGTAGAGTCTTTTTGTCATTACATGTACTCTGCATATGCCTATGATCTGAATGGGTCCAAGATCCTGTCCTTTTCAGCTGTTAATGCTGCAGAATTGGCAACGACCCTCTTTTCCATGAATAATATGGATATTTTAAAATAAAACGGTTGTTTCACTGGGGTGAAAATAAGAGGAAACAGGAATGAACGCACTGGTTTCCCCTCTGTAACCATATTCGTAGGTATAGTCATTTTCTTTTGCTTTCATATGGTGTAGTAGGAAAATACATTGAATGGTCAAAAGGGGTTTAGGTGCAGAAAGGGACTAGAACAATAAAACCAATGAGCAGATGATACAGTCTGAGTTTGCAAATGTTGAGTCTGCCATAAACAGAGCTGGAAATGCTAATAGCTAACTCTTCACTGTTACTTGGCCTAAGGAGTGAATGGGTTGAAAGTATATTTCCCTTTTTATGGCATAGCCTAACAGAAAATTTACCCCTCTTTTTTAGAAGGAAGAAGAGTGATTGCTTTCTTAAAACACGTGAAGTTGATTCAGACTGAGCGAGCTTTAATTGTATTTTGGCTTCTTGGCCTATAAGATGATGAGCTTCACTGCTGAAAGTGCTCTAAAAAGAAGACTATTCCTTGTTAGCCCAAAGACTCGTGGTTGTCAAAGCTAAATACTTGTGGCAGTAATATGTAGCTCCTCAAGACGACGTGAAGTTTTCCACAGTGAAATTAGGAGAGAGAAAGATAGAGAGGGAACCCACTCTTATACTGATGGGTCCCAAAGAAGTGGATTTCACTCTCCTTCTCTTTTGAGTCTTTTCCTCACTTTATCTGAAAGCTCACTTTAGATGATTATGATTTTTAGGTGAAAACACAAACATATTAGTATGTTTGCGAGTTTAGGTCTTTTTAGTTTCTCCTTGAGATAATATTGCCAATTTTGGAAGCAAAGAAACAAAATATTGGGATCCATTTCATTGATGATTTTTACTTGAATGTGTAAGATTTACTTCAATAAAAGACTATATATTTTGTGTTTATTTTTCTCCAACATTATCATTTCCTCTCTTCTCTGTGTGGTGGTAGCTGGTGAGACAGAAACAGAGCTAACTAGGAGCAACGGCATTACACTTTGATCTTGCATGTAAGTAACAAATATATGAAGCATTCATGTGGGAAGGAAATAATGATGGAGGTAAAGCCATAGCCAAGTATCATCATATTTTTTGAATTTATTAATTACCAATACTTCCATCTTTAAAATTTATGTCCCAAAAGCAACATTCTTGTCAAGAAGTGATAAAATCAGTGCTTCAGAAAAGGCAACATCTCAGAAGCAAACTGAAATGGTGGTGCATATTTTGAAGTTTTGCAAGTCAAAGCAAGCATTAATAAATAAAGTGGTTCGAGTGATCTATAAATCCCTAAAATTTGAGTGTAACACTTGTTGAAGGATTCAATAAACATTTGAATACTCCAAATATCTTATCTGCATTGCTTTCCATTGAGAGATCTTGAGCGGAGGTCTTCACAAACGGAAGGGCAAATTGACCCTCAACCGGAAAAAAAAAAAAAAGGGGGAAAAATTATATGTAAAGACTTAACCATTAAAAAGTTTATTACAAATCTTGAAATTTCAAGGACAACAAGTTACTTCTAAATTTAACAAAATTTTACCATTAAGATTTTAAAAAGTGACTACCAAATTTAAAAAGAGTTATAATTTTCAGAACTTTGATAGGAAGTTTCTTTAAACTGAGTTTTAGCTTCTGCAAATCTGATGTTAAACTTGATCATAATTTAAATTCTAAGAAATAACTATAATATAATCTTCAAATTCCTTGATCTCAATCTTTTAGCATTTAGGTCCTTAGATATAACTTTCCTGGGAAGTATTGCGCCAGTTTCTATACAGGCATAGGTCTAGCCCAGAAAGATGCCAATATTTTGCATTCTTCTGAGTAGTTTTTTAATGAATAAACAAAAACAATCCCATAGGATTTTCAGTTCTGATCTATGATTATGCAGTGATGCTAACAATCATATGTACCAAAGGAAACTAAACGTGGTGCTCAGAACACTAGAGGCAGGCTATGAAGAATGATATTCTGAACAAATTGAATTGTAGCCATATCAGATATGTAGCTGATATAGGGCATCTCTGTTGATTTTTTTTTTTTGGTTATTTAGTAAGTTTTGAATTGCACAGGGTGCAGGTTACATAGTGATTAAAGTTTATAGAGCATCCTCATGATATACTTAGTGATAAATATTGACATTTATATACTCCTCCGGTCCATAATATTAGGCCTATTTAACTAATTTGATTAGATTGAGGAAGTTAGGTAAGTTAGTTAATTATAAGAGATATGACATGTTTTCCCTAAAACACTATAATCGTCTTTCTTAATATCCTCCTTTCCTCACTTACTTGATTATGGTTGAGAGAATATCCATAGAGATAATTTATGAAAAACTGATAAATATGAAAAATAGGCTTTATATTTAGGACTAAAATTAACTCAATAATTAGATCTTATATTAAGAACCAGAGAAGTATAATGTATTTCACAAAAATACGTTTATTTGTCTGCATTCATGGTTTAGTGCTCTTAGAAGCATCAACACTTTATACAATGATGAGGGCAATGAACAGTGAGAGTAATAAGTTCTAGAGCAGCAGCACTAATAGTGCATAACTACTTTTACAGAGGAACACCATGTGAAGTTATTAATGGGGTTCAGTCTCTTAATTCCTTCCTCTGCACCATTCTGCTTTTCAATAGGCGTTTAAATCTTAGGACCACCATCAAAACCTTAAGGTTGACCTTATCCGTCAATCAAACACAAATAATATCCCCACACACACAGATAGTTTTTAGTGAAGGAGGACCACAATGGCACTGTATCAGTCCCTTGTGCAAGTTGCTGCAGAAGCTTTTTGCAGTGACCTGGAAATCCAGCATTTCAGTTGAAGTACAGCACTAGAATTTAATGCAATACCTGCTTCCTATATTGTGTTCTTAAATCTGATCAAGATTCAAGAAACTCTTTGCTGAGGCTTGGGCTATATCAGGATTGCAGGTAAGAGATTTGGAAAGGAAGATCTGGAGATAGAAGGCTATCGATAGCTACAACATTATTCAGGTGGGAGAGGTACTGGAGACAAACTTGAATTCTTCTGGCACAGATCAAAGTCTTGACATGTTTCATGATTAGTTTTTTAGCCCAGATGAAGAAAACTCCTTCTCATGTCTAATTAAAAAGGGATTATGAAAATAATTGGTGGTTGAATTAAGTAAAAAGCACTCGATATGGTAAGGTTTTGTATTTGAATCTTATGGATTGAAGAGTCATGTTAAGAGAGTCATCCTCATGTAGAATCTCACACCTGAGAGTACTTAAATAGGATTATATTGATGCCACAAAAAAAAGAAAAAAAAAAGAAAGGGCTACGAAATATCTAATGCAAATTTGTTGCTCCAACTTTCTTTTAAAATGATCTTTCTTCAAATGCATGATCATTTGTTAAAAAACTAGATGATTCTCCATGCATTCTATGGAATATGATAAATGAGCCATACAAGTAGTGATTTATGAATAGTGTAATTTAATATAAATTTTATAATATATATATTGATCTAATTTGAATTGAATTAATTCATATCTTTTGCAATCACAAAAGCTTTTCAATTTTTCATTGTCAATAGAAAGTATAGCATGATCTCATTTTCTATTGTCAAATAAAATATAAAATAGAGAGATGAATGCAAAGTTCGCAATGTCGTGTTCATCTGAAAAGGTGATTTTGGGATCTAGAAACGAGCTTTGAGGTGTAGAGAAGGGTCTGGATCTGACAGGGACATCTGAAGCATGATCGAACGACATTACAAGGTAGCTTGCTCACTGTTTCAGAGAATCTAATTTTTGGGGAGATTGGCAGCCTCTCATTTGCCTTTTTTCCCACCGGGTGCCCCCTTGTGTACAAGCCACTTTTTTTTAATTAAAAGTCTGTTGCTCAAATGTATAAATCACTTTTATATTATATCACCTCCAGTTCTAATTATAAAATCTTATTTATACTCTATAAATGATATTTTATAATTAGGACAGGAGGTAGTACAATGCCTTTTTTTTTTAAAAAAATAAATCTCTTCTCCGCTCTTAATTGTAGGACCAAGTTTTAAAGGGCTTGTTTAGTTTTTTGTTTTTTAAAAAATTTTTTGTTTTTAAAAATAGGAAAATAAAAAAACTTGTTTAGCAATTTGTTTTTAGTTGCTTGTTTTAAAAAACCAAAAACACTAACATGTTTTTTAAAACTAAAAAATCAAAACAATTTTTGCATGATTTCTTGTTTTTGTTTTTGTGTTTTTTTTTTTTTTTTGATAAATTTTTGAGAAATCTTCTTCTATTCTTATCTATTATCTATCATTTATCATTATTAGCGATAACTATTACCTACAAAGTGTGATTTTCTGTGTTTTTTTTTTTTCAAACATGATTTTTTAAAATTATTATCCAAACAAATTCTTTTTTTTTTGGTTTTCAAAACTTGTTATAAGAAATAATTTTATAAAATTGTTTTGGGAAAAAAACAAAGAACAAAACAACCATGCCTAAAGTCTTAGTTGATCTTAAGTACAAGGCAAAGAGGTGATAGTTAATTTTTCCAATTTTGCTCCTTTTTAATTCCAAGTTATTGGTATGCTTTTATTATCTTTAGTTTTTAATATAAGAGTTAGTTGGGGTTGAATTTAATTCTAAATATAAGATATTAATATATTTTGCCTTCCATCTTTCTCTTATGTATCCCTATGGATTGGATAATTCTAATCGTTCAATGTACACATGGTTGAAAACAATAATTTAAAAAGATTAGCACATTTTTGTGATAAATAACCATTTTAACTAATTTTATTAATATCTTCAAATTAGTTATTTAGTATTTATATTAAGGACTAGGTAGTAATTTTTAGACAATAATCTATTGTGGTCACTAATTTTAATAAAGAGTAAAATTGAAAAGCCAATAATTTTTTCAGGTTTAAGAATATCAACTACTACTTCTTAAGCATTGTAAAATTAGTTAACTTTGCCCTAGAATGGTTTGCATTCATTGGTTGAGACAGATTAATTTTATGTGAAAGAACAATTTAAGCAACTATTTTAACACGCATAACCATATGAGGCATGTAATTGTGACTTATCATCATCATTATGATCATGTTTTTTTTTTGGTTCTTATATATTTAAATACACACAGATATGTTAATGTCAGATTTAAATTTATAAATCTCATTTAAGGGTGGCGGATGGTCTTGTGATTAGGGCAGCTTGCCATAAACACCACCATTATCTTCATCATCATCATGTGAATGGTAAACACAAAGTGAGTAACACACAGAAAATGCAAATAAGATGCATAAGAGATATAAACAAGCTGTTGATTAAAATGGTAAGCAGTCTTACTCCCTATAAATAATAAAACATAAGTTTAAATTTCAGAAAGTATACTTGTTGTAAGGATTTTAATCTTAATGCTATTGACTCGATAGAAATTAATTTCAAAATGTAAAATAATTTGATGATACCCGGACTTGCACAAGAAAAATCCATGACTGATGAGTATCTTTGGGGTAAAATAGAACGCAGTTGAGAATTTGAAGCCGAAAACGGGTCTCAATTTTGGACTCACGGGAGGAGACAAAGAGCGTGTCAATGTTAAACGGCGGGCAATCTTTTATTTTTGCGGGAAAAAAGAAATGAAAATCGCATGCAACCAAAATCAGTAAATATGCATAGTAATTTAAGTTTCAATATCAAAAGTTACGTGTAGTGAAACAATATATAGATCAAAATGAAAAGTCAGTCCAAAAAGATTAAAGTGACTTAAAAAAAAATCTTAACTTTAGCTAAAAGATGAACATATGAAAAAATATATAATAAATAATTAAAGGACCAAACTCTTCTTGAATATTATTGCCTTTTACTTCTATCGAAAAATTTCACAATTAATCCATTAGTTTATGGGTTATTGAATTTTAAAACCTTATCTTGCATACCTGTATTTATTCCTACAGGCTATTTCCTTCTTTAGGTGCATTATTTTCATATTTACTGTATATATCGCACAAGAATATATTAAAACAAATATAATATGAAAAATAACTCAATCATGAGAAAGATATGAATAAAGTTTCCAAACTATTAAAAATGTTAACAATTTTAAAATTAACCGAAATTTAACTCATTTTCTGATTAATCGACGAATTTTCTGAGGCATGTGAATTAAATTAAGGATTTATTTTAACAACACTGATAAATAATCACTGTGTATAAGTCCATAAGCTGAAATCATTCACTCTAAAAATATTTTATTTCTAAACTATGTCAAAGAATTAAAAACTTGATCTTACTAAATTCAATATGCATTGATTGTTAATAGAATTATTTTTTTAATCAAATTTCAAAATAATTATTTTTCTTAATTAATAAAATAAATATATTTTTATTTATTATATAAATATATATTACGTTGACCAATATACGCATATTATTGATCGCACGCGTCATCAGATCGTCTCCGTCTATTTTTACATAATAAAAACTAAGTAGCCCAAATACCAGCGCGTAGATTTAAAAAACAAAAGCCTCGTTCGAACGCTATCGGCCGGGTTGGCCCATAAATATATATAGGCACAAAAAATAAAAAATAAAAAGCGTCTTGCTAACGCTGTAGGCTGAGCTGGCCCATATATATATGTGGGCGCACACAAACAACGCTACAAGCTTCTTCGCTCTCTGTCCACGGAGTCCAAGATGCAAATAGCGATTTCTTTCTCTGACCAAGATTTTGTCTGTGGAAGCTGAGCGAATTTATCTAAATCGGATGCTCAATGTCGAACTTCTTTGCGACTGCTACAAATCCAAACCCCAATAAGTCCTTTGAGGTATTCGAATTCACGCTATTTCACTGTTTATTGCTGCTTTCAACGCTTGGTCTTTGCTCTGTCGGGTTGTCTCTGATAATCTCCGAGTCTTGTATAATGTTGTATAATGCATGTTTTTGTTTCTTGATTTGCCAATTTTTCAGGTGACTCAGCCTCCTAGTGATTCTGTTTCGAGTCTTAGCTTCAGTCCCAAAGCCAACTTTCTCGTAGCCACTTCATGGGACAACCAGGTTGCCCCCAACCTCTTGGCTTGATTAGTTACTTGTAATTTTCCTGAGCTTTTATTGAGTGGCTTCCACTGCATCTTGGAAGATTTTGCTTTGAGTTTCAAGGGGAGAAGATATTATTTGGTAACGTAATGATGCTAGAAAATTTCTGTTTCATAAGGCCATAACAAATTCCTTACTTCCTCACAGGTTCGATGTTGGGAGATAGCACGGAATGGGGTAAATGTTGCCAGTGTGCCCAAGGCATCTATATCACATGATCAGCCGGTAAAATTTTGTTCACTTCGATTTGATCATTACTACCGTATAGTTTGGAATTTTTTTTTTTTTTTTTTTTTGACTGAAAAGAGATTTTATTAAACAAATGATTACAGAGGGGTCTTTAGAAAAAAGGAAAACAACTTAAAGATTACATAGTTAGTTGCTTGCGAAACTCAGCAACTCTTATAATTTGATCAGTCAAAGAAAGGGCTTCATTAACCAGTCCGAGGCTGGGTTTCTTCTTGGCTGAAGAGTCTTCTATGGCGGGCGTTCCAGAGCTTCCAGCAGAGAAGGCCAAACATCACGCACCAATTTGGGTTGTTCTTCCTCGCGTCCAGGTTCTTCAGCATGCACCTTTCGAAGGGTATACTTGGGAAATACAAGAGATGATGTTTAGGAACTACAAGGCTCCAGCAGGACTGAGTCCAATGACAGCTCCTTAAAACATGTCTAATTCCTCAACGACGTTTCCATAGCATTCACATTGAGTGCTTTGGGTCATGTGTCTTCGGCAGCGTTCAGCATTGGTTAGGAGTTTGTTCCTTAAGGCTAACCAAAGGAAAGATCTTACTCTCTGTATTCCTGGCCATTTCCATGCTAATTCCAAATTGGGTTTTCTTCGTCCCATTCATTCTCCATAACCAGATGGTAAGCTGATCCAAGGTTGAACTCATGCTGGTGGGTTAACCTCCAGTAGCTACTGTCCTATCCTTTCATTGGGTTCGGGGGATGAAGCTCTGAAATTTAGTTTAAAATATTCTGTGAAGATGCTCAGAAAGTTCCTGCCAATTCCATCTCCCATCAGCAGTTACAAAATCAAGTAGCTTCTTCCGCTGTTCCGCTTCTTGTATAGGTTTGTAGGCTAAATGTCGTGGGGGCCAAGATCTCCCACCCAGTGGTCCTCCCAAAATCTGATTTGTTCACCATTGCCTACTTCCCACTGGACTCCCAGGTTCATATCTTCTATTACAGCCGCCAGGCTTTGCCAGAAGTGTGATGCATTCTTAGTTCGCATGCTTTGGTGGGATTCACCATTCCAGTCATATTTACTCGTTATTATCTGCACCGGAAGTTTATGTTTTTTAATTTCAACAATTATCACTTCCATGTAAGACTCAATAGCATTGACTAGAACACTGCTGTAATGCGCTAATGGCTAGGATGCTAATGGTCCTCACTCACTTAAATTGGGTAGTTAGTTAGGTCTTTCATGTGCAATTTTTGTGGGGTGATGATTTTTTTTGTTATAATAAATGATTCTGTAGACCCCTCCCCCCCCCCCCCCCAAAAAAAAAAAAAAAAAGAGAGAGAAGCGCAATTGTTTCTTCAGTATGCACAATCAATAAGCATAGTGCAACTTATCTTGAGTTATCAAGGAGCAATATGTACAGTGAAAGCATCCGTAGAGATGCCAGGGTGTCTATTATGATGCTGAGCATCACTTTAGATGTTCCGGTCTTTATTCTTCATTCTTATGGTCTTTCTTATTTTCTTCTCCTTAAACATTAAGCTATTATTGTAGTCTATACGGGTCATAATGTATATCGTCATGCATAGGTTTTATGTTCAACTTGGAAGGATGATGGTACAACTGTCTTCTCTGGTGGTTGTGATAAGCAAGTGAAGATGTGGCCTCTGTTGTCTGGAGGCCAACCAATGACTGTTGCTATGCATGATGCGCCAATCAAGGAAGTAGCTTGGATTCCTGAGATGAGCTTGTTAGTAACTGGAAGCTGGGATAAGACCATGAAGTAAGGCATTATTATTCTCTATTCCATTCCATGTGCGTGTGTGTTTCCTTTTTGTTTCCCCAGATAGTAGTTTCACATTACGTAGTCTACCTCTTATAGCAGTATTTACCATTTTGGATTACAGACTGTGGTGCATGTTTCTACATTTTGAGCACCTAAAACCCTTTTCCTATCCTACTTTTATTTATCATCTGCATGGTAATAATGTCATCAAAGTCAGATATGCCGATCATCAATATGGCAGTTATTACTGTCATTGAACGTTTCACAACTTCTTGTTTATATATCATTAGTTGCAAATTTATTATCCGTATCTATTCCATGGTTGGTCTTGTCCATAATTGTTGTTTGACTTCTAGCTCTTCATTGTTATGCATGATCTTGTGCAGCTATGATTTCCACCTGAGCAATTTTCCTGGCTTTTACCAGGTACTGGGATACTAGGCAGCCAAATCCAGTGCACACACAACAACTCCCAGAACGATGTTATGCAATGACAGTGAGACATCCTCTGATGGTTGTTGGCACTGCTGATAGAAATCTAATCGTTTACAACTTGCAAAATCCTCAGGTATTTTGTACTTATCTTCTCTTGTGTATTTTCTCCATGATGATGAGACTGTATAAAGGTCATACTAGATAGGAAGTTGTTATGCGGATTTATTGAGAAGAGATGGAAATCGTGAGCATGAGAAATAGTTTGAATGAATAGAAGAGAAGAAAATGATGACATGAAAAAAAGACATAAAAGAATAGAATAAAAGCTCTCTGCTCTGATCTCTCTACATCAGTAATGAATATCTGTTAAATAGGCCGTGAGGCCCCACAGATCATGCATATCTGTCCTGCAGACTTATATTTGACTGTATAACCATTTCTTTATGTCAAGATGCATCAATTTAAAGATGAAATACATCTTCACGAAGAGTTTCCCTTCTTCATCTTGCATAAAAAGCCTATAATTAACTCCCAAAACTCAAGTATGGACAAACTTGTTTCTCTGCTAGTTACATCCCTGATTTGTTAAACAAATGAGTTGGTTGTCCCAAGGGTGGGGAGCTGTTGAAGATGTGCAGTTCTTCCTTTGTTTGATAGACGTCATGGTATTGCTCCAACCTCTGTCTTCTGGTTGGCAATAAAATTTTGATAGCAACTCATAGAAGGGCTTACTCCTGAAGTTTCTATTGAAAAAATGAAGTAGGAATTGAAACCTCAAAAATTTTTATAAAGCTTCTTACTGCATATAACAACATTTCCTGCAAATATCTGATGTCCCTTTGGTGTATAATTAACACTTGGGTTTATTATCCCCTAACGAATACGGCCAGTATGGCCATTAGGTTGTTTATTGACTAATTTGCCCTGAATTGAGATTGGTATCTCTTAATTTCAAGACTTGAATAAATAGGATAACAAATCTTCATTAATCGTCTGTTTTGTTTGTAAAGTACGTTGACCAGTTTGCCTCTGTAGTTTGTAATTCAGCCACTTCAAGGAGATGGGGACTTGAAAGTAAAGCCTTCATAGCATAATACCTTTCTGAAAAGCTTAACAGATTCTCAACTTACAAAGCTTGACATCTCCAAAAATCCCAGTCTGTTGATGTTTAGTGTTCTGCTTGATGTTTCCTGGTGGGCATGAGTGTGCCGTGTAGTATAGCTAAGAAACACACTCTTGTAACTGGTTGTTTCTTTTTGTCCCCAAATACATCAAGTTATTTATGGTAAATGCCCCTTATAATCGACCATCTGTTTATTTGCAACAGGTTGAATTCAAGAAAATTATTTCACCCTTGAAGTATCAGACAAGGTGCCTTGCTGCATTTCCTGATCAACAAGGTTTCTTGGTAAGCTTCTTATGCATTTTTGTGGCTCCTTTCAAGTTTCAATATCTTGGAGGGCTTATTTTTAATTCTCTTTTCCTGTTTTCCTTTTCAGTATCTATTGAAAAACTCTTGTTTCTTAAATATTTCATGCATTTTTTCAAAAAAAAATAGAGGCAGCCACGAACCAGAGGACAGGGTCCGAAAGGTGGATTAAATATCAATACTAGGCATTAAGACATAAAAGCCAGTTGATAAATCAGAGTTGTGTATCCTAAGTAAGGCAACTATCCATTGACATCCCAACACCAATTGTGGTTGTGATCACACCATGGTTTGCCTGGTTTTATCCCTCGTCTTCCTCATCTTCGTTAAGAATGTTCGTTAGAAGTTGCTATATACCAGTTGCCTCTTGGCCTTAAATGGTTATTGAGGAATTATTTCTACGTTTGCATAATGAGTTTATTCTCATCTCCTGTACTTGCAAGTTGTCTAGGTTACTGTTTTCGATTGGTTTCATTGTAATTGCGGTTTTTACACCGTCATACTATTCATAACTGATTTGCATATTGCTTTTTCAAAACATTGAGTTAGCCTAGATCAGTTGAAGAGTGGTATTTTTTAGCTGGTATTATGCCTACTTTGGGATATCATGGTGATTGTGGCAATTTAGCCAAATGGTGGGGACTTCAACAAAGAAAATTCTTTTACAAAAGCTGAAAACCCTATGATTTTTCTGTTCAAATGCTGACGTAAGATGAATTCTATGATTTCTAGACAAGTGAGTGTTGAGAACTACTGAAACTAGATCTCGTCCGCCTAAGTGTGTACCAATTGAGGTGTGAATAGATGAAAAACGTCATGGCTTTAAGCCAAAACAAGATGTTCATTTACCCAAAGAGGAAACACTTTATATAAATAGTAATCTAGAGAAATATTTTTTATCCATATTTGTATACCTCCACTTCTGCACTGGAAGGGGGCATATAATTTATTTTCTTCCTCTAGTTTCCATCTTTTGACAAAAGCTTGAAAGTTGTTCGTCTTATATCTTGTGTCTTGTGTGTTAGTCCATCCTAGGAAGCACCCCATGAATCTTAAGATGTACTGTAATCTCCAATATATGAGGGTGATTTCTACAGATCTATATTTTCTGGATTTTATTTCCTTCGTAATTATAATCTTATAAGAGTCGATTCATTGAGACTGAACTTGAATTTGATGATATGGTCATTGTAGGTTGGATCGATCGAAGGGAGAGTTGGGGTGCATCATTTGGATGATAGCCAACAGAGTAAAAATTTTACTTTCAAATGCCACAGAGAGGGCAATGAGATATACTCAGTCAACTCTTTGAATTTCCATCCTGTAAGATTTTGCTTTCCATCAGTTCCTTTGTTTTACTTCTAAATTGATTTTCAATAAACAATATGCATGCTGAATTGTCCTTTGAGTCCTTTAAATGGTGAATCTATTCTTTTTTTCTTTTCAAACTTCTTCCCAAAATTTTTGTCCACTTATAAGGCCAACACTTCAACCAGTAATAGACATGCT
Source organism: Neltuma alba (assembly GCF_004799145.2). Classification (NCBI taxonomy): domain Eukaryota; kingdom Viridiplantae; phylum Streptophyta; class Magnoliopsida; order Fabales; family Fabaceae; genus Neltuma; species Neltuma alba. The sequence goes on from NW_021635275.1 coordinate 360,342, forward strand.
AGATATCAGTAATAAAGTTTATCCATCTTAAGCTTTAGCATTATGAATGTATTATTATTTGTTACAGGTACATCACACATTTGCAACTGCGGGTTCTGATGGTGCTTTTAACTTTTGGGACAAGGATAGTAAACAGAGACTTAAGGTTCTTCCGATGCCTTCATTTTCAATTAGTGAACATTCTTCCCATAATCAAATGCAATTCCTGCATATAGATATAATAGCGGAAATCTATTGGTCTTTGCATCCTCTCCTCCAGTCTTCAGCATAATCTTTAATTCTACTCTTTTTGGTTTAATCGAGTTTTGTAGATGCTTTTCTGATTTTAATGCAGGCTTTTCTAATTTCAGGCCATGCTAAGGTGCAGTCAACCTATTCCTTGCAGCACCTTCAACAATGATGGTTCAATCTTTGCTTACTCGGTATATCCTGTTTCTGCGCACGTTTGCAGCTCTATGAAATAAATTTTGGCATCCTCTTTCGTGTCACACGAAGTTGAGAATCTTTGATTTATATACCATCTCACCCCCCTTAAAAAAAAAGAAAAAAAAAAGAAAGAAATCAATTAGTAATGAGAGTGCCGTGAAAATCTCCTCTGCACAGAGTATGCTTGAGGGGATGCTAAAATGCTAGAGAATCGTCTGGAATATTGGAATTAAGATAGAAAAGAAGTAGAAACATGTAGGTATTTTACTGAAAAAATGTAGGCATGCAAAAAGATCGCAAGAAATGAGACTTAATTGATGGCTCTTCATAGTGAACTTTTCTGTCAATGTCATGTAAGCAAGACAATTTATTTTATATATATATATATATATTATATGAGAAATTGGATAAGTGCTATAAGAAGCTGTAAGTGATGTGTATATAACCCTGTTTTGCTATGATTGAAAAATTATGCATTTGCGTAGTTCTCACAAGTTTTGCTATTGCTGACTTATCTTGTGAAACAGAAATTATGAAAAAGTACCCAAAAGAAAATCTGAGAGAATGTCGTTAGACCTGTGTGTGAATGATTGTCCATGTTTCTGTCTATAGGTCTGCTATGACTGGAGTAAAGGGGCTGAAAATCATAATCCTGCGACAGCAAAGACTTACATCTTCCTGCATTTGCCACAGGTATTCAGTGATTTGTTTGTAAAAATAAATGTTCTTTAACAGCTTTTTTGGCAACATGCGAATATGATATGCTTCTGCAATGCAGGAATCTGAGGTTAAGGGCAAACCTCGACTTGGAACAACTGGGAGAAAGTAGAGACTATCCTAGCTTTGTATTACTCTTCTGCGCACATAGATGTTTTATACTGGTGTCGAATGTGGGGCATGGTCTTGACATTCTGTGTACTGTTTTCATTCTCTGTTCCAGATCTGATGTATATTACTAAGGTTTGGATCCCCTCACATGATATGATGGTCATGTGAACAGAAAAATAGGTGCACTTATGACCAGAGAACGCACGATATTTTATTTATTTTTCTCCACAAAGCACATCATCATAATGTTACTATGGGAGGATCCAAATCGTATTGGTTGGTGGTTTGGTAGTTTTATGATGAGGGATGAGCGGAAGGCATTTGTAAGTAGGCTGTGATTACTTTTACATAGGGATTGCTGAGTTGCAACACATTTGACGCTTTAAGTTGTGTATATATCATTTCATTTATAGTTTAGTTAGTGGTATGAGGGATTTAGGCAAGCAATCTCTAGTTATGATGGGTATGAATGTTCACAAGTGATTTATCAGAATTGGTTTGCCCCGTATATTACAATAAATCTTGTCCTTCAGCGGTTGCGTAGGCTTCACATTTTATTCGTCCAGCTTTCAACTTATCACAAATATCAGAGAGAGAGAGAGAGAGAGAGATAGAGTCAACGAGCCTGTTCGATTTGGTGAATTAATTTTTATTTAATTTCCTTCTTTTATCTATGCGCACTGGACTTAAAAAGAGGGAGCAGGGGTGAAGACTTGACCATGGACCGTGGTCATTTCCAGTTGTTTGGCATGTGTCTTTAGATGTCACTTGAAAGTTCTCCTCCCTTTAATCCTAATTTTATATTTAAAATATTAACTTTTTTCATATAATATTCTTAACTAACTATAGATCTTACTAATTAATTAATTAAATTTCTCTAACTTGTGATTTTTATTGAAAATATTACTCTCATGTTCTTAGCTCACGTGTAGGGTACTCAAATCAGGAATCCATACAAGAAAGGCTTTGATCATTAACCATGGAACTTTCTGAACTGGTTCGTGAGGTTCGTAAAAGTAGGAAAAAAAGAAAAAGAAAAGAGGAACAAGCGTGAGCCCAGTTTTTATTTTGTTGTTTAATTACCAACCTTCCATTAATTAGTAAGAATGGAATTCTCCAATAGTATGTATACCAATTATCCCATCTTTCACGTTATTAATAATTCAGAACTTTGAAATATTAATTATTAAAAGTTACTGGAAGAAGCCTATAAAGAGCGTGTATACAATACTTGAAAAGCTGTGATAAGCTTTTGTGATTGCAATATTGCTATGGGTGGGGTAGTTGTATTTTTATTATGCTTTGCTATAACCTGCTTCCGACCTAATGGTGTAGCTGCAGCTAATATGATGGAAGAGAAACGTGCTCTGCTTCAGACCCAGTGGTGGAATCTTAGCAATATTGCTCACAACTTCTCAGAGCCTTGATTGGAAAGGCATACATTGTAATGGCTTTGGAAGCATGATTGAGATGAATCAACTCAGGATCATCGCACAGCATCCTCGGCTAGCAGGTCTCAACCTCATTGCATTTCCCAACATACAATATTTAATGCTCAAAGGAAAGGGTCTGAGAAGTAGCATTCCAAATCAGATAGGAACTCTTTATTATCTCAGGCATATGGACTTGTCCCATAACAATCCTAGGGGTGAGTTATAAACCTTCCGAATTCACTCAATTTTGAAAATGAATAACTTAACAGTGTGTTATTGATGGATACCATTCCTGTGTAGATAGGGGCACTTCAGTATCTTAATTACATGAACTTGTTTCATAACAATCTTACAGGTTCGTTCTCTTCCACTCTTGCTACCCTGAATTTTTACTTTGATAACAAAATTATGTAGAATGCATTTACAACTCAAAGCAATGTCTTTTGACAAGTTACATTCCAACCCAAATGGGAGATTTTCATTTTTTCTATTTGAACTTGTCTCATAACAATATTATTTCAAGTGAGTAACCTCTCATCTTTATCCAAACTAAAACATTAAGAAATAATAATTGAAGACATGCTTAAAGGATTAAAAATTCTTTGAGCATGTTTTGGGTATTTGAAAATAAGAAGCTATAATATTAGGAAGTCATTCCTAAGCTTTATGATACGAAAGAAAATAATATCGAACGCTCTGTAAATTAACTTCAAGAATAAATAACAAGAACTACAGAAAACAGTGAACGAATGACAATCTTTGTCACCAATTAGTTTAAAGACGGAATTCCAGCGCTAATCAATTATTGGTGACTTTTCGTGATGAAATTTGCAAACTTCATCACTAAATCACTAAATTTCGTTCCTATTGCCATGACAGATGAGGAGAAGCATGCACTCCTTTAGACCAAATGGTGGAACATCAGCAAGAGTGGCTCTAGCATGGCATATCTTGCAATCTCTTTGGAAATGTAATTTCAATTGGTCAGCCAATAATCCATTCACAAGAACCACGGTTAGCAAATTTCAACCTCACTGCATTTCCAAAACTAGAATATTTAAATCTTCGTGGAACGGGGCCATTTCTTCAGCTTTGAGTTATACGACAAATATCAAAGACATATATTTGTGCACAAATTTATTCATTGCATTACAAAAACTACTAGATTTGATTCTTCATAAAATTGTGAGACAGATATTATTCCAATTCATATCAGAGCTCTTCATTATCTCATGTATTTAGACTTGTCTCACAACAATTTTGCAGGTATGCTACCCTCCACCATTACTTTGAGTACACGTAGTTAGACTCATTCCTCTAAATTTGAGTTTTATGAATAATCTTAGGAAAATATATTTGTACTCAGATTTATTCACTGCAGATGATATCTCTTTGCCGATTTTCAATTTGACAAATTTACAATGCTTTGATGCTTCTCACAATCAATTAAGTGGTAATGTGCCCTACTTTTTGAGCCGTTTTGATTTTCGGTGGTGACTTTAGTCACAACAAATTCAATGGAATATTACCATTTAGTACATGCAGTGTTCCACCAAATTGTAGCATTGACTTGAGCTACAATATCTCTGGTAGTATTGATAACCTCTCGAAATTTCTACTTATTCAACTTGTTTTAGTGCTTTTTTATATGGTTTGGACGTCAATTGTGTAGGAAAAGGCCCGAAGTGAGCAAGGAAGAGAGATTAGAAGTAGAGGAGTTAAAAAAGGACCAATCGCTGCGGCGCATGGAGACAATCGCCATGGCGGCTTTAGCAGAGAGGAAGGAATGTAATTCTATATGAGACACCATGGATCCTGACCATATCCGCCATTGTGCCCAAGCTGTCTCAAAGAAGTCACCATTCAGTGTGATCCGTCATGGCCTTTGCTCACATGTGTCATGGCGCCAAGACTGATCCAGGAAACCCATTTTGTGTAATTTGCTGTGGCGGATGACTAAATCCGCCACAGCATTTGACCCCTCGTAGCTGTGTGTTTTGTGTTGTAACTTGAAAATTAGGGTATATACTTCGAGGGACTGGTGTTTTCTGGATACACTTCAACTTTAGGGCTTTTTTGGAGGCTGGCTCTGCTAGGGTTTGGAGGTTTTGAAGCTTGGGATCTTTAGGCTCGAAGCTACAAGAGATTCAGAGCTTTTCCTTCAGTTTTTCTTCTTCGCTTCCCCTTGTTTCTGTAATGGCTAGTAACTATTGTTATAGTTGTGGCTTTTTACTAAAAATGTATAGCTAAAGCAGTTTTTCTAGGGTTATTTTGATCTATTATATGGATTAAGACTTGGTTCAACTCTCTCTTTAATGTTAATGATAATGTTTTGTTGTTTTTACCTTGAACTTAATGCTTCCTTATAACTGGCCATCATTTGGATTGTTTTGTTGATTGGTTGAAGCTTGAGAAAGTTAAATTAATCTGTGAACTTTGTTAAAAACATGCTAGTCTAGAAATTTATCTTAGTGAATGGAAGGTTTATTGATAGAATAGAGATATATCTATTAACCTAGCATAGCTAAAAAGGGATTTTGATTTTCAAAGTGCAATCTTTTCAAACAAATGTAAGAGATTGCTATGTTTTATTGAGATTGCAACAATTTGGTTTTGACTTGAGAAAGCTTAATCAATTCTGCGAACCCTGGCTAACTGAACTTATTGTTAACTACTACTTGAGAAGTGACTAATTAGGTTTTATGAAGTATTTTAGTAAAAAATAACCCTAGTCCCTTATTTGTCTTGAAGTCAAGTTGATTTCAGATTGATTTAAATCATTGTTTTCCTATTTTTATTTTACAAACTCTTTACAACTTTTGTTTCACTTAACTTGATCAAGAACACAATTATGATTTTTAACTCATCTAGCTTTAGTCTCTGAGGGAACGATACTTTTTATATTACTTGCGACCCGTCCGTTTACGATTAAGCTAATCGGCGAACAAGTATACATAGAGAACTTGGTAGGCTACACCATATCAATTTGTCATACTATCTTCTCAGTGGCTATTTCCCAAATGAAGTTTATAGCTCTTTTCCTCATGACATTTTATATGGTAATAAAAAATTACTTGGTTTAGAGAAGATGCCTGATTCTTCTAGAGGTCCAAAGTCATTGTTGAAATTCATTATTCCTTTGGCAGTTTTTCTTATCATTATATTTGTGGTAGGTTTCATCTTATTTGAATCTTTGAAAAAGAATGGGAAATCTAAAATTGAGACAAGAGAAACAAAAAATGGAAATATGTTCTCCACATAGAACTATGATGGAAAAATTACATATGAACAGAGAATTTTGACATGGGATATTTTATTGGAACTAGCGTAGATGGAAGCGTTTATAGAGCACAACTTTCTAGTGGCAAAATTATAGCATTGAAAAGCCTTCATAGAAGAGAATATGGAAAGACATCTTTTGCTAAGAGCTTTTATAATGAAGTAAAGATGTTAAGTGAAATTTGACATTGCAACATTGTCAAGCTTTATCGATTTTGTCTACATAATCAATGCAATTTTCTCATCGATGAATACATGGAAAGAGGAAACCTTTTTTATGTCTTGAATAGTGATGATGAAGCTAAAGAGTTGTATTGGAGCAAGAGAGTGAATGCCATCAAAGGAATAACAAATGCTTTGTTCTACGTACATCCTGACTATGCTCCTCCAACTATCCATCAAGACATAACAAGTAGTAATATATTTTTGAACTCAAAGATGAAGGCTTTTCTATCCAACTTTGACACAGCTAGAATCATTGATCCTAATATATCTAATCGAACTCTTCTAGTTGGTATTTATAGTTATGTTGCTCTAGGTCAGCCTTTCTGATTCTCTACTTTTTCTATTGTTGTGTTGTATTTTATTTTTACAATTACTTACTTGGGATTATTATATAATTTTTCTAATATTTGATCTATTGTAGAGCTTGCATGCACCTTTAGTTGTGGTTGAAAAATGCGATGTTTATAGTTTGGGGGTAACAACATTAGAAACAATCATAGGAAGACAACCTAGAGATTTGATATTATATTTGTCAAAGACTTGTATTGAAAGCATTTTGCTAAAAGATATCATAGACCCATGTCTCCCATTACCATCACGAAGAGATGCAAGAGATGTGACTATTTTGGTCTCAATAGCATTGGCATGCTTGAGCCCTTCTCCTAAATCTTGATCATCGATGCATCAAGTGTCTCAAAGACTTTTATCATGTAAGCTCCCATTAGTTATTTCTTTCAATAATATCTCAAACCAGTATTTAGTGAATCAAGATATGCAAATATAGCCTTGTAAAAAGCTATACTATTACAAAAAAAAGATATAACATCAAGGAACAACGGCAGTTAAAGACACTGTGACAAAAAAGGCGGTGGCATTTTTGTAAATAAAATGCATAACTGTTAACTTTCTATAGTGGTTATTAAGATAGCCACCGTGAAAAGTACTTTTAATGGTAGTTGAGATTAATAATTGCTGTTAAAAGTACTTTCCATGGTGGTTATCATATTAATTGTCGTGAAAAGTTTTAAATAACCCTATTGCGTGTTCTATTTTTCACAATTTCATAGTCAGTGTGCCGTGGTTCCTCTATGTCCCACCATCGAAATTGCAATACCGATAAATCCCTAATGTTTCCCGTTGTGTTTGGTCCTCTATTTCACTTTGGTCGCTTTCCACCGTGTTTCGCCATCGACTGTTACTTCTTCTTGCGTTGCAATTGTCTCCACTGAGTGAATTTCCTCTTTTTTCATTCTTTTCATTTTTTTGGTTTCCTGAATGTTTTAATAATAGAAATCTATTGTATTTCGAATGGGTTGATTGGTTTTATATTTCAGATGTCTTGAATTATTTATGTTGACTTTCTTACGTGCTTGAGGGGTTGGTTGGTGACATTTGGAGTTTGAAAACCTCAATTACTTCTTATATAAGGCATGATAAACATGTTTAAATGCTCAAAGTTGATTAGTTCTTAATTTTTTAATTTTTTAAATAATTTCTTAATATTTTATTTTGAACTTTTATCAAATTTTTGTAATAAACTTGAGAATTTACCAATAAATAATTTGTTAAGTGTTTTGGCTAATTTTTTTTGGTTATGAACCTTGATTGATGATAAAGTGTTGTTTAAAATTTCATTACAAATGGATATCATTTGTGTTCTCGTTTTGGATTCGGAAGTTTTTGTTTTAGAAATCTTTATTCATTGAATTGGTTTGAGATTGATTTGTTACTTTTATTTTGTTAGTTATAGTTCTTCAATTTGTTTATTATATTGCTGGTTTGTTGATTGATTGATTTTTTCATTGTTTAAATAATTTGGGATTTGTTATATTTAAGAGGAAATTCTGTCAAAATTTCTATAAAATAAAAAAGACATTCCCTTTAATTTGTAATTAAGTGTTAGTCAATTTTAACTTATTGACTAACACTTAATTATTTTATTTATTTGAAAATTTGAATTAAGTAGTTAGAATTGAGTTTGATGGTACAACTATGCTTATTGACTTTGTAAAACAATGGATTGTAGTTAGATGATGGAGAAGAGAATTAGCAAAGAATATGAGAATGGGGTTGAAAAGTTTCTTGAGTTTGTTCAAAGAAATACTCCCAGTAAAAGAGATGGCTTGTATTGTTGTCCTTGTGTCAAATGCTTAAACAATAGTCAGTGGAGTATTATTGAGATAAGAGAGCATCTTATCTATGATGGGATAAATCTGAGGTATACAAATTGGATATGGCATGATGAAATTAGAAAGACTATACTGTTTAGGAAGGAGAAAGCTGTGAATGATAACTTTGGTGATAAAATTTCGGATATGTTTTGTGACATAAGGTTTGAGTCCTTTGCACAGTTCTCTCCCACGTGTGAAAGCTTGTGTAGTGATTTAGAGACATCTTTGTACCCAAGATATAAAGATGATGGTTGACAATCGTGTTGAAGTTGATGAACTCGAAGGAACGAAATGATTGGACCAATGCTAGTTTTACGAAATTACTTAAACTGTTGAGTGATATTCTTCCAAAAGAAATGTATGAGGCAAAGAAAATTTTATGTCCGAAGGATTTGGAATATTAGAAAATACATGCATGCCCTAATAACTACATGTTGTTCGGAAATGAGTATGAAGGGTTGAATAAGTGCCCTAAATATGGCACTTCAAGATACAAAGTCAAGAAAAGTAGTGGTGATTATAATGAGATGACCAAAGGTCCTCTTTTGAAAATGTTATGGTATCTTCTAATGATACTATAGTTTAAGCATTTATTTGCTAATGCCACATAAGAAAAAAACTTGAGATGGCATTCCGATGAGAAAATATGTGATGAAAAACTTTATCACCCTGTAGATTCTCTTCAATAGAAAGCAATAGATCAAAAATTTTCTTAATCTGGTAGTGAGCTAAGAAACCTTTGACTAGGGCTCTATACGAACATAATTAATCCCTATAGTAATGTTAGTAACACGTAGTGCTTGGCTGGTTCTCCTGGTAATTTACAACTTGCCTCCTTGGTTATATATGAAAAGAAAGTATATCATGTTATCTTTGATGATCTTAGGGCTAAAAGAGTCAAAACGGTATCGATGTGTATTTGATACTTTTTATTATGGACTTGAAGAAATTATAGGAGGAAGGTATTGATATGTTTGATATATATAAACAAGAGACCTTCAATTTACGTGCCATAATCTTCACCACAATAAATGACTTTCTAGCATATAAAAATTTGTCAAGATACAGCATTAAGGGGCATAGAGTATGTCCGATATGCAAAGAAGACACTCACTACATGTAACTCAAACATAGAAGGAAGACGGTCTAGCTTGGTTATAGAAAGTTTCTTAGTCGGCAACACCCTTAATATACGTTGAAGAAGGCATTTAACGGCTTACAAGAATATCAAATGGCTCTAATACTATTAACTGGAGGAAAAGTTTATCAATGGGTGGAGGGAGTTAATATGACTTTGGTAAAAAAGAAGAAGACTATTGGTGAGAGGAATATATGGAAAAAAAGATATATCTTTTTCGATCTTCCATATTGGTGAAGTTTTGATATCAGACAGTCTAGATGTGATGCATGTGAAGAAAAACGTGGGTGAGAGCCTTATTGGAACACTTTTACACATAAATAGAAAGACTAAGGATAGGATCAATATAAGACGGGATTTAGTCAAAATCAGAATAACAAAACTCCTCCACCCACAAAAAAAGAGAGGGTAAGAGGGCTTATTTTCATCCAGCTGCACACATATTATTAAAGGAAGAGAAGACAAGTTTTTATGGTATTTTGAATAGCATTAAGGTGCCACAAAGTTATTCTTCTGATTTAAGAAAGCTTGTTTCCATGCAAGATTTGAAGATAATATAGATGAAGTCTCATGATTGTCATGTGTTGATGAATAATTATTTCCAGTTGCTATTCGAGGCATTATGAACAATGATATGAGAAGTACTATTATAAGACTTTGTATGTTTTCAATGCTAGTTGCAACAAAGTCATTGATCTTACTGAATTAGATGAATTAGAAAATAAAGGTTATGTGATCCTCTCCTAATTGGAAATGCACTTTTCTCCATCATTTTTTGATATTATGGTCCATTTGATTGCTCATCTTGTACAAGAGATAAGACTTTATAGGCCTATGTGTTTAAGTTGGACATACCTATTTGAGAGATATATGAAAATCCTAAACGGGTATTCTAAGAATTCTTTTCGGTCTAAGGCATCAATTGTTAAGAGATATATAGCTGAGGAGATAGAGTTTTTAACGCATCTCTTGATAGGATAAAGGTAGTTGAACTTTCTTAATCTTGGCCAAATCAGGGGAAAAGCAAGGGAACACGAGGTGTCATAGTGAGGTCCATGTCATGTGAAGTTGTAATGCAGGCACATCTGTATATTTTAAGCAACACAGATGAAGTTTTTCTTTACTTGGATGCTCGTAAGAATGTGATGAAGAACTTGAATACAAAAAAGAACGATATGCAACTAGCTAATGAGCATAACAAGTCATTCACAGAGTTCAAGCAAGAAATCTTAAATGATGGGAATTCTTTAAGACAATACAAAGACTAGCTACAGGGCCTCATTTGGAGGTTGTGTGTTGGGACAGATATAACATAAATGGTTATTCATTTTACACAAAAATCCAAGATGATAAGAGTATTGTGTAGAATAGTGAGGTGATGGTAGTAGCCAAAACTATACATTTTGCAAGTTCAAAAGATAAAAACTCAATGTTGACGTTAATATTCTATTATGGAGTAATAGAAGAGATATAGAAGGTTAGTTATACTAAGTTTAAAGTTTCCATTTTCAAATGTAAGTGGGTTAATAGTAATGCTATGCAAGTAGATGAAAAATTTGGATTTGTGTTAGTTAATCTTGACAAGGTTGGATATAGAGATGAGTCATTTATTTTAGCAAGTCAAGCAAAACAAGTGTTTTATGTCACCGATCTAAAAAAGAAAAAATTGTGCTCTTTGGATAAGGTAAGAGGCAAGGAGTTGGTGGAGATGACAGTGACTCAAAGTTCAATTTTGATAAAACCCCGCCTTTCACAGCTACTCAACCTAAAACGGTTGAATTAGATTTGGTAGATGATGACTATGCTGTTAGGGATGATAATTGTGAAGGAATTTGGGAGGATAATCATTTTAAGGACTAAATAAATTATTTGATGTTTCTTATTATATTTATTTTATATTTATCATTTATTCATAATGTGATATTTTTTATTAAATTTACTTGATATTTCTTATTTTTATGTTTATTGGTTGTTATTTGAACAGGAAATAGACAGATTTGGTCAACAAGGTTCTAGCGATGACATCTTCTTTACTAGCAAGAAAAGGGATAGAGGCTGACCCGTATGAAGAAGCTGGCTTTGCGTGATGAGGCCACACAGCTCATGAGGATTATATGAGAGTTTGATGATGATTTGAAGGCTGTAGGTCCTAAAGAGACTCAATTTAATAGTTATATGGGTTATCTAGCATGTAGTAAGATTGGGATTGACATTCCTAACCCTGCCCAAGACAATGGATTGTTGTGTGCTCTTTATGTGAAGTTTGAAGACTCATCTCTTCATGTTGCTAAGGGTCGAGCATTCTCAAGCACAATGATCCACAACAAGAAAGTTCCAAAAGATCAAGTGAGGGTAACAATGGGTAAGGTTCATAGTGGTCACGATGGTATACCAGTGTCCAACCTGATGAGGTTTGACTACTGGCTCGGGCTAAAGGAAATTTCATTTTATGGCTAAAAAACTTGTTGGAAAGCCAGTAGTAGCAGTAAAGAAAGCGACAGTGAAGAAGATGACAAAAAGCACAGATCCTATCCTCCACCCTTTTCCTACTCACACTGGGGTTATATATGGAAGTTTGGCGCTTCTTTATTCCACGGCGGAAAATATTGAGAACCCTGTTACTTTTAACATGCTGTTGGGGATTGTGGGTTCAAATGTCACCTCCAACTTCACCATTAACAAGAAGGACCTCGTTCAGTTCCTCAACTTTGAGGAGTTGGATATATCTTTATGCAGCTGGCTATTTTGTAAGTTACAATATCATTTTTCTTATTTCATGTTATATTTATTACATGTCCTAATGTTTTTCATTTAAACAACAGGCACTTTACTCAAGTCTATTGGCATAGAGGCCTTAAGGGCACACATGGCTTTATGTGTCCTCAAAAGCTATAGAAAATAGTAAATGTTGTGGAAGTGAAGTCGATTTACATGATGACCATAATGACTCGGATGAAAAAGAAATTATATTTTGCACCTTACGTGAAAGGCTAAGTATATTATTGTATTTGAAATACACAAGTTATATATATGGGATTATAATTAACATGGTTTATATTTTGTAGTTATCATTGAACTTTAATTGTTTTTGCTCCCTTTAATAACAAAGTCTGCTGGTTCAATTTTCCCCGTGGAGGTCCACAAGAAGAAACCAGAGATGTCATTGACACGTGAGTTTATGTTTATGTATTTATTACATATATAGTTTACAAAAATGTGCTCTAATATTATTTTCTTTTGATCATTGATAGGGCTTTTTATAGTTTCAATGTTGTGGTCAAGGAAAAAAAATAAGCCGCCCCCAAAATGGATTCTCTCACAAATATATTGTTTTGAGCTAAGTATATGCTTATAAATCTTTTCAATAATCGAATTTAATATTTATAATTTTTTTAAATAATCAAAGTCAAATATTTAATTTTATATTTCATTTTGTTAGTATTGTTGTCAATCCGGGTGTGTTGAATGCGGATATTATGTCATTTGCTATATGAATGACATAATTGAGACATGGGTTGTTAAGAGGTTAAACGAGGTAAATATAAGTTACATTACATGTAATTCCTTAATTCTTTTCACATTTTTGATCAATTTGACTAATGACTATGTTATTTTTAATTTACAGGTATTTCAATAGTGTCTCATATGATACCGAGGAAATCAACTTGATGAGGGATACTTTATCCACAACATTGTCGGAGAATTTTGAAAATGAGAAATAGTTAAGTCATTCATTACATTTTATTTTATTATTTGATTATTAACTAGTTGAGTAGTTATTGATTTAGGGTTTAGGTGTAAGTGATTGAATAAGAATAGGATGTTAGTGCTAGGATAAACATTTTGAAATAATTTTGCATATTCTTCTACCCTGCTGATTGTATTTTGAGTCTGTGGATTGCAGAGAGGTTGTGTAGGAAATCTGCGTAGAATGTTAAAAAAAAAAAAGGCTATTTTTAACGACTTATAATAACCACCATTAAAAAAATTTCTAATGGTTAAAATTTTTTTTCCACAGTAATTTGTTCAATAAAACCGTCGTAAAAAGTTTACTTTCTATGACATTTTAGATAAAAACCGCTGTGAAAAATTTACTTTCCATGGCGTTTAATATAAAAACTACCGTGGAAAGTTTTTTTTCATGGCGGTTATATATCATCATGTAATATTCTTCTTACAACGTTGACAGGTCATAAAAATAAATAGTGACAACTCAAGATTGATTCTACAGAGAACTCAGATAACAATGATTAGACAATAAAAATTCTCTCTTACATTTAAGTTGAGAAAATCAGGATTTAATGAAATTAGGTGAAAAGAAACTAAAATAAAACAAAACAAAACCTTCTAAAATTGCTAGAGCAAATATTAAAAAAGCCAACTTAGAGTCACTAATTCCTTACTAGCTTCTTAAACCTTGTTTTATTGAATTGATTAACATTAATGTAAATTTTGTTAATCTAGAGTTCAATTATCTACAAGTACTTGTCGGTCCACTTATAACCCTCTCTTAAATTAATTATATAATCTCTCACACAATTACCTAAGAGGCTAAACAATTCCGTTTCACTCATCAACAATTATACAGGGTAATTAGATATATTTCTATCCTAATTACAAATTAGATTATCATCTAATCACATATTACTTAATCTAAGAGCTTAATTAAAATCTTTTTTATCAAGAAAAACTTTAATTCTTAAATTCGTAATTAATGGTGGCCTGGACAAATAAAACAAAATTAAGTAACCAAAACCAAACATTAAGCATCTTCAATTCAATGAAAGCAGAGCTCAATCCACTGACAAGGCTGTAAAACACACTAGACACACATGACTTCGAGCAATCCCAATTCAGCAGCAATAATTCCATATTCAAAACGATGATAGACAGAAAGAAAGATCGGAAACAAAACATTGTTGGAAGCTCCAATCACAGCTCGTGCTCCTCTGCTCAAAACCAGTCCACTACTAACTCTAATGAAGAAGGCGATCACAGTGGTTCTCCTCTCCTCCCAGAACTAGTTCAACAGCGTCTCTCCTTCCTTGCTTTTGATTGGTGTGAGAAATCCAAAAACTGAACAGTGCTCTATCGTCTCTCTTCCTCTGTCACCAAAAGCTCAGAACAAGCGCCGTCCTCTCCGCAGAACCAGTCGGCGTTTCTCCTCAGGTCCAGCGAAGAAGAAGATCACCAGAACAGTTCGACGCTCTCGTCCCCTGCGTTCGGCTCCTTCCAGGCAGAGACAAAGATGAACAGTGTCCTAGGTCTCCTCCAAGTTCCAATTTTCCCTACTCCAAACGGTGCGTTTCTGAAAAGGGAGGAGAAGTAAAGATAATATAAATAAAGAGAAAACAAACTAAAAGAAAAAGAAAGTAAAAAGAAAAAGAAAACTAAAATTAAAACTGCAATAAAATAAGATAAATTTTAAAATTACTGATAACTACTTTTATCTATTTAAAACCAAGCTATTTACCATAAAATCCCCAAAATAATGCTCACAATTAATTTCTTTTCAAATCTCTTTTAAATCATTTAAAATTCTGTTGATAATTCTCTGAAAATCATTCAAAATAATGAGTTATCAGCGGTTATAAAACATTGTGTAACATTCTCCTTATCAAGTTGACGAAATTCACTACCCTCCAAAACTATCATGAAAAGCCTATTTTAACTGTCGTTAAAAACTTTTTCTCTAAGTGTTAGCAAATTTGAATCTATATTAGCTTGGTATCTCAAATGAGACCTTTAAGGAGTTGCCGCAAAGTCTATATATGTAGTCTGCCATATGTGTAATATTTTGTAGCTGAATTACAAGGAATCTATACGTAGAAGCAACTTCAAAATTTTAAATGAAGTTATGGAATTAAAACTCAATACTAATTCAATAAACTTGGCCGATAAACCCTCAATCAATCCATCGTGCCGATATTTCTAAAACTCATCAGACACGACCAGATGACATTTATAAGGCGTATCCAAAGTCCTCATATAAAAAATTTTATATCCTAGTGATCACAAACACAAATGAGTCCCTAGGAAATTTTCATATACGTACAAATCCACAATTCAAGTAGCTTCACAAATTAAGCCACAAAACCACTTGAAATCCACCTTATAATAATGCTTCCGAATCTAAATTTCGGCCAAGCCCAAAGAAAAACCAGCTGAAGCTCGTCAAAAAATGGAGCAGAAATGATTTGGGCATCATTTACAAAGAAATGAGTTTTGCAAGATCTATATTTGCAAAGATTTTTCAGACTGACAACCAAAATTCCAATTTATGAAAATAGTCCAATTTACATCTTAATGACCTATATTTCCAATAATTCATGAATTACATGAAAATTATATTCAATCTATTTCAAAATGCAGAGTCTTAATCATTTGTTGTCTGACATAGAGCGTAATATCTCGATAAATTTGTATTTTATGTTTCCAAGTTATAATGGTTAGAAGTATATAACATTTTGGTTTAAAGTAAAAAAGAATTAAATTACCAACTCCTTAGACTTATAAAGCTTGAGTTCAATTTATCATACTGTTACAAAAAAACTTGGCGAAACTTCAGGATAAAATTTGCGGAATAAACTATATTATTCAATGTCTTTAAATATAATTAAATATAAATTTTACATTTTATCTTGACATTAGATTGATTTCAATTGGAATAAAAAATAGTTGTTGGCTACGCACGAGATGTAACTCTTTTGGTCTGAATAGCAATAGCATGCTTAAATCCATCTCTAGAAACTTGACCATCAATGCACCAGGTGTCTAAAAAGCTTTCATCTTTCGACTTCCCATTAGCGATCTCTTTCAATAATGCCTCAATCCAGTATTTAGGGAATAGAGATATACAAATAATGGAGTAACAAGCGAGGAGATTTGGCTGTGTTTGCTTCGTACCTCAAATGAAACCTTTAAGAATCTATCGCAAAGTCTAGATTTGATGTTTGCTGTGTGTTTAATTTCTTGCAGCTAATATTTGTGCATTAAAAAGAACCCTTCACTCGTGAGGTTTGACATAACTTTATTAGGACCGGTAAAACAGGCCAACCCTTAAATTGCAGGTTGGCCCGTGATGAGTTGCGAGTCATACAAGTTGAACTCAAAAGGCTCGTTTTTTGATGGGTTAGTATTCTGTCAACCCTAACCCACCAAGGTGGGTTAGCGGGCCAACCCGCTAGATTTTTTAAAAATTTTTTTCCTTATAAATAAACAAAAATTAAAAAAAATCAGAAATGATTTAACTTATTCCAAGCATTCAAATAAAAATTACAACACATTAAAACACAAAATATACGATTGTCTAAAGTCTAAACTCCAAACATAATAAAAATACAAGTTCAAACATAAATTTTTTCAATAAAATCAACATGCAACAATGAATAACTATTTTGATCTAATTAACTCTAATGGTGATCACATTTGAAGCTAAAGCATTTTTTGAAACTGACTCAATATTGATTTTGACAGTAGTAGCTAGTAGGATTTTAGCTTTCTTGCCTTCCTAGAATTCCAGTCCACCTCCTCCTGATATTTATATATATATATATAAATATAAAATTTAGGCGGGTTAAACTCACCAACCTGCAGGCCAACTCGCAATAGGCTCTGGTTGTAGCGATGCGGGCTCATATTTTTCAAGTAATGGCGGGTTGGCTAAAAGCCATCCCTAACCCGCCATTTTTGGCGGGTTGACGGGTCTGACCCATATTTCCGTTTCTAAACTTTATTAAAAAATAATAAGATATGGAAAAAAAACTCAATAATAATTATAAGGAATACACATATATAGAAGCAGCTACATATCAAAATTTAAAGCAGAAAAAAAAAGAAAAAATAACAAATAAAGACCCTGCCAATATATAAAATTATGATTTGGGACTCTCAATTTAAAAAATAGTAAATGAAGACCTGATCTCAAATTGTAAATATGAAATCTTAGTGAAATATCTGAAATGTCCCCCAACCAAATTGTGATTTGGTTTACTGAAATTGTCATTCACTAAAGTGAACTTGTCATTTCCCATAATCAATTTGTCATTTGGCATACCCTCAGCCAAGTTATGATTTGGTCTACTACAGTTGTCATTCGCTAAAGTGAACTTGTCATTTCCTATAATTAACTTATCATTTGGCTTAGGAGTATTTCAGATATTTCACAAAGATTTTATATTTACAATTTAAAACCGGGTCTTTATTTGTTATTTTTTAAATTGAGAGTTCTAAACCATAATTTCACATATTAGGAGGTATTTATTTGTCATGTCTTGAAAAAAAAAACTGATAGTAATATTAAAAAAATATTTAAAGATGTTCAACCTGTAGCTTGATGACATGACGACTCTAGTCCTGTCCACGCTGCGCAGGCCCTTGGAGCTAGACACTAGGCCAGCGCCAAGATCAACCCGTTTGCTAAAAGGTAATGGAGGGTGGTGATTTTTCAAAACTAATGGGAAAAAAAGACTAGTGCATTTTCTAATTGTCTTCCATTAGGTGTGAATCTATATTAAGTAGGTGACTTTTGTATTCAATTGTGCCCATCGCACACTTCATGTTCATTTACACTGCCTTAATTTGGATGCTCTGGAAAGACTTTGACTCTAATTGTGCCCATCCCACGCCACTTCAATAATAATGGGTTCTTTTTTTGGAGTTTCATAGGACCACAATGCTGTCGTGTTCATCTCATGTTTATCAATTTGATGTCTATATTCAATATATGTACAAGCTCCAAAGACCGAAGACTTACTACCTTATAATTTGCTTATGCCACGTTTTCCCGTTAAAACTAAATTTGAAATGCTTCTTATCTAACACTATCCTTCAACTTGGAAAAATATTTCATTCTTTCCAAATGATCACTGAGCTTACAAAATTGATTTATCTTTTATGAAAATATGTTTTAACTTGTTATTTTTTATAATCAACCTATCATTTGACTGAGAAGTATTTCAGACATTTTATTAAAATTTTATATTTATAATTTCAGATCGGGTCTTTATTTTCTATTTTTCAAATTAAGAGTCATAAATGACAATTTCATATATTGGGAGGTTTTTATTTATTATATCTCAGGAAAAAAAAAGCTGATAGTAATATTAAAAAAATATTTAAAGATGTTCAAGTTGTAACATGATGATATGACGACTTTAGTCCTGTCCACACCGCGCAGCCCCTAGAGCTAGACACTAGGCTAGCGCTAAGATCAACCTGTTTGCTAAAAGGTAACGGAGGGTGATGATTTTTCAAAACTAATAGGAAAGAAAGACTTGTGCATTTTCTAATTGTCTTCCATGAATCCATATTAAGCATCTTTTTTTTTTTTTTCCCGGTAATCTAAGGCGAGTGACCCGCAATTCCTCCCGGTATCCAGCGTCTTTTCCTGAGTCTCTGGCCTTCTAAACTGGACCAGATAACCCGGGGCAACTGATTAATCCGGAGCAGGGTTGGTTTTTAGGCACGTCCATTTAAGGTGTTTTGCACCAAAGGCGGTAAACCCCTCCCAACAAGCACGGCTCCAAGTTCGAACCTTTATGCACCTGGGCTGTGTCAGGTGCCTTTACCACTGCACCCAACGCTTGTTGGTCCATATTAAGCATCTTTGAAAGTTCACGTATCCAATTCCAATCGTGTGGGGCCAATAGGTGACTTTTGTATTCAATTGTGCCCATCGCACACTTCATGCTCATTTACACTGCCTTAATTTGGATGCTCTGCAAAGACTTTGACTCTAATTGTGCCCATCCCACGCCACTTTAATAATAATGGGTTTTTTTTTTTGGAGTTTCATAGGACCACAATGCTGTCGTGTTCATCTCATGTTTATCAATTTGATGTCTATATTCAATGTATATACAAGCTCCAAAGACCGAAGACTTGCTACCTTATAATTTGCTTATGCCACGTTTTCCCGTTAAAACTAAATTTGAAATGCTTTTTATCTAACGCTATCCTTCAACTTGGAAAAATATTTCATTCTTTCCAAATGATCACTAAGCTTACAAAATTGATTTATCTTTTATGAAAAATATGTTTTAACTTATAATTTCTTATAATCAACTTATCATTTAGCTGAGAGGTGTTTCAGACATTTTATCAAAATTTTATATTTGTAATTTCGGATTGGGTCTTTATTTTCTATTTTTCAAATTAAGAGTCATAAATCGCAATTTCATATATTGGGAGGCTTTTATTTGTTATATCTCAAAAAAAAAAACTGATAGTAATATTAAAAAAATATTTAAAGATATTCAAGCTGTAACATGATGACATGACGACTCTAGTCCTGTCCACGCCACGCAGGCCCATAGAGCTAGACACTAGGCTAGCGCTAAGATCAACCTGTTTGCCAAAAGGTAATGGAGGGTGGTGATTTTTCAAAACTAATAGGAAAGAAAGACTTGTGCATTTTCTAATTGTCTTCCATTAGGTGTGAATCCATATTAAGCATCTTTGAAAGTTCACGTATCCAATTCCAATCGCGTGGGGCCAATAGGTGACTTTTGCATTCAATTGTGCCCGTCGCACACTTCATGTTCATTTACACTGCCTTAATTTGGATGCTCTGCAAAGACTTTGACTCTAATTGTGCCTATCCCACACCACTTTAATAATAATGGGTTCTTTTTTTTTGGAGTTTCATAGGACCACAATGCTGTAGTGTTCATCTCATGTTTATCAATTTGATGTCTATATTCAATCTATATACAAGCTCCAAAGCCGGAAGACTTTGGTTTTTTTTTTTTTTTCAGATCAAAAAAAAAAAGCCGGAAGACTTACTACCTTATAATTTGCTTATGCCACGTTTTCGTGTTAAAACTAAATTTGAAATGCTTCTTATCTAACACTATCCTTCAACTTGGAAAAATATTTCATTCTTTCCAAATGATCACTAAACTTGCAAAATTGATTTATCTTTCTTGAAAACATGTTTTATAATCAAGATTTCTATAATAAATCTTATTGTGCTATATATGGTTTTTAAAAAGTTTCAAAAAGTAAAAAGTAAAGTTTGTAATTAAACACCGAATTCGTTTTCCTTTTAGGTGTTGTTACCATTTCTAATGGAAATCTTTAAATGAATGATTTAACATCAAAAGGCCAAGTAACAAGAGAAAGAATCAAGAGGTTACATATCTCTTTTGAGTCTATGTCAACAATATTAAACGCCCAAGACACTCATATGAACAAAAACGAAGCAAAATGAAGCCTTGTTATTGCTCATTCAGGTCCATAAAAAGCCAAAGGAGATGTTAGGGGTGAATAAAAACATGGAGCCTGTCTAGTAGAAGTTAATGGAGGGTAATGATTGTTCAGAACAGTTAGAAAAAATTTAGGCATTTTCTAATTGTCATCCATTTTAATTTGTGTGAATTCATTATGCATCTTGGTGTCACGTATTCTAATTCCATTTGTGTGGGACAATAGACCACTTTTGTATTCAATTCTGCCCATCTTACGTCAATGGTAAGTTGTCCTAGTAATAATGCTACTTGGATGAGATCTCAACTTCAAAAATAATATTATATGTTTTTACTAAAATTTAAGAACAATAAGTTTTTTTTCTTTCGGAGCCACATAAAGACTTAATTTAATTAATTTTAACGAGGACCATTGACGATGATGTTTCTATTCTTCTTTGATTTTTCAAAAAGGAAAAGAAAGAAAGTGAAATATATCATGTATCATAATTATTACAGTTGTCTATCTGACGGATTAAACACGCACGAAGCTTTAAAAACCAATTTGATAAATAGATCAAATTCGTGTATGTGGAGAGAAAAACACATGGATTTTATGCTAGAAAAATTGTTGAACAATTTTGGTGCATGCGATAATGCACTAGCATTCTCTGGGATTTTCTCTCTGTTCTCTCATGGATGTCTCTCGGTGTCATTATTTGTCACTATTTTTGTGAGAATTTATAACCATTTTTTCCATGAGGAAATTCTGTTAAACAATATATATATATATATAAAGTGTAGTTTGACAGTATCTTGTTAGTCGAAATTGTGGGGTTTTTGAGGTAATTGTTGCATTTTAGCTATAATAAGAAATGAGAAATCATTAGCTTCTCTCTGCATGCCCTTCCATTGAACTAGACCCGAAATCATTAAAATCACATACATCACCTCCGTTATATTCTTCTAAAATTCCTAACTTTTCTTTTGTTTAACCAAGCAGTAGTCTCTATCTAAATGTTTGAGATAGTTTTATTATTACCAACTGGGACCTTAGAACTTCTGTTTGAATTTAAGAAAAAATTAATCAATATATATGCATATATAATGGATTAAAATCTATAGCCATAACTTTACTATTCACATATCAATCAATATATATGCATATATAATGGATTAAAATCTATAGCCATAACTTTACTATTCACATATCTATATGGCATTTATTTATAAGCAACATGCAGCAATTAATT
The DNA here is from genome assembly GCF_004799145.2 of Neltuma alba. Lineage (NCBI taxonomy): Eukaryota > Viridiplantae > Streptophyta > Magnoliopsida > Fabales > Fabaceae > Neltuma > Neltuma alba. Next base: position 382,281 of record NW_021635275.1, read on the forward strand.
ATTTGAAAAAATATGTTACAAACTTTAGTTTCTCTTTTGAGAGATAATGTCAATTAACTTCCACACACATCAGCTCTCTCTTTCTTTTTTTTTTTTCAATTGTCGACCTACATTTTAATATAGACAAAGGATATTAACAATGATATTTTCCTCCTCCTTTGATTTTTCAAAACAATTATAAAAAGAGAGCAAATTATAATACTTGTAACATTTCTTTTCAAATTCCTATTTGAATATTTGCTCAGTGCATTTGGAAAAGTCTTTTAACCAAGTCAAAGGCCATAATACTGGTAGTAATAGAATGTTATGTTGAATCTTTGCTTGAATTGTAAGATGCAAGTAAATTTAATACCTAAATGAATTGTTGGCCATTGATATGCGACCGTGACTTGCAAAGAAATTACTACCCGATCTTTGACGTTATTGATAATTCAGATTTCGGAACTTGAAAATATTAATTATTAAAAATTACTGGAAGAAGCCTAAATGAATTACACGTGGTCATACTCCATTTGCCTTTGGGCATACTCCAATGACTTTGACGCTAACGACCATCACCATTGATTGCGTGGTGGTGGCCCGCGGTGATTCTATTTTGTTATCACTGAAAATGTCTTTCAGCGGCAATAAATACTCACTTTGCAACTTTGATAAATATCAACAACAGTCGTCACAGTAATAACTTGGTCACGATCAACTTTTGTCACTAGTAAAAATCAGTTTTTTTTTTTAAGCAAATGCACTTTATGAACTTCATTTTAATTGTAAAATCTTAAAGGCACACTATTTGAACAACCAGTGCCGAGATCCAAAACCCAAATACGAGGGCTTTAGAAGATTTCCAATGAAAAGAAACAGAGTTGTGTGGATTATCTCAGGAATTTGGGCTTTTGGAATTTGGCATAGTGCTTCAGTCTTTCACCTCAGACTGGAGGTCGCAGAGAAAGAGAGGCAGCATTTTCAATTTTTTCATAATAAGTTTTTTTCAGCAGGTTTCTTTTTTCTTTAAAATATAAAAATGATCATATTAGATGATTAAAATTTCAACATATGTTTTTTACAGCATTTAATTGCAAAGTTATTATTTAAAACTATAGGGAAGCAATTGAAATTTTATATAAAATTAGAGACATAAACGCATACCTCGGCCCTTATTTCTCTTTACATATATTATATACATGTTACTAAATGACACCTTTTTTTTGTTGGGTCAACGTAAGTAAATTACACTTATATTTTGAGACAAAGGAGTGAGGAAAGACTCTAATATTGACTAAGACCACAGGCAATGACCATTTCATTCCATTAAGGCAATGCCACGTGACAACCTTTTTTCTTTGTTTTTTTAATAATAGTCAAAGTCATCTCACGCGTTTTTAAACATCACATGATTAAAAAGTTATACTGCCCCGGTAAGATGCCATCAACTACTTCCCACACAAATATTCTGATTCTAAATATAAGACTCATTTTGTATTATATTTAAGACCAGAGGAGTAATAATGTTGTCATTAAATGTATTGCAAAATTATAAAATTGTACAAATCTACCCTTATTTAATAATGTGATTTACAGGAATGTTTCCTGATAAATATTATTATAATAATTTATAGCCAAGGGTAAACTAGGAAAAAAGTCATTAATGACCTTGTTGGCCAGTTATAATGAGGACCAAAGTTTTCTCCTAGATAACCTCTTATAGCAAGCACTAGAGGAAGTAATATTTTTTTTAATGAAAAATAATTTATCTTCCTATAAATTAAAGACTCAACCTCTGCACAATCATCCGGCGATCAGTTTGCATGAGCCGATGGCATTCTCCAACATCATGTGGACTATTGTAATATTACTATTATGCCATGTCATTCCTTTCTTCCTCAGTATTGCTACCACCATGATAGGCAAGGAGAAGCATGCTCTGCTTCAGAGCAACTGGTTCAATGGCTCCAACATTAATTCAAAGGACCCCTGTGAGTGGAGTAGCATATATTGCAATGATGCTGGAAGCATTGTTTCGATAGAGCAATATGGGCCCATTTCAAACCAGCCTCAAGCTCAGCTAGCAGATCTCAACTTCGCTGCATTTCCCAATCTTGAAGAATTGGATCTTGAAGAAATGGGATTGATAGGTAAACTACCCTCCACTCTTGCCAACCTCACTCATTTAAAATTTGACAAAATTAGGATGTATCTCCAAATCATCAGCTATGCAGAAACATGCTTTACATTACATTTTGATGGTAACTTTAGTTATAAAGAAAATGATGGGGTGTTACCAGCTCGCTTGTGCTTTTCACCATCAAATTGTAGCATTGAATTGAGCCGCAATTATATCTGCCTAAGTGTAGCTAGAGAATTTAAGAAAAAATTAATCAATATATATGCATATATAATGGATTAAAATCTATAGCCATAACTTTACTATTCACATATCAATCAATATATATGCATATATAATGGATTAAAATCTATAGCCATAACTTTACTATTCACATATCTATATGGCATTTATTTATAAGCAACATGCAGCAATTAATTATTTGAAAAAATATGTTACAAACTTTAGTTTCTCTTTTGGGAGATAATGTCAATTAACTTCCACACATATCAGCTCTCTCTTTCTTTCTTTTTTTTTTTCATTGTCGACCTACATTTTAATATAGACAAAGGATATTAACAATGATATTTTCCTCCTCCTTTGATTTTTCAAAAAAATTATAAAAAGAGAGCAAATTATAATACTTGTAACATTTCTTTTCAAAATCCTATTTGAATATTTGCTCAATGCATTTGGAAAAGTCTTTAACTAAGTCAAAGGCCATAATACTAGTAGTAATAGAATTTTATGTTGAATCTTTGCTTGAATTGTAAGATGCAAGTAACTTTAATACCTAAATGAATTGTTAGCCATTGATATGTGACCTTGACTTGCAAAGAAATTACTACCCCATCTTTGACGTTATTGATAATTCAGATTTCGGAACTTGAAAATATTAATTATTAAAAATTACTGGAAGAAGCCTAAATGAATTACACGTGGTCATCGATTTCCTTTGGACATACTCCTCTGGTCCTATTTATAAGGTACTTCCAACATGTTTCACACAGACCAAGAAAAACCTTAAACTGCATTAACTCTCCATTAAAATATAGCAACTTTTCAATTTTACCCTTATTTAATATATACTCCTTTCAAAAAAGATAACTACTTATACTATAATAAATAAAGGACAAAATAATACATTCACACTAGAAAGTTAATGAAGTGATTTATAAATAGGACCAAAAAAAACTTTCTCTCTCTACCCTATAAATAGAATAAGAGGAGTATGCATACTTCAACTCTCCCATCTCATACGTTAATATCATGTCCATTTGCCTTTGGGCATGCTCCAATGACTTTGACGCTGACGAGCATCACCATTGACTTGCGTGGCGGTGGCCCGCGGTGAATCTATCGTGTCATTACTGAAACACTTTCAGCGTTAGTAAATACTCATTTTGCCCCTTTGATAAGTACCAACGATAGTTGCCACTTTTGTCACCAATAAAAATCAATTTTTTGTTTGTTTGTTTGTAGTAAGTGCACTTTATGAACTTCATTTCAATTGTAAAATCCTAAAGGCACACTACTTGAACAACCAATACTGAGATCCAAAACCCAAATACGAGGGCGTTAGAAGATTTCCAACAAAAAGAAACAGAGTTTTGTGGGTTATCTCAGGAATTTGGCTTTTTGGAATTTGGCATAGTGCTTCAGTCTTTCACCTCAGACCGAATTTCGCAGAGAAATAGACGCAGGATTTTCAGTTTTTTCACAATACGTTTTTTAAGCAGGTTTCTTTTTATTTTAAAATATAAAAATGATCATATTAGAAGATTAAATTTTCAACATAAGTTTTTGACAGCATTTAGTTGCAAAGTTATTATTTAAAACCATAGGGAAGCAATTGAAATTTTATATAAAATTAGAGCCATAAACGCATACTTCGGCCGTTATTACCTATATTATATACATTAACTAAATTACACCTTTTTTTTTTTTTTGTCAACGCAAGTAAATTAGACTTATATTTTGAGACAAAGGGGTAAGGAAAGACTCTAATATTGACTAAGACCACGGACAGTGATCATTTCATTCCCAATAGCGGCATTAACGGACAGTGATCATTTCATTCCAATAGGGCAATGCCACGTGACAACCTGTTTTCTTTGCCTTTTAATAATAGTCAAAGTCATCTCACGCGTTTTTAGATATCACATAATTAAAAAGTTACACTGCCTCCGTAAGATGTCATCAACTAATTCCCACAGACTAAGAAATATTAATTTTGTCATTAAATGTATTTCGAAATTATAAAATTGTAAAAATCTACCCTTATTTAATAATGTGATTTACATGAATGTTTCCTTATAAATATTATTATAATAATTTATAACCAAGGGTAAACTAGGAAAAAGTCATTAATGACCTTGTTGGCCAATTATAATGAGGACCAAAGTTTTCTTCTAGATAACCTCTTATAGTAAGCACTAGAGGAAGTAATTTTTTTTTAATGAAAAACAATTTATCTTCCTATAAAGACTCAACCTCTGCACAATCATTTGGTGATCAGTTTGCATGAGCTAATGGCAATCTCCAACTTCATGTGGACTCCTGTAATATTACTATTATGCCATGCCATTCGTTTCCCCCTCAGTATTGCTACCGCCATGATAGACGAGGAGAAGCATGCTTTGCTTCAGAGCAACTGGTTCAATGGCTCCAATTTTAATTCAGACGACCCTTGTGGATGGAATTGCATAACTTGCAATGATGTTGGAAGCGTTGTTTCGATACAGCTGCCATATGAACCCATTTCAATCCAGCCTCGAGCTCAGCTAGCAGATCTCAACTTCACTGCATTTCTCAATCTTGAAGGTTTGGGTGTTCAAATGGGATTGATAGGTAAACTACCCTCCACTCTTGCCAACCTTACTCATTTAAAATTTGACAAAATTAGGATGTATCTCTAAATCATCGGCTAAGCGGAAACATGCCTTACATTGAGAACCACATACATTTTGATGGCAACTTTAGTTATAACGAAATTGATGGGGTGATACCAGCTCAATTGTGCTTTTCACCATCAAATTGTAGCATTGAATTGAGCCGCAATTATATCTGCATAAGTGTAGCTAGAGAACTAGGAAAGTTACAATACAATTTCCTCAGCTTCTATAGATTCCAAGGATTTTTAATAGAAATGCAAAAATACTTGGAAAAGCTCCAGGATTCTTCTAAAATTCCTTTATTTGATTAGAAATAACTCACAACACATTTGCAATTCAAATGATTGGCTTTGATAAGTACTATTCCAATTCAAATTGGAGCTCTTTATAATCTCATTCGTCTAGACTTGTGTGATAATAATCTTACTGGTGAGTTATATATTTTTTGTTCTTACCTTGCTAGTTTACTCAATTTAGAATGTTATATTTACTCAATAACTTAATAGACCGCTCAATTTGTATTTTGTGAGAAATAACCTACAAAACATCTGCAATTCAAATGATTTGCTTTGACAGGTATTATTCCAATTCAAATTGGAGCTCTTCATAATCTCACCTATCTGGACTTGTCGTATAACAAGCTCACTGGTAAGTTATGTATCTTTTAATCTTACCTTGCAAATTTACTCAATTTAGAATGTTATATTTACTCAATAACTTAATAGACCGCTCAATTTGTATTTTGTGAGAAATAACCTACAAAACATCTGCAATTCAAATGATTTGCTTTGACAGGTATTATTCCAATTCAAATTGGAGCTCTTCATAATCTCATCTATCTGGACTTGTCGTATAACAAGCTCACTGGTGAGTTATGTCTCTTTTAATCTTACCTTGCAACTTTACTCAATTTAGAATGTTATATTTACTCAATAACTTAACATACCCTTCAATTTGTATTTCATAAGAAATAACCTGCAAAACATCTGCAATTCAAATGATTTGCTTTGACAGGTATTATTCCAATTCAAATTGGAGCTCTTCATAATCTCACCTATCTGGACTTGTCGTATAACAAGCTCACTGGTGAGTTATGTCTCTTTTAATCTTACCTTGCAACTTTACTCAATTTAGAATGTTATATTTACTCAATAACTTAACATACCCTTCAATTTGTATTTCATAAGAAATAACCTGCAAAACATCTGCAATTCAAATGATTTGCTTTGACAGGTATTATTCCAATTCAAATTGGAGCTCTTCATAATCTCACCTATCTGGACTTGTCGTATAACAAGCTCACTGGTGAGTTATGTCTCTTTTAATCTTACCTTGCAAATTTACTCAATTTAGAATGTTATATTTACTCAATAACTTAACAAACCCTTCAATTTGTATTTCATAAGAAATAACCTGCAAAGCATTTGCAACTCAAATGATGAATGGCTTTGATAGGTATGATTTCAACTCAAATTGGAGCTCTTCATAATCTCACCCATTTGGACTTGTCACATAACAAGCTTACTGGTGAGTTATGTGTCTTTCAATCTTACCTTGCTAGTTTATTCAATTTAGAATGTTATATTTACTCAATAACTAAATAGATCCCTCAATTTGTATTTTGTGAGAAATAACCTGCAAAACATCTGCAATTCAAATGATTTGCTTTGACAAGTATTATTCCAATTCAAATTGGAGCTCTTCATAATCTCACCTATCTGGACTTGTCGTATAACAAGCTCACTGGTGAGTTATGTATCTTTTAATCTTACCTTGTACATTTACTCAATTTAGAATGTTATATTTACTCAATAACTTAACAAACCCTTCAATTTGTATTTCATAAGAAATAACCTGCAAAGCATTTGCAACTCAAATGATGAATGGCTTTGATAGGTATGATTTCAACTCAAATTGGAGCTCTTCATAATCTCACCCATCTGGACTTGTCATGTAACAAGCTCACTGGGGAGTTATGTATCTTTCAATCTTACCTTGCAAATTTACTCAGTTTAGAATGCTATATTTACTCAATAACTTAATAGACCCTTCAATTTGTATTTCATAAGAAATAACCTACAAAGCATTTGCAACTCAAATGATGAATGGCTTTAATAAGTATGATTTCAACTCAAATTGGGGCTCTTCATAATCTCACCCATCTAGTGAGTTATGTGTCTTTCAATCTTACCTTGCAAATTCACTCAAATTACAAATGTATTTATGTCCATAACCTAACAGGGTAGGTTAACCTCAATTTTTACTTAATAAGAAATAACCTATAAGGCATCTACAACTCAAATGTCTGGCTTTAATGGGCACTATTCCAACTTAAATGAGCTTTTTATAATCTCATCCATTTGGACTTGACTTATAACAATCTTACTGGTAAGTCATATATCTTTCACTCTCACACAAGCAATGCTACTTTGTTCATCTTTCTAGGAAAAGTCACTTAAAAAACTAGAGTAGACAAATAAGGATACCTTGTAAACGTAATGCAACACTTCTATCAAGAACTAGTGAGCATATTCTTTCATTGTGCCCCCGCCACCTTCCTACCCCACAATTATTCAACCTTGTATACTTTTCATCAGCAAAAGGAATAAAGGAATATTAGCATAGATAGAATAATCCCAACCTTCTTTCATCATCACTATAGTATTAGTATGATATGAATATGAAAACACATGGGTGGGTAATAGGTGATGTCCTGTTAAGTAGTCTTGTAACAAGAAAATTCAGAGAAAGTTATGTTTAGCCACAATTTAAGTTTATTGTAATGTAAACCTATTGATGCAAGATGGGGAAGGAAAATGGGAAAAAGGAGAGAAAGAAAAGGAGAAAAGGGAGGACAACAAGAAATGAGGGAGAAATTAGATGGATAAAGGGAGAAGAGAATTTAGAGGAAGAGAAACTCAATAATATGTTTATTCAAATCATGAGTCATACAAAGCAAATGAATTGAGGTTCTATTTATAGGCCTTAAGCTAACTTAGAAATTAACACTAGAGCATTCTAGAATTTCAAAATTAAATGCAAATAACAATTAATGATAAAACATAACAATCAAATTAAAATTAAAACCAAATATTCTCTAATAATGATAAATAACTGAAATATCTAAAAATGCCAATTAATTATTAGTTCATATCCCATCATTTCCCCCCTGCTTGAAGAACTCAGCTCTTGAAGAGTTCAAATAGAGGCACAGATCTATGAAGGAAAGGGTAGGCTTGGTGCTTCGATATGAAAGTCCTTTCCAGCAAGTGAAGTGGTGAAAGAGAAAACCATGGTTGAGTGATTAACTTGATTAGACCTCAATATGGTACTTTGATATGGAAATCCTCTCTAATAGGTGAGGTATCAAAAGCCAGAACCATCAAGCGAATGATGAGCTTCATCATTGAGAACATATAGAAAGCCTTTCCAATTAGACAAGATACTCACGAGATGGTCTGTTAAGAAGTGAATCAACTTTAGGTCATACACCTTAAAGATGAGATTGAGATGCCATCTGATTAAGCTTATATTTGATGGTCACAATTTGAGGAGGAGTCACTTGGACGTGTGTAGCCTTAATAGCCTGATCATTGATTCAAGAATTTGTATCATTAACGATAATGATATCACTATCCTCAATCACTTGAATGACAAGAGTGTCCAATAGTGTCTGTTATGGCACACTTGCTAGTTGGGTCATTTTAGCACCATGAATAGGCTCTACATGTATGAGGGGCAACACTTCCTGTAAAGTTGTATCACCATTTTATAGCTTTAAGGGAGGAACTTTGACTTTTGTTAACTAGCTTGTTTGGTATAATGCCTCTTCTCTTTCCTTTTTCCCTTTACTAATCTGATCTTGCATATGCGCAAGCTTAGTTATTATGAAATTCAAATGTTGACATTCTTTAGCTTCAGTCTTGTAGTGCTCTTCATTAATCTTATATTCTTTGACCTTGGGCATGAATAAAGAGAAGCGATAATTTAAATCCTTATAGCACCCTTCGTCATCATAATGGTAAGCAGATTCATAATGGTGATGGTTGACATACTCATGATGATAATCGGCATACTAATATTGATGAACCAATTCATATTGATGGCAATTGGTATATTTATATCATTGATGATTAGCATACTCATGTTGACGACGATGTTCCTCATATTTATAGCATTGGAAACTTTCAAAATCATATCAATGCTGAATATACCAGGATGGAGTGCCATATTTGCATCGAAACTTCCTACACAAACTCGTCTATAACCCATATTTGCAGCCAAGTAGCACGGTGAATAGAGATAATAAAGCCAATTGTTACAAAGGTTTTAGAGTTTATGGTATGTTTGGCTTCTAGCTATGGAACATTTTAGAGTTAAGGTGTATTTGGATGTAGTGAAAGAGAAGTGGGAACCTAGCTGTGATGCCAATTGATATAGGATGAGAAAGGAAAAAAGGGAAAGGAGAGAAAGAGAAGGAGAAGAGGAGACGAGAAGAGGGAGGACAGCAAGAAAGGAGGGAGAAATCAAATGAACAAAGGGATAAGAGAACTTGGAGGAGAAGAAACTTAGTAATATGTTTATTCAAATCATAAGCCGTACAAAACAAATGAATTGAGGTTTTATTTATAGGCTTCAAGCTAACCTTAAAAACTAATACTAGAGCATTCTATAATTTCAAAATTAAATGCAAGTATCAATTAATTATAAAACATAACAATCAAATTAAAATTAAAACCAAATATTTCCTAATAATGATAAATAACTGAAATATCTAGAAAAGCCAATTAATTATTACCCTATATACTATCACCTATATTGTCTACCTTTCAAGCTCAATAAGTTGTGAATGACATGAGAAATAAAGACAATAACTTACGACACATTTGCAATTCAAATGATTGGCTTTGACAGGTAGGAGATTGGAGCTCTTCATAATCTTATCAATTTGAACTTATCTTATAACAATCTTACTTGTAAGTTATAGATCTTGCAAATTCACTCAATTTTAAAATGTTGCTTTTTATAACCTACAATATATTTGAAATTCAAATGACTAGCTTTGATAGGTACCATTCCAACTCAAATTGGAGTTCTTCATTATCTAGATGTTTTGGACTTATCTAATAATAATCTTACTAGTAAGTTATATACCTTCTATTCTCACACAAGCAAAGCCAATTAGTGGTATTCATACAAAATTTAATTTAAAAAAAAGAGTAAATGAATAAGGACACCTCGTAAACATGGTGCCACACTCCTGTCAAGAACTGGTGAGCATATTCTTTCATTATACATCCACACCTTCTTCCCCTTCGCAATTATTTAACCCCACATACTTTAATTTTCATTAGCGAAAGGAATAAAGGAAATATTAGCACGGATAAAATAGCCCCCCTCTTTCATCATTTATATGATTTTAGTATGATATGTAAGTGTGAAACAAGTGGTTGGGTAACATGTGAGGTCCAGTTAAGCAGTCTTGTAACAAGAAACTTCAGAGATAGTTATTTAGCTTTAATTTAAGGGGGTTGTAATGTAAACCTAGACTGTCTAGTTTTCAACCTTCAAGCTTAATAGGTTTGTACATGACATAAGAGGGTCTATTCTCTAACTAAATCTTTAAGGCAAAGTAGTTCTTTCAACAATATAATTGATTATCAAAGTGAACATCAATAAATAAGGCGGTGCAACTGGTCCGGGTGTAAGATTTATTGATCTTAAATGATGATTATCTCTAAAAATGTCAAGTGGAGAGGACTGATTAGCATAATTTTGATAGGTCACCCCTCAGTAATCAATTGGAATGAGCCATTAGTCAAATTTCCAAATTCAGCTGGGATTTTTCTAGTCATACTATCACTAAAAAGTTCCCTGACAGAGATAAGAACAAAAATGTAGATTTGAGCAGAAGGAAAAAGTCTAAACAAATAGTTATATGGTGATAGAATATGAGCCAAACTTGGGTAAGGACCTGTTGTGTTCAATGGTTGTCATAAAGTGATGATTGAAGCAAGGACACAAAACATCATTGATAATTGTCTGGTATGTAGAACCTTTGCTTTAGCAATAATTTATATAATCATCTCTAAACGCCAGTTGATGTCAAGCATAAGCTTGGGAAGAGTAAGAGACTGCAAAAGTTGATAATGCAAAACTGCTCTAGAAGATCATTAAGTGTCTTAAACAATTAGAGGAGGAGCAAGATGCCTTAGAACATCAACACCATGAACTAGAGAGTTTATCAAATTATAGCACCAAACAGTGATGGACCACAAGATTTATGAATAATAGATAGCAATAGTCATGATGATAACTAAGTAGATAAATTTTTTAGTTCTTCCTTTGCATAGGAGGAAAGGTTGGGATAATCTTAAATGATTCAAAACCTTAAGTCTTGAAATCACCCCACTTTTAGTATCTGTTCCTTTCAAGATGGAAGGTTCAGAATTGAAGTAATGAAGATCAACAATCTTAAGGTAGCGTCTAAGATAAATGATAGTCAATTTAGTTTTCAAGTCTTTTTCTTAAAAATATTACGTGTTAATTGTTATGTCTTAATTTTATATCCATCTTCATAACATTTAGTGAGAATTACTGAGGTCCCAAGGAAAAAATAATTATAAAAAAGTTTCAATGGCAAATGAGTAATATTCACTTCCTACCCAGAATTTGTCATTGTAGGTAGCTATATTGTTATTAGGATGTTTTAATAATTATGTTTGATCTTAAAAAATGGCAAGAATAGACCTTAGAAATAGAAAAATTACAAATAGGGACCCATTACAATAATAATAATATTGGTTTTAATTACAATTCATAAGCAAATAACAACAAATTTTGCGAATGGGTTCTTGTACACAATTTTTAAATTTTCAAAAAAAATTTGTGATTTTTTTTGAGATTTTATAGTAATTCTCTCTTAACATTTAATAGGGACTTGTTAATTTTTTTTGTTTTAATCTTTCTTACTCTATCATCATTTCTACGTTTGTCAGCCTTTAGCGGACAACTATAAATTTATTATGCTTTTATAAGAAAAATATTAGTTAGATTCTATTATTGGTGGGTAGATGAGTTGAAGAATCCAAGACAGACCAACATTTTTATCCATAATGCAACGCGTTTTCTTTGTCTTTTTTTTTTCTACTCTTATCTTGGAATATCTTGTTGGTGAGTTATATATCTTTCGTTTCTACTCTTACCTTGCAAATTCACTAAATTTTGAAATATTATATTTACCTCCATATAACCTAATACCTCTATTGACAGGGATCATTCCATCCCAAATAGGAGCTCTTCGAGATCTCACTAATTTAGACTTGTCTTTTAACAATCTTACTGGTGAGTTATCTATCTTTCATTTCTTCTCTTACCTTGTGAATTCACTGAATTTTGATATACCGTGTTTACCTCCACGCAACCTAAACCTATCTTTTAATAATCTTATTGGTGAGTTATGTATCTTTCATTTCTATTTTTACCTTACAAATTCACTAAATTTTGGAATATTATATTTATCTCCACACAACCTAATACCTCTGTTGATAGGGATCATTCCATCCCAAATAGGAGCTCTTCGAGATCTCACTAATTTAGACTTGTCTTTTAACAATCTTACTGGTGAGTTATCTATCTTCCATTTCTTCTCTTACCTTGTGAATTCACTGAATTTTGATATACCGTGTTTACCTCTAGACAACCTAAACCTATCTTTTAATAATCTTATTTGTGAGTTATGTATCTTTCATTTCTATTTTTACCTTGCAAATTCACTAAATTTTGGAATATTGTATTTACCTCCATATAACCTAATACCTCTATTGACAGGGATTATTCCATCCCAAATAGGAGTTCTTCGAGATCTCACTAATTTAGACTTGTCTTTTAATAATCTTACTGGTGAGTTATCTATCTTCCATTTCTTCTCTTACCTTGTGAATTCACTGAATTTTGATATACCGTGTTTACCTCCACGTAGCCTAAACCTATCTTTTAATAATCTTATTGGTGAGTTATGTATCTTTCATTTCTATTCTTACCTTGCAAATTCACTTAATTTTAGAATATTGTATTTACCTCCACACAACCTAATACCTCTATTGATAGGGATCATTCCATTGCAAATAAGAGCTCTCCAAAATCTTGCTTATTTGAACTTGTCTTCTAACAGTCTTACTGGTGAATTATGTATCTTTAATTTCTACTCTTACCTTGCAAATTCACTAAATTTTGAAATATTTTATTTACCTCCACACAGCCTAATAATTCTATTAGCAGGGACCATTTCATTATAGATAGAAGCTCTTTATAGTCTTATCAATCTAAACTTGTCTTATAATAATCTCACTGGTAAGCTATGTATCTTTTATTCTACTCTTGCAAATTTACTCAATTTTGAAGTATTATATTTACCTCCATATAACCTAATACACTCTATTGATAGGGATCATTCCATTACAGTTAGGAACTCTTCATAATCTCATTAATTTAGACTTGTCTGATAACAATCTTACTAGTGTTATGTACCTTTTACTTCCAATGCTACCATGAAAGTTCACTAAATTTAGTAATATTATATTTACCTTCACATAACCTAATATCTTTATTGATAGGTATCTTTCCATCAGAGACAGGAACTCTTCAGAATCTCGCTCATTTGGACTTGTCTTATAACCAAATTACTAGCTAGTTCTTTTCTACTCATACTACCATGAATTTTAATTTGATGAAGAAAACCTTGGACTATATTTGCAACTTAAAGGAATATGTTTTAACAGGTATCATTCCATCTCAAATTGAAGGCCTTCAATATCTCCAAGATCTAAATTTGTCACATAACAATATTATTTCAAGTAAGTTACCTCTCATCCATCACCACAAAAAAAAAAAAGACATTTGATGATGTCTTTTGGTGGGAACTTTAAAAAGTCACCACTAAAACTTAACTTTCTACAATGACAATAAAAGTCGTTGCTAAAAGTATGACTTTTAATGGTAACTGTTATAGTCACTATTGAAAGTTAGAGTTTCAGTAGCAACTTTTTAAACTCATCGATAAAGGTGACAACTTTCAGAACATAGTTGATGCTGGAAGTTAGACTATCAGTAGCAACTTATTGTCACCACTAAAAGTTAGACTATTAGCGGTGACAATAATAGTAGCTACTGAATGTGATACTTTCAGCAACGACTTATTTTGTTGCCACTGATTAGTATCAGCAATGGTTGTTACAGCAATGACTTGGTGACAACAAAGAGTTGCCACTGAAAACCTTCAATGACAACTTTTATTGCAGCTGAAAATCAAAATTTTTGTAGTGGATATCCAACTAAAAAAAAATTAAGAAATAATACATTAAAGAGATGTTTTAAAGGATTGCAATAATTAGCATGTTTTGGGTAAAAAAAATCTATATTTTGAAAAAATCATTTTTAAGCTTTATATGATATGAATTATTCAAATATGATAATTAAAAAAATATTGAATGGTCTATGAATTAACTACAATAATAATACCGTTATATGACTTGTCAACCATGTTAGAAAAGTTAAAAAATTACCAATTTATTAGGCACTAAAAAATCTCTCAAAATTAAAATATCTCTCAGGTCATATGATGATTATCATTATTAGAGTTGTTACTAACATTAAAGAGTTGTTAAAAAAAATTTACTTTCACAATTAACATGTTTTTTTTCAAATTGAAGTATCATTCTATTGTTATTTTGCTTATAAATTAATCACAATAATAAAGAACAAGCATGGACAAGCTTATGGCTGTAATGGGAAAGACTAGTTTAGCGAAGCTTTCAAAGTGATGGTAAGCTTTTGTCATTTGTAAACACATTACTATAATAATAGCTAACCTTTCTATTTATAAGGACTTTGCACTCAATTCATGATCACTTCTATTAGTTATTATTAAGTGATGCCATTATTTTAATTTGTTTACCAATGCTATTGCTACTATTATGACCATAGAAGAGAAGGACATACTGCTGGAGAGCAAATGGTGGAATATCAACGATAGTGGGTCTAACTATCATTGTGACTGGCATGGCATATCTTGCAATCTCTTTGAAAATGTGATTTCAATTGACCAGCCAAGAATCCATTCAAAGCAACCTCAGCTAGCAGATCTCAACTTCACTATATTAGAAAAACTAGAATATTTAAATCTTTCTAGAATGGGGATAACAGGTACAACTCTAATTCAAATTAGAGCTCTTCATTCATCCATGTGATATTAACACTTGTCTTATAATAATCTTACTTTCATTCCACCCCTGCCACCTTACTTGTTTAGAATTGCTCAACTTGAATAAAAACAATCTAGATAAAACCATTCCTTTAGTATCGTGTTTTATGACAAATATCAAAGACTTATGTTTGTACACAAACTTATTCACTACATTATAAAATATATTATATTTAATTTTTCCTGGAACGGTGATTGGTATAATTCCAACTCATATAAGAGCTCTTTAAAATCTCAATTACATGGACTTGTCTTGCAATAACCTTATAGGTATCCTACCTTCCACCTCAATCTTATTTAGATTTGCTAGATTTGAGCATAAATAAGATAGTTGGAGTCATTCTTTTAACTTTTGGGTTTTATGACAAATCTCTAAAACTTATATTTATACTCAAATTTATTTACTGCAGGTGATACCCCTTCTTCAATTTTTGCTCTAAGAGATTTATATCACTTTGATGTTTCTCAAAATCAATTAAGTGGTAGCATGCTAAAAAAATTTGGAATAGTTTTCCAACACTCTTACTTAACTACTTTCCACCTATGTAGACCTTATTTGTTTGGAATTGTTCAATATGAATAGTCATTCATTTAGCATTGCGTTTTATGACAAATATCAAAGGCTTGTATTTGTGCAGAAATTTATTTACTACATTATAAAAACTAGCACTATATTTGAATTTTCATGGAATGGTGATAGGTATTATTCCAACTCAGATAGGAGCTCTTCAAAATCTCATTTCTCTGGATTTATCTTGCAATAACCTGAGAGGTGTGCTACCTTCCACTATTGCCAAATTTATCTAGAATTGCTAGATTTGGGTAGAAACAAAATAGCTGGAGTTATTCTTTAAACTTTGGATTTTATGATAAATCTTGACAACTTATATATATACTCAAATTTATTCATTGCAGGTTATATCCCTTCTTCAATTTTCAATTTGAGAGATTTACAACACTTTATTGTTTCTCAAAATCAATTAAGTGGTAGCATACCAGAAAAATTAGCAAATTTCAATAATCGGTCTTATATAGACGTCTCCCAAAATAATCTGAGTGGAAACATACCATACTTAAATGATCATTTTCATTTTAATGGTAACTTTAGTCACAACAAATTCAATGGAATACTATCATCTAGTATATGCAGTGCTCCACCATTGTGTAGCATTGATTTGAGCTACAATAGTATCTCTGGTAGCATACCTACAGAACTTTGTAGGCTACAGTACATCAACTTGTCATACAATCTTCTTAGCGGCTATGTTCCAAGTGAAATCTATAGCTGTTTTCATTATGATTGTTTCAAGGGCAATAAAGAATTACTTGGTCTAGAGAAGATACATAAAGGCTCAAAGTCTTTGTTGAAAATCATTATTCCTTTGACAAGTTTTCTTGTCATCACATTTGTTCTGGGTTTCATCTTATTCGAATCATTCAGAAAGAACAAGAAATCCATAAGGGGTACAAGAGAAGCAAAAAATGGGGATTTGTTTTCCATATGGAATTATGATGGGAAAATTGCGTATGAAGACGTCATTGAAGCAACAGAGGACTTTGATATCAAATATTGCATTGGAACAGGTGCCTATGGAAGTGTTTATAGAGCACAACTTCCAAGTGGAAAAATCGTGGCATTGAAAAAACTTCATAGAAGAGAATATGGAAACACATCTTTTGCCAAGAGTTTTCACAACGAAGTGAAGATGTTGAGTGAAATTCGACATCGCAATATCGTAAAGCTTCATGGTTTTTGCTTGCATAGTCAATGCATGTTTCTCATCTATGAATACATGGAAAGAGGAAGCCTTTTTTATGTGTTGAATAATGATAATGAAGCAAAAGAGTTGAATTGGAGTAAGAGAGTGAACGCCATTAAAGGAATAAGAAATGCTTTGTTGTATATGCATCATGACTGTGCTCCTCCAATTATCCACCGAGACATAACAAGCAATAATATATTGTTGAACTCAAACATGGAGGCTTTTCTATCGGACTTTGGTACAGCTAGAATCATTGATCCAAATACATCTAATCAAACTCTTTTGGTTGGTACTTATGGTTATGTTGCCCCAGGTGAGCTTTTCATATTCTCTACTACTACTCCTTCTGTATTGTATTTTACTTTTATAGTATATTACTTATCTTGGGATGGATACATAATTTATTTAATTTTTGGGCCATTGCAGAGCTTGCATACACCTTAGTTGTTACTGAAAAATGCGATGTTTATAGTTTCGGGGTGGTGATATTAGAAACAATTATGGGAAGACATCCTGGAGATTTGATATTATCTTTGTCAAAGACTTGTACAGGAAGCATTTTGCTAAAGGATATTTTAGACTCACGTCTCCCTTTGCCATCATGGAAAGATGCGAAAGACGTGACTTTTTTGGTCGCAATAGCATTATCATGCTTGAACCCGTCTCCCAATTCTCGACCATCAATACAAAAAGTGTCTCAAAGGCTTTTATCTTCCAACCTTCCATTAGCCTTTCCTTTCAACAATATCTCAATCCAAGATTTAGTGAATGAAGATATGCCAATAATACAGTAACAAATTGGGAGATTTGGCTCATTGTTTACTTTGTACCTCAGACGAAACCTTTAAATACTTGCTTCAAAGTCTAGATTTGAAGTTTGCCATATGTTTAATTTGTTGCAATTGATATTTGTCTTATTCTATTTAAGTAATAAGGTGTCAAAATTGAATTATAAGAAATGTATACACAGAAGCAACTTAACTAAACTCACCTCCACCCAGAATATTTTTGTTACTAAAGTTGTCTATTGCAACTTGAAACTTTTCAAGCTGACCAAAATGAGTTTGAAGGGCCTTCATAGATCAGCTGCTAGTAAAAAGGCAAAATGTCAATAAATTGATTATCATTGTCATATAAATCATCAATAATTATATATAGCATATTTTCCATTATTCAACTTATTACTAGGAACATCATAGAAATAATGTTGTTGTCTCCTCTTCCATTAATAAACATTTAGAGCAATAATAGCTCCAGTAGCACTATTGCCTAAAACTGTTAAGTGGAACAAAGTGATCAGCAAAATTTTGATATGTTCCTGCTCATTAATGACAATGAGCTCACACTTCATCATTACACACACACACACAGATATATATATATATATATAAACTTAATTTCTACATTTACATAAGATCATTGAAATTTAGCATAAACACTCACAGGACTTGCGGTGAATTAAAAGTAGTCAATGTCATGGGAATGAATCCTATCAAGCTAGTGTTATGGAGACGCCAATTTCAGAGAGCATGGAGGATTAGTTTGTGAATAATAGCATGCTAAGGTAGAGAGATATGAAAGTAATGGGTAAACATTTTATCATTTAATAAGGTTTAGAATGTGTTACTCCAGTTCTGGTAACATACGACTTGTTCCTAGGAAAGTTTTTTTTTTTTTGAGTGAGCTAGGAAAGTTAATTTACTAAAGCAACAAAATCCACCATTGACTTGAAATTTCTTGTCATAAATATTCCCCACAATTTAACTTTAGTTATGCTATGCAACATTAATAACTTACATTGCTTCTGTGTATGAAAACAACTAATGAAATTTTGGGATGGAATAGAAAGCAGTTAGAAGACAATCAATCTATTCATTGCAGAGGATAAGAAATAATAGAGCTTGGAATTCAACTATTAATTTATCTTGGAATTAATGATCATTTGATTTGCAAGCTCACTTTTATTCATACTTCCCAGAATACATCAAAAACAAAACAAAAATCCCCCTTCACAATTTACTGTGAGTAAGATAAATTTACATGGAAAAAGATCAAGAACAAGACTACAGGTGTTTTTTCTTCTTCTTGTTGCTTGCCCTCAACTAGGCATGCTCAAAGCCTTAATAACTATTTGAATGATAACAATCCAATGTTAAGAAGAGCAAGCAAGATGTCGTGCAAAAAAAAAAAAAAGTAGTTTTTGAAGCTTGCTCAATGTTTTTGGGATGCTACTAGATATGTGATTCATGTGTAGATCCAAGCTCAACAAACTTGTCAAATATCCAAATTCATCTCGGATTTGTGCAATAATATTATTACTAAAAAAATTTCCTAACATAGAAAAGAACAAAAATTCAGATTTGAGCAAAAAGAAAGGCCCCAACGAATAGTTATATGATGACAGAATATGAGTCCAAATTCAGTAATTAGCTGTTGAATCTGATGGTTGATAAAGTGAGGTTCATTATATCTTTTGTCTTAGTCCATCCAATGAAGCACCCCTTTGATCTCAGGATATTCTCTTTATTTTCTAGAGTTTCTTTCCTGTGTAATAATAATTAAAATATATGCATTTCTTTTCAACCAAGCCATTGGGATGGACTGATGGTTTTGAAGTGAGAAAATAATTCTTAAAAATTGACAGTTAGAATATAATTTTTGTTTTAGACTTTATTCATATTAAAATATTAATTTAGAAAAAAATAGATTAAATATGGACTGTTTGATTTTTAATTTGATCAGTTTAGATTTTGAAACTAAACCCTCCTAACATGAGATCATTTGCATTTATCTAATACTCCCTCTGGTTCGATTGATAAGTTTCAAATTTAGAGAGGAGTATGATCTATTTTATAAGCTTCAATTTATGGTTTATCTTAATATTTGATATATTGTTTTCAATGTTACCCTTAATTATTTCTATATTTTATATTTCCCCACATATTCTCCTTCATCCTTTGTTTCATTTATTATAAGTACATATTTAAGAACAAAAGTATATTTTTAACTTATTTATTATTTTTAACTAATTTTAACTCTATTTATTATTCGTAAATTAGTTATTTAAAACTTATAATGAGTAGTAGAGTGAGTAATTCTCTAGTATGTATTTTGGTTTTGTCGTCAATTCTCTAACATATACTCCTCTGGCTCTATTTATAAGGTAGAGAAAGAATATTTTTTTAGTTACATTTACGAGTCATTTCATTAAATTTTTAATATGAATATACTATTTTGTCTTTTTTTTATTATAGTGTAGATATTTATTTTTTTAAAATGTTGTATATATTAAATAGGGATACGGTTAAAAAATTGTTATATTTTAAATAAGAATTAATGCAATTCAAGTTTTTTTTTGTCTATATAAAATATATTGGAAGTTCTTTATAAATAGAATCAGAGGAATATTACTCTCATCAATATTTTTTTTCATATGGCTTTACTAACAAGTTTGTATAAATTGAAAATTCTGGTCAAAATTAATTAAAGTTTTTAAAATTTCGAAATCACCTAAAATTATTTTGTCCAAAAAATAAAAATAAAAATAAAAATGAAAACATCATTGAAGTTGGCATTGCCCATCGCACACGTTATGATTGTTATGTCCGCCTGTTTTGAGCCATACACGCTCCAATGACTTTGGCATTGACGATGACTCATTAAATACGTCTTTCAATAGGATTGTTTCGAATAGGATTGCTTCCAATCAGAGGATGCTTATGGTTCAGCCCCCAAAAAAAAGTCTTTCATAAGATGTAGAAAAAGGTGAAAAGTTAAGTGGTTTTTTGTTTGTATAAAATGAAAGGCATCAAAATATACTCTTCCAACTAGTAATATAAAACTTAATTATTAAGTTAATTTTAATCTTAAATATAAGACTTGATTTTCATATTTATCAGTTTTTCTTAAATTACTCTTATAGATATTCTCTCAACTATAATCAATAAGTCAGGGAGAAAGGATATTAAGAAAAATGATTATAGTATTTTAAAAAAAAACATATTGTATTTTTTATAATTAATTAACTTATCTAACTTTTTTAATCTAATCAAATTAGTTAAATAAGTGTTATATTAAAAATCAGAGGAGTATTATATATTGAATGCAGCGTCGATCAGGCATAGCATTAAAGTTAAACTAGCTCAGCTTTCATCATTTTGAGTTGGTGATTCAGAATGATAATTAAATGGGAAAATGACACTACGGTCCCATGCAACACAAAATACTACCAAAAGGTCCCAAGAAATTTGGTAATGATTCTTAAGTCCCAAAAGGACTTGAGTGTAATTTGGTGAATTGTAAAAAGACACCTCTGCCCCTGGTGAGATGTACCCCACTAACTGAAAGCTACCCTGTTTTTCAGTCTAAAAATCGGCACTCCATATGCAGGAAGCAAGAGGAAAAAAAAACCCAAACTTTATTCTGCTTCTTCCCTCATTCCCATCTGAAATTCTCATCTACTCCATTAATGTCAATCATTAGCAAAAAATCGCTTGTGGTTTTGATTTGGTGTGTGTTTGGTCATTCAAGTTGGGGTTTTATTATAGGTGGGTAGGGTGATTATGGGTGTTCTATTTTTAGGTATATTGTGGGTGGGTTGAAGGTGGGCTTGTCCTGTCTGGGGATGGTTCAGGGGGAATTGACGAGAAAGATGAAGGTTGGTGTGGTTAGAAACCCTTACTGCAAAATAGGAAAATATGTTGTCAATATGGGTCGTGACAATTGTCAATATAGTTTCTTGACTTGTCAATAGTAATAGCATTGTACAGATTTACATTAACTGATTTTTTAAATTTTTTACAGAAAGGCCATGACCTTTTGTACTCTTGACTCATTGGTAGAGGTCACAAAAAGAGGAAGAAAAGGCAACAAAGAAGGGTGAGTAGTTACATAAGGCAAAAGAAAAAAAAAAAAAGAAAGTCACTTTGATCCTAGACAAATGATGGCAAAAGACTTTTTTGGTAAATAAAAGTGACATAATTTTTTTTTGTAGATGTCACAACACACACAAATAATTAGTTTGATACTAGATATATGCAACTATATATATTTTTTAATGGGCTATAAAATCAGTGTAATTACATGTATATGAAGTTGTAAATAAAAGTTAGCTATATATTACATTCTGGTGCATAGTTAGTTGTCATTATCCACACCCTTCATTGTTAATACATGCTTCGTCACTTGTCACTTATTACACCATCAGTTGTCAATTAATGTGCTGATATAAATTAAAAAAAAATATGATTTTTGTTACATAATATTATACAACGTTATACAATATCACTAATTCCTTAAAACTAATCCATTTTTTATAATGTGATATAGAATAATTATTAAAAGCCAATCATCACTGATATGAAATCATAAAATCACTTGTCATGAATGACATATTCACTTGTTAATGGTTTTGCTTTGTTTTGATGTTAGTTTAGTAGTAAAGGAAGAAAAAGATAAAGGTGAATGTGGGTAGAAACTCTTAGCAGGAAATAGGATATTGTGTTGTCAATCAGGCCGCGATAGTTGTCAATGTGTGCCACGACAGTTCTTAACGTAGCTCCTTGACTTGTCAATGACAGTTGCGTGATTCTTGATGCAGGTTTAAATTACTGATGATGACTACATCTAGAAAGCATCTATTTTGCTTTGTTCATATAGGGAGAAAGTTTATAAATGATAGAAAAGATGATATGAGATATGTGGGAGATAGTGTAAGAACAACAAATATAAAAGAGGACACAAGTTATGAAGAATTGAAAGAAATTATATTATCAATTGCTGGAAAAGAAAGTAACTCATTTCTTTTGAAATTTTCAGTTGTGTATAGCTCAACAACACCCAGTGTAGAAATTAAAAACCTGAGTTATCTAAAACAACAAGTAATATAACAGGAGTTAATGACAAGTGATATAGCAATTTCATAACAAATGAATGTGTGGATATTAACAATTGATATTCAACATTTTTACAACTAAAGGTGTCATTTATTTATAATATTAAGTAATATTTGCACTAAAATATAATTATTAAGAAGAAGGTGTTACGGAAATTTATGTTCAATTGATAAGAGATAGTGCCTTCATTAACAAGTCACAGTATCACCATCGACAATTCATAGTACCACCATTGACAAGTTAGTGTGCTACCATTGACAACTGATAATCCGCCGTGGCATCTGACCATATCTACCGCGATGCCCCCATCTATCCCAAAGAGCTGCCATTCTGTATAAGGCGCTGCGGCGCCCAACCCTTTCAAGAAGTTATTTGGTGAACAACAAGTCACAGTGCTACCATTGACAAGTCAGTGTGCCACCATTGACAAGTCACAGTGCCACCATTGACAAGTCACAGTGCTACTATTGACAAGGCACAATGTGACCATTGACAAGTCATAGTGGCACCATTGACACTTTATTAATAATGATTATATATGACAATATAACCAAAATATAATATGACAGAGTAATTGAAAATATCACATAGTACTAAAACAGGTTATGTAACTTGAATTTATATTGTTGACAACTTACATCAGCAAATTAATTGACAAGTCACAGTGCTCCATTGACAAGTCATAACAAGTCTAATGACAATGCAGGATGCGGGTAATAACAACTGAAATGACAGCAGAATCTAACATGCCAAGTTACACTGAAACTATTAACAAGTAAATATGTTGTTCATGACAAGTGATTTTATGACTTTATATCAGTAATGATTGACTTTTAATAACTATTCTATATCACATTATAAAAAATGGATTAGTTTTGAGGAATTAGTGATATTGTATGATGTTGTATAACATTATGTAACAAAAATCATATTTTTTTAAAATTTATATCAGCACATTAATTGACAACTGATGGTGCAGTGAGTGACAAGTGACGAAGCATATATTGACAATGAAGGGTGCGGATAATGACAACTAACTATGCATCAGAATGTAATATATAGCTAACTTTCATTTACAACTTCATATACATGTAATTACACCGATTTTATAACCCATTAAAAAAACATATAGTTGCATGTATCCAGTATCAAACTAATTATTTGTGTGTGTTGTGACATCTACAAAAAAAAATTTATGTCACTTCTATTTACGAAAAAATTCTTTTGCCATCATTTGTCTAGGATAAAAGTGACTTTTTTTTTCATTTTTTTGTTTTGGCTTATGTAACTACTCACCCTTCTTTGTTGCCTCTTCCTCTTCTTTTTGTGACCTCTACCAATGAGTCAAGAGTACAGAAGGTCATGGCCTTTGTGTAAATCTGTACAATGCTGTTACTATTGACAAGTCAAGGAGCTATATTGACAACTGTTGCGGCCCATATTGACAACATATTTTCCAATTTTGCAGTAAGGGTTTCTAGCCACACCAACCTTCATCTTTCTCGTCAATTCTCCCTGAACCATGCCTAGACAGAACAAGCCCACCTTCAACCCACCCACAATATACCCAGAAACAGAACACCCATAATCACCCTACCCACCTATAATAAAACCCCAACTTGAATGACCAAACACACACAAAACCAAAAACACAAGCGATTTTTGCCAATGATTGACATTAATGGAGTGGATGAGATTTTCATATAGGAATGGGGGAAGAAGCAAAATGAAGTTTGGGTTTTTTCCCTCTTGCTTTGTAATATCCTAAATTTTATTTAGGTCCAAAAAAAATTAAAAATATATATAGATATAATAATATTTTATTATAATATTTAAAAAAAGGGTGGTGGAAAGTTTGAGGAGGGGGTTGGGGGTTAGGTTTGAAACCCCCCCTCCCCCAATAAATGTGTGGAGGTGTTAAATACTCTCCCACAATTCATTCCCCCGGTAGGCGCAAGAAGAAAGAGAGAGAGAAAGTTGGAGTGTGCGTGAGAGAGAGGAGCATACTGGTGAAGGAGAGGGTAAGCTTTGAAGATATTTTAGGTACATAAAATTACTTCTTTTTATTAAACTTTCTTTATGTATATTTCCTGTATATTTTGAGCTTCTTATTTACATTATTACTATAGTGATTGGAGAAAATTTTGAGACTTATATGTGATATAAGTATTGAGTTTTGATAAAAGATGATTATAGAAATTTAGAAGTAAATGAGTTGTTAATTTTAATCAGTTTAGATTTCTCTATTTGTTAGTTTTAGTATTTAAATTAATTTATTTAGTTGAAAATCTGTTATTTATGAGGTATACCATATTTTTACTGATTAAATTTAAGTTAAATAAATTATTTAGATTGTTTGATATATTATTGAGATTTTAATCGGTTTAGATTTATTTATTGGGTGACTGGAGGTTTTAAAATAATTATTGTAGCTAAAAAGTTTATTATTTATGGAAAAGAAATATATATATATATATATATATGGTAGTTATACCATTAAAGTTTTGATTAGATTATTTATTTATAAATATTTGAAGTATTATTGAATTTTTAATAATTTGATTTTGAGGTTTAAACTTAAAATAAGATTTTTAGAATTTAGAACATAATAATTTTATATTTGGAAATTGTGGAAAATCCTTTTTATTAAGGTAAATAATTTGGAGGTGGTAAATAAATAATTTGGGTTGTTAGAAATTGTAAGTTGTTTCTAAAGTACTTAATAATTTTTGGGTTATGAGAGTTGCGGGAATTTAGAATAAAAATTTAATTAAATTAGAAATTTAACTAACATAGAGAAGTTTAATTAAATAATTATTTAATTAGTTTATATTAATATGTGGTTATATTAATTGTGTAGATTAATTATTGGTTGAGCAAATGATTAATTATGTAGTAATCCTTAATATTGCTTTGGCGAGAGGTACCACTTTCCACTTGTTATATGTGCTAATATGTTGTTTGTGAGTATTTTGTTATTTTTAAATAATATTTGTTATTTGGAACTCGAGTAGATATATTATACTTTTGAGCTATGAAAAATTGTCTTGTGGGATTTTTGAAACTGTGATTGAGAAGTTTGGAAAAGATATATGATTTATATCTTGTGGATTATACTGGGAAAAGATTGAGACATTTTTGTTATATTGTGAATGGTTGGTTGTTGTTTGGATTTTGGATTGAGCTCTATCCTACCACGTGGTAAGGCCGCCATTGGTGCACATTGGTGGGCTTCTTATTCGTCCCTAGAATAAGGAATAGACCTTTGTGGCTTTTTATTCATCCCCCAATGTGTGGGATATGCCTATAATAAGGGATGGACCTTTGTGACTACTTATTCGTCCCTAAAGTGTGGGATAGGCCTATATGTCGGATTGATCCCTCATATTGAGGGATAGACTTATGTGGCTTGTGTGTTAGGCCCTGTAATGAGGGTTTGGATGATTGAGATTATTTGAATATACATATTTGTATTTTCATTGATATATATATTGAGATTTAATAATTATCCCACTTGACACCTCACGAGCACATGTTAGTATGTATGATGAGTTGGAAAGTTGGTTACGAGACATTTGTCTCACCCCATGGTTTTTACTATCTCAGGTGATAGTTCAGGTGATGGCCCATCAGGGAAGGCTCCGGAGGCATAGTGTGCTGTTGTAGCTTGTATAGCCTCCCTGCTTTTGTTTTATGTGTTGACTTGTTATATATTGCCACATAGGACCCATATACTCTAATGCTGTAAACTAATACTTTTAATTACTACTATCTGATTTGGGGGGTCATTGGAAGGCCAGAGATATTTAAGACTTTGCGTATTACACTCATTTGATAGTGTTGACTTTTGACTAATGGGTTCCATGACTTATATTAAAATGTTTTATCAGTTTGTGTGTTTGAAAGTGTAAGTTTGGTTTGGGCTAATGGTTGAATGATATTTCTGGACTTTGAAAGTCTAAAGCCCAAGTGAACGATCGATGTGGCTCGTAATATAAGTTTATTCCTTTTAACAATGATAGCGATTTTAAAATGTTAAGGTTTTTTCTTTTCTATCATGGTTAATTATTCGAATAGATTGAAAATTTTGATCTAAATGGGTTTTAAAAGAACGATTGTCACATGCTTCCTGCGTATGGAGTGCCAATTTTTAGACTAAAAAATAGGATAGCTTTCAGTTAGCGTGGGTGCATCTCACCAAGGGCAGATGCGTCTTTTTTCAATTCACCAAATTGCACTCAAGTCCCTTTGGGACTTCAGAATCATTACCAAATTTTTTAGGACCTTTTTGTAGTATTTTGTGTTGCATGGGACCTCAATGTTATTTTCCCTAATTAAATTCCAATAGGGCGGGCTGCCACAACAACGCGTTTTATTTATCATTTTTCCCTGCGTTTTTTCCCCATAACAGTCATGGTTAATTTATCATTTGACACGTCTTTAGCATCATTTAAGAATTTTGGTGGAGTCAGCATATTCTCAAGTTAAGTTAGTCTTGAGATGGGCCAAGAGCCATACAAGGAATAACCTTTTAATAAGTGCAGTTTTTTATATTTGAATTTGTGTTTTTTTTAGATGAGTGAGACCACTACCATCTTAACTAATAGTTTGTTGGTAGAGTCATATAAATATAAATTTGTCTCGTAAATTTTCACTTATGACTGCCAGGCATCTGGAAGTTTCTTTTCTTTTTGTTTTTTTTGGGTATAAATTTGCCTCGGAAGTGTAAAATTATAGTAAATTTTCCCCTACTGTTAGAAAGTAACGTTAATTATATTGGTTAAATAGTAATATTAACTGTTAATATTTTTAATATTAAGGGATAAATTTGTTATGATTTTAAACTTTCAGGATAGATTTGCAATAAAAAAAAAACTCACAAACACTCGGCGTTTTTTAGTTAAAACTTTCGAGACAAATTTGCATATTAACTCTTTACAAATTTAAATTTCTTCTAAACATATAAATTAAATAATTAATTTGTAAAATAACTTTTTTATTAGCTCTTATATTTAAAATTAGATGAGTTTTATTTTTAATGAAAATTAAATTATCTTCCAATATAAATTCCAATAGGGCGGGCTGCCACAACAACGCGTTTTATTTATCATTTTTTCCTGTGTTTTTTTCCCACAACAGTCATGGTTAATTTATCATTTGACACGTCTTTAGCATCATTTAAGAATTTTGGTGGAGTCAGCATATTCTCAAGTTGCGTTAGTCTTGAGATGGGCCAAGAGCCATACAAGGAATAACCTTTTAATAAGTGCAGTTTTTTATATTTGAATTTGTGTTCTCTTTTTTAGATGAGTGAGACCACTACCATCTTAACTAATAGTTTGTTGGTAGAGTCATATAAGTATAAATTTGTCTCGTAAATTTCCACTTATGACTGCCAGGCACCTGGAAGTTTCTTTTCTTTTCTTTTTTTTTTGGGTATAAATTTGCCTCGGAAGTGTAAAATTATAGTAAATTTTCCCCTACTGTTAGAAAGTAACGTTGATTATATTGGTTAAATAGTAATATTAACTGTTAATATTTTAATAGTAAGGGATAAATTTGTTATGATTTTAAACTTTCAGGATAGATTTGCAAAAAAAAAAAAAAAAACTCACAAACACTCAGCGTTCTTGAGTTAAAACTTTCAAGACAAATTTGTATATTAACTCTTTACAAATTTAAATTTCTTCTAAACATATAAATTAAATAATTAATTTGTAAAATAACAAACTTTTTTATTAGCTCTTATATTTAAAATTAGATGAGTTTTATTTTTAATGAAAATTAAATTATCTTCCGATATAAAGACTGAACCTCTCCAATATCATGTGCACTGCTCAAACGATAAGCATTGTTATATTACTATTACGCCACGCCACTCCTTTCTTCCCCATTATTGCCACCCCCATGCCCATAATAGCTGAGGATAAATAGAAACATGCTCTGCTTTAGGGCAACTCTCCAACCTTTCAGCCATTATGTGAAATTAGTACGTAGAAGCATCAAATAAAAACTCAATAATAATTCAATAAACTTGCATTGTATATAACTTATTAAGAAATGGCATGGAGTTTCAATACGGTTGTCAACCTTGTGTAATCATCTTTGCACCCCGGATATAAAGGTGTCTCTGCATCACTACACAAAGTTTCAAAGGTGGACGAGAACTGTGTAGAGGATTCAGACCTTATATCACGAAACATATCCGAAATTCTATCACCAAAGTCTTCATTCACAACCTTCTCATTTGCAGACAGTGTAGTCTTTCTAATTTCTCCATGCCATATCCAATTTGTATACCTCAAATTTATCTCATCACAGATAAGATGCTCTTTTATCTCAGAAATACTTCGTCGACTATTGTTTAAACATTTGACACAAGGACAATAGTACAATCCATCTCTTTTACTAGGGGCATTTCTCTAAGCAAACTCAAGAAACTTTTCAACCCCATCCTCATATTCCTTGCTAATTCTCTTAGCTTTCATCCAACTACGATCCATTGTTCTACAGATTATTTAAACAACACTTTACTATCAATCAAAATTCATAACGAAGAAAAAAAACACAAAATAACAAAATGATTATTTATTACTAAATTATTATATTTATTACAAAAAAATTACCCAAAATTCGAAATAAATATCAAAAAATTATAAAAAAATTTAGGGAAAACCATTTTGCAGGTACCTATAGTTTCATCCAATTTTTAATTTGGTACCTCTCCTTTTTTTTCTTTTTTAAAAATCCTTTAACTTTACACAGTTAACACTGTTAGCCCCTATATTTTGAGAAACACACTGAAGGGCCAATGGGAAAATAGACGACGTTAAAATACCAAGAGGGAAAAAAATTCAGACGGCAGATGTGCACCATCAGTTCTGACAAAGAGGAGAATAGAGGTATATATGCTTCAAATCGAAATAAAAATCGCATCGGAACCAACTAATGTATTCAAATCGAAATTTGAAATCATTTTTCTGTCGAAGGGAGAAGATGAACAGTTGTGATTAATGGGTAAGGAAATTTCTATGTAGAAATCGATTCCCTTCAAGGAAGACAAAGAACCTCTTTTTGAAATCGAATCCTGGAAGCAAATCGGATTTCTCCACACAAGTCGCATTCCCTTTGTTGCATTCACTTCTAATGATGATCTCTAGTTTTAACACTGTCTATTTTTCTGTTGGACCTTCAGTATGCTTCTCCAAATA
The DNA here is from genome assembly GCF_004799145.2 of Neltuma alba. Taxonomy (NCBI): domain Eukaryota; kingdom Viridiplantae; phylum Streptophyta; class Magnoliopsida; order Fabales; family Fabaceae; genus Neltuma; species Neltuma alba. Next base: position 412,402 of record NW_021635275.1, read on the forward strand.
GAGGGGCTAATGGTGTTAACTGTGTAAAGTTAAAGGATTTTAAAAAAAGAAAAAAAAAATAGAGGTACCAAATTAAAAATTGGATGAAACTATAGGTACCTGCAAAATAGTTTTCCCAAAAATTTAAAAACTTCACAACTAATCAACTCTAAACATTTAAACATGTTTCTAATACAGTATATAAGAAGGAATTAAGGTTTTCTCACATCCAATGCCCACCAATCAACGGTTCAACCACATAAAAAATGTAAAATGAACAATACAAGCCAACCACAATGTAAAACTAACAAACCCATTTCATATATAATAGATTTTCATGGCCAAAACATTCAACAAACCAAGAAAAATTGAAAAGAATGAAAGAAGAGGATACTCACAGAGCAGAGAAGATTCAAATGCGAAGTGAGGGCGTTCGAACGGCGGCGGACGCACTACAAGCTCAATGGAGGAGTTTAAATGGTGGGATAGTGGGGGGTATGACCGGTTTTCGGTGGTGGGACAGAGGGGACCACGACCGAGCAAGAATGACTTGAAATGAGGGGCGTTCGAACCACGGCGGACAGCAGCAAAGCACCACAAGCTCAATGGAGGAGTTTAAACGGTGGGATAGTGGCGGGAATGGCCGGTAATGGCAGTTTTTTGGTGGTGAGGCAGAGGGGGACCACAGCACACTGAAGAAATGAGAAAGAAAGTGATGTAAAGTCGAGTGGAGAAGGTAAAGTGAACACACTTTCCACGGCAGTTTTCTTAAATACCGTTGTGGAAAATAAGAGCCTCTTCAACTTATTTACAAAAATGCCACCGCCTTTTTTTCCAGGTCGTTTTTCTGATTAACCGTCGTTATTTTGTGATGTTAAAAGTGTTTTTCCTAATAGTGCAAATTACGACACATTTGACACTTTAGGCGTGCACGCGCGCGTATTGATGCATGTGTGTAGTATGGTTATGAAGGATTTAGGAGAGGGAGGAGGTGGGGCCACCAATAACAGCAACAAAAACAATCTTTAATTTTGTCTAGCATCAGGGGAGGTTTATGGTGTAAACCAAAACTGCATTAAGAATGAGAAAATATAGGAAATCAAAAAAAAAAAAAAGAAGCAAAACAGGAGGACGCGAAGAGTAGACTAATGCCCTGTTTGGTTAAGTGCTTATAAGTAAGTTCATATAAGCTGAAACGAAACTCTCCTCATATACTTATCTTATATGCTGTAAATTATAATAAAAAAACTGTTTTTAAATGATCCATCTCCATTCCAAACAAACACTACAAGATCAAGCTAATTTGATGACTGAGTTATTGGGCTTTTGATGGCTTATTCTTTTTATAGGACTTTATTAACATGGTATAAAAGGGGGGGAAAACATAAAAAGAAGGGAAGAGTACTCCTTGTAGTATCAATTAAACTTAGTAAACTTAATTGAGGTCGTTAGAGTTTATCTTTTAGGATTTGGGTTCTTGTAGTTTAAGCTCATGCTGCTAATAATTAATTGTGCTGATATGACTTAATAGAGTTAAAAATTGTTATGTGGCAAATGGTTTCAATAAAAAAATTGCCAAACATTACTTAGAAGATTTTAAAATTCTAAAATTATCTCAAATAATTTTAGTCAAACAAATAAATAAAATTATCAATGAAATCAAGTCTTCTCATCACATGTGTTATGGTTATATCCATTTGTCTTGAGGAGGTGTCACATCCCGCTGAATCTAGCATTGATAGAAGGAATAAAAAATTTGGTTAAGGGCCAATAGAGAAAGAAGATTGACTAAGAAAGCTAGACATGGTGTGAGACCCAAAAAGAGTATGGACCAACATTTTCAAATTCATTGGTCCAAGAAAGACAAAATGGTAAAATTTGAGAAAAATCTAGAAAATTCCCTAAAAATAGAAAATATGTGAATTAGAGGTTTTAAAACCTCGATGGAGGCCCTAAAGGGGAAAATCATGTGAAAATAAATTATTCCGAAATTTCCTGAATACATAGGTTTTTCAAGAAAATAGTGAAAAATCAAAGAAAAATAATTACTTTAAATAGCTAGAGGTCTCAATAATTTTAGAAAAAATATGGATCAATTATCTAAATATTTATGAGAATTTATAAAATCAATTTTAGGCCTTGAAATTGCAGAAATTATTTTTGGGAAATTATTTCCTCCAGTTTTACTGGTAAAGGCCTAATTAAAAAAAATTCAAAATAAATAGTTAAAGATGGAGAAAAATTCTAAAAACTTCCAGATATTAAAAGAAGATTTTTCATGAAGATAAATAAATTTTTGGAGGCCTAGAAAAATTATAGAATGTTACCAGTGGATAATAACCAATAAAGTTTTGGAATGGTTTGAGATTATGATTTGGTTTGTGGGCCATCTTTTTGGATCATCTTAAACCCTAAGTAGGCCCCACATTGGGCCCAAAGAAGGCCCAATTTTGGGCAAATTCTAGACCCTTCTATTAAATAGAAATAAAGCCCAATTTCAGTCAAAATATCAGTAGAAATATTTTGGAAACTGGACACTTGTCATGATATGATAATTGGGGCATTGGATGGCCCCCCTTGCCATTTTTGCTGGCCAAATTTTGGCCATTGGTGAAAGGGAGATATTAGATTTTTCTCTCTATAAATACCCGCTCATATTGCAATATTTTGGCCAAAAACAGAAAGATATAGGGGAGGTGCTGCCAGACTAAATTCTTGATCTTGAAAGATAGCTACTAACTGAGGGAATTAAGGAGGAAGTGTCCAGCTTTGATCAAGGATTGATTGAGGTAAGTATGAGCCTTGTTTTGATTGGATTTAAAGCTTATTTTGGTTGGAATTTCAAGCTGTAACCTAAGGCTAAGATACTGTCCATTTTTGGTTAATATGTATATGCCTTAGGGAAGGATAGAAACCATGAATTAAGGCTTGGAACTATATGTTTAATTGATGCTTGGATTGATTTTTGGAAGAAAACCAAGATAGGGTCCTTAATGCTTCAATTCGGCCGTGACTTGTTCTTGGCACAGGAGTTTGTTTCACCTTGATTTGATGATTCCAATGGATTTAAAATGTGTTTTTGTGTGGGGATATACTAAAGCAAAGTGTTTAAAATCATTAGAATCAAAAATCAAATTTTTGGAAGCCTTTATCCCCCTATTCAACCAAGCTTAAATGAAAGGGAAGGAGTTTGATTTTTATAAATCTAATTAGATGTTTGGATTCTACATGAAAAACTGTGTAAGAATGGACCAAGAGATTGATGGAAACAAAGAGGGAATAATTATGTCAAAAATCAAGGAAAAAAGTGTTTAATTAAGCTTAATGTCAAGCATTGGTATTTATGCTTGGCTTATTGATGAATTGGAATGTGTTTATGCTTGAATTGATAGTTTTTGTGAAGAAAATTTAAGGAGAGCATAATTCTCTTAAGGAGGCTGAATTGCATTAAGGATTAAGAGCTAGCATTGAATTATAATCTGATTGTTTATCTTGCTTGTTTAATGTGATTGTGTTGATTGCTTGAGTTGAGAAACTTATGTTGTGGTCATTGTTGATTTGATGACATTTGACTGTGCTTTGGCCAAATGCATAGAAACATGTCAATGTGAAGGTGTTGATGTTTCTCTTTTGGTATGATGTTAAATATGATTTTATGTGACTTGGGGATGTCTTGAAGTTTTATAACATGTCACATTATACTTTGCTTGATTTACATGATAATTGTAATTCATTGCTACTAAGATTTCTATGAAATCTCACTCCCCTCAGTATGTAAACGACAACAGGAAACTAAGGTGTTCTCACCAAGGGCAAGGAGAAGGGATAGGAAGTCATATTTGGAGGGGATTAAGCTTAATGTTATTGAAATAATGTTTTGTAATTATATACATTGTTATGTGTATGTATGAAATTATATTGAATTGGTGTATTAGTGATGAGGATGCTTTACATGTGAGTAACTGGTTGAGGAATCATGATTAAGTATGTGCCATATGATTGAGAAAAGCTAGATGAAAAGAAAAGAAAAAGAAAAGGCAAGAATGGTGTGAAAAAGGGATAAAAGTTGATTTTTTAGGAGTAAAGTTTGACCAATGTTATTTTGATCATTTGGATGAATTTGAATTTGAAATTTGACATGCTTACAGATATCATTTTTAGCTCTAAAAAAAGTGGTAATTCATGAGATTTGGATTTTTGTATAAAAGTTATGCGCTTCCAAAATTGGGCATAAATCCTGAAAAATAAAAAAAAAACCAAATAAACAGTACCACTTTGAACGAAATCTGAGATTGATGCATGAGATCTGAATACCAATGGGTATTTTTCCTTTAAAGAGTATGTCGAGATCTTTCCATAGAACTTAGAACCACTTTGTTTTGATTTTTCTACAATTAGTTACGAATTTTTTAAAGTTGACAAAAATTTTAGTGAATAGTGACTAATAACTTACAACCAAAGTTAAAGATTTGAAACTTTCTCATGCTTAAGACTTGAATAATGGTTCCACTTGTTATATAATGGGATAATAAAGGAGGTGTGACACTTTATCGTATCAGAGCAAAGGTTTTGGCTTGTATAACATGCTTTGATTATATGGTGGATATGCTATGTATTGTTGCGCATGCTATTGGTTGTACTATGAATTGTATGTCATATGCAATAATTAACTTGTGCATCGTAAGTTGAGTTAAGTAAGGGAGAAGAAAATGGTCTGTTGTGAGAATAGTGATTCTAAGATTACCATTAACCAAAGGATACCAAGGGAAGGTCTCCCAGACTGGTGGTACCTAAGGTGGGTGGTACCAGAGAAGATCCTACAACTCCCTTAGGATACCGTGTTATACTTGAGGATAGGGCACCATCCCATGTAGCCTCCAACTAGAATAGAGAAGGAGAGCTACGTGGTGAAGTATAGAGTGCAGTGAGACCTAACCCTGATAAGGCAAGCTCCAGTGAATCAAGGTTGTACCAATAACTATCGTGGGCTCAAGTAAGCTCAGAATTAAAGGCTTACCAATTAAGAAAAGACCCCTTTTAGTAAAAGAAGAATTCAAGAACTCTGAGGATGTCTTTCAGGAGCTTATAGAGCTGGGCAAGCATATTGATTGCATGACTATATATGTATGTTTATGGTTATGACTGGTTAACTGTAAAACTTATGGTGCTAAATTGTCGTATATAGCCAAGTAATGTGTGAAGTACTTTTGCATATCCATAATGTCCTTGTTTCTTTTGTAGTTAAAGAAGATAAAGAAAAATGGCAAGAACTAGACGCGGAAGAGGTCGGGCAAGAGAAACCTCCCCTAGACCTCCAATTGATCCTATCCAAACTATAATGGATAGACTTGAGGAACAGTAGCGAACTATGCAAGAACTGCAAGCTGTACAAGTTTGCTAAGAATAGGAATGGGATACTGCCAATGTTTTAAAAGCCGGACCAGAAGTCGAGCCGGAAAGAGCAGCGGGTCATGGTTCAACCGGTTCAAACGGTTGGACCGTTCGGTCGAACCGGTAAGATAATAATTAAATTAAAAATAGTTATATAGTATATATATAATATGATAAATATAATTAGCATAATTTATAGTAAAATTATGTTTACTATATATGTTTTAACAAAATAAAATTCCTTAAGTCCTTAGCAATCTAACACTACATGACTCCTAAGTACTCAATATAATGCACTAAGACAAATGACTTCATGACTTGTCAAATATTGGAGGATCTTGATTAAGCCAAGCATGAGTCTCCAAAAAGGCATCTGGGTCTGCAGCCTCTGCACTGTGACTATCAATGTCTTGTTGAGAAAATGATCCCAAATCAACACCTGCTCCAACTCCAATGTCAAAGCATCTATCCTCAACTTGAGCCTCATTGCCTCTCTCTTCATAATTATCTTTATAAAATAGTTTGCAACAATCATATTATTGAAATTAGTCAAATGTAAAATATAAATTAAAAAAATAGAAAGATTAAAAAACATCTAACCTTCTTCATTGATGAAAACATTTGGCATTGGTAGTGTTGTATCATCATAAATGATGTCTTCTTCGATCTCATCAGCACGAAATGTTGAAAGTGGAGGAGAATCAACTTCTTCAGTTATCCAGTATTCAATCTTATCAATACTTTCATAATCAATAGGATCAAAAGTTTTGTTCTTGTTAACAACTCTGAAAAACAAATGACAATAACATAGTATTAGCATTAATTTAATCAATTGTTTAGAAAATATAAATTCAAGTAGAGTCTAAAAGTTAGAAAAATATACCTATTCCTCAAACGAAAATTGTAATGAACAAAGACAAGATCATTCAGCCTTTTATGCTCCAACCTGTTCCTTTTCTTAGAGTGTATTCTTTCAAAGACACTCCAATTCCTTTCACAACCTGATGAAGATGCAGTTTGGCTTAACAATTGAATAGCCAACTTTTTCACATTTGGACAACTACCTCCAAAATATCGCCACCATTCATCTGTCATATCAAAAATAAAACATCATCAAATGATTAAGTCACAGGCTTAATACCTAAGAATCAAGAATCATGACTCATCAAACTATCATCAAACATTAAAATATAAAACTTTACCAGGTCGCATTGATTTTGCAGATTCAAGGGCCAAAGGATGACTAAAGCTACCACTTCTATTTTGGTACTGTGTGCCTTCTTGCAAGAACTTGGTCTTATTGGAAGCTACTTTTCTATTTATAACTGTAAGATATCCATTCATAACCTCTGGCTTTTGAGAAAAGTTAGCCTGGTCATAAAGAAAAGCAGGATTTAAGACATAAGCTGCTGTGTGAAGATCTTGACGAAGCTGTGTATCCCACCTTCTCTTAATAATTCTTGTATAAGGCTTGTATAAAGTTTTTTTGTTCATGAAAGTACTCTTGATAGCTTTCCTTGCCCTATACATACCCTCATAGATATATCCAAGTGAAGGCCTATCATCAGAATCAACTATTCTCAACAACCGAACAAGTGGTTTCACAACTTCAACAATAATCTTACAATCATTCCAGAACTTGTTATCTAATATAATCAATGTTACATCTTTGGCTCTCTGATCTCTACAGTATCTGGAATCTAAAAATGCCTTGCTAGTTACCAGGGCTTGTAAATCATGCTTGTGATCAAGAAGACTTTTTAATGCAATAAATGTGGTAGCAAACCGTGTAGGTCCTGGACGGATGATTTCTTTCCAACCTTCTCTTTTTCTCAGCCAGGCAAGTAAAAATGCATGATTGTAAATGAATTTTGAAACCTTTGAAGCTCTTGATGCCAAACTAGTAACAAGAGCCATTTTGCCAATGTCCGCTAAAATCAAATTTAAGCAATGGGCAGCACATGGAGACCAATATATAGAAGGATGCTTGTCAGTTAATAACCTCCCAGCAGCTTTATAATTAGCTGCATTATCGGTTACCAAATGAACCACATTATCCACACCAACAAATGTAACCATTTCCAAGAATAAGTTACAAAGAGTTTGAGCATCCTTCACAATATCTGAGGCATCAACAGACTTAATGAACACAATCCCTCTAGGACAGTAAACAAGAAAATTAATCAATTGCCTATTTCTTTGATCTTGCCAACCATCAGCCATTATTGTGCAACCAGTTTCTGCCCAAAAGCCTCTACACTCATCAACTAACAATTGAACCTCCTTTTTCATATCTTGTAGTAATTTGGTTCTAAAAGCATGATAAGATGGCCCTTTATAACCAGGTCCAATAGCTGCAATAGCATCTATCATAGGCTGGAAGTAAAGAGAATTAACAGCATTAATTGGAATACAACAATCATAGAGCCACCTAGCCATAGCTAAGTCTGCTCTATGCACAGCTTCCTTACCTGCAAACGCACTTCTAATTCCCGGTTGTGCACCTAGACTTGTCCTTGGGGCAAAGAATTTGTCTATTGGTGCAGATGGCTTTCTTTTCATAGCTTGAGATGGTCTTAAGGCAGAAGTTTGAATATTTTGCTGAGAAGAAGTTGGAGCAGGAGTTTGAATCTGTGTCGGAGGAACCTCTTGCAAATTTGGAGCATCCCCTTCAAATGGGGTGACACTAGGACCATAGGGATTGTCCTCCTCATATATATCTTGTTTCTTACCTTTCTTCTCTTCAATTTCTTTCAAATTTTCTCCCAACCGAAAGCGAACATCACTCGAAACTTTTTTACAACTTATTATATCTCCTTTTATTCCCGCAAGATGCTGTTTCATTCTATGTATCCCTCCACCTCCAAATTCCTTTGCACAATACAAACATCTCAAGCGAGGTTTGCCCCTTGAGTTTTTGCTAGCTACTTGAACACAATGTTCCCATGCAGGATCAGCCTTCGATCTCACAGATTGTGTAGATGGAGCATTACCAGATACTTCTTGTGGTTGGGATGACATCTTCTAATTTCTACAATACAAAAAATACACAATAGTATCAATTAATTATAACTAGTAAACATATCTAGAGAGCATGTTAATTAAGAAAAGGATTTTGAATTTAAGCACTCAATTATTTAAACAATTAATTATAGTTCATGGAAATATAATTATAATTTATGGATCATGTAGGAGTGTAGGTACAAAGAACCAGTAAACCTTTAGCAGGAGGCATAAAGAAAGTCGATTTATTAAAATTTAACAAGAACCGCGTAATGCAATGAGCAAAGCTCATCAATCCACTTCTTTTACTATAACCTAGTGAGATGGACGATCTTGATGTAAGTACAAGAGCAATTCTATGCCAAGAAGAGGCAGCTTGTAACAAGTAACTACTGCATGGCAATTATGCTGACACTATTTATAATTTAAGAAGATAGGTGTTCATAGATAATAATAAAAATAACATATCATAAGCATTGTGTACCCAACTAAATATACTCCTAATCCTAAGTAACAGTAAACTTATTTTTTCCAAAATAATTCCTCATTGAATGTTTTCTATGTTTCTGAACTTCCTACATGAGCACATTATTACGCCCTTGATTCAATCAGATAATCATTGAAGGGGAAAATACTTTCTACTTTATTAAAAAAAAAAAAAGAATTGAAAGAGGAACTGATGTCTACTATATGTACCTTCTGATTCGCCCATGATACCAAGCTACAAAACAAACAGAAATTTCCAAAGATGGTTGCCAAATAATGAATTATGATCATGAACACATATTACTAGGTGATTCAAATTTGCTACCAATCATTATGGCTACTCTCAGTACCCTACCGACTTTAACGCAGCTATAAGCGTTTTCTCTTGGACAAAGCAAGAAAATACAAGAAACTTGTATTTTAGATGTGGAAGAACTCATAAAACAATCCACGGCGAGTGCCAGAAGGCAAAATCAGACTTAAAAGCAATCAAAACTATTTTCTACTAATGATGCTCAAAACTGTTGATTAGTACAAAAAGAAATTACAATTGACTGTTGAAAAAATTTCTGCAGCATCAATCCAGAACTATTGACTAGTAAATAAGTGGCAAAATGAGACATATAATTTGGATACATGCAGCAAGCACGAACGTACACAAGGAGAGGGCGGTGAGCATCATATATCTGCCATCTGGACAGTTGGTCTAAACGAGCCAAATGCTGTGACAGTTGGTTTATTTTTATATTTCTTTCTAAGTTAGTTCCAAACTCAACAAAATCCTCCTGGTTACATGCAAATGGAAACATATATATGTATATGACAGTTACACTTCTGAATTGTTTTATCATATTCTTCAGTACATTCAACCTGTATTAAACGCATATTTAGGAGACAGATCACAATGTAGCTGAAGTAAACACAAGTTGGTCAGCTCGCTGCGAAGAAAAATGGATCCTAACATGGATTCCTCGGTCACAGCTCAGAGCTCACTCAACACACATATATATAAGCTTATACACCGGTCAAAATCAAATAGTTACAGGATTACAGCTTATTCAATATATATATATATAAGCATCAAACGCTATCTTCTCCATCAGCACTACTGGTAGTCGGCTCTGGTTTTGGCAAAATAAACAGAGCATAGGTTCATTGAAATTTGAAACAGCCGATTACCGATACAATGAGCAGATGACTTACCTGTTTAGAATCCAATGAGCAGAGAATGATTTACCTGTTTAGAATCCAAGAGATTTGAATTGTGATGACTTCAAATTTATGATCACCTCTGCCTTCAAGCCTCCACTTCTCTGACTTCGGTTTTTCGGTCCAGCTCCTTCAAAGCGAGAACGTGTGGACGTTGAATCAGAAATAACCTGATCGTGAATGCTGGTGGACGACGGCGCGTATGAACAGAGCACGACGGAGCACGGTGGAGGACGACGGAGCACGGTAGAGGACGACGGAGGAAGACGGAGCACGGTGGGGACCTAGGGCACTCAAACTCACAAAGTCGGTCCCGCCACTCTCGCGTTCGACGGAAAGGCCAAGTCAGAAAGAGCCAAACAGGGGTCGTTTTTTTAATTTTTTTTTAATGTAATATATGGACTTTTGGCAGTTTTTGGGCCTTTTATTTTATTTTATTATGATGACATTCAGCCCGTCCGGTTTTTACAAATCCGGAACGGCTTCCGGCCCAACAACGGCTTCCGGCCCAACAGCGGATAAAAGGCGGTCCAACACGGATTAACCACTCAGGCGGCCCAAAGTCTCTGTCTGAGCCGTTGTGTGGACCGGGCGATGGTCGGACCGGTCGGACCGTCCGGTCCGGTCCGGTTCTTAAAACCTTGGATACTGCTATAGCTAGGGTGGTAGCGGCAGTAATGGCACAATTACAACAACGTGGCTAAGGAACAGCCAGAGTAGCCCCACTAGCCTAACCTCAACCTGTGCAGCAACCCCAACAACCTCAGGCAGGGACTGTTGAACAGGCACAAGATGTTGCAGTGCTGCAGAGCCCGATAGCTTGTAGCAATGGATAGTACGCTTTGGTGAGCACAACCCTCCATCTTTTGAGGGAACCTTTAACATACAGGTAGCTAAGGACTGGATAACCCGGCTTGAGAAAATTTTCACTATCCTTGAGTGCTCATCAGAGAGAAAGGCTCAGATGGCCATATATAAACTTGAGGGGGAGGCAGATAGATGGTGGAGGAATACAGAACTAGTCCTCCAGGGCAATGAAACCCATGTCAACTGGGAAGTATTTGAAGAGCAGTTCTTCTAAAAAATATTTTCCCCAATCAATGAGGGACAAAAAAGAAGCTAAGTTCCTCACTATCAAGCAGGCGGCCAACGAACCCTTTGATGAGTACTTGGCCAGATATATCAAGCTGTCTCGGTACTCAGTGTATCTCCAACACTTAAATAATGAACGTTGGTTTACGAAAAAGATGGTAAGGGGGCTGAGACCTGAATTGAGAGAAAAGATAGCCTCGTGACAGCTTGAAGTGTTTAATAAGGTGGTGGAGGTTTGCCACATCATAGAGAATAGCCAAAATCTCAAGATTTGGGTAGGACAACCCAAAAGACTGAGACCTGTAGTGAGGTCGAGTCAGGAAGGGACTTCCTACGGCAACAATAGGAAAAGGAAAAGGCCTGGTTTGTCAAGAAGGCCTAGTCGAAGAGGAGGAGCAAGGTGAGAAGGAATGGGCAACGCTCGCCGTGGAAGGAAATGTGAGATCTGTGGTAAGAACCACGGAGATAGGCCATGCTTGATGGGTTAGTACGCGTGTTTTAAGTATGGGAAACCAGGATATTTCATCAAGGAGTGCCTGTAGAATGTGGACAATTTAAGGCCAGAAGCTTAGGGTAGGGTATTTACCCTTAGTAAGGAAGGGGCCAGTAAGTCGCCTGAAATGCCTTATGGTACGATTACTATGAATGATTCCTCTATACATGCACCGTTTAATTTGGACGCCAACCATTTCTTTATATCATATGATTACGCTAGGTACATAGGCCTCACTGTTAACACACTGCTATATGTTTTTTGTGTTTTTACTCTCACGGGCATTAAAGTGTTAACTTCTGATATTCGCTCAAATTGCATTGTCCGGTATGCCCACTATTATACCCTATTGAACCTTATATGCGTGCTTTCCTATGACATCAATATTATACTCGGTTTGAATTGGTTACCCTAAAAAAATATGCTTCTTGACTGTAAGAATAAGACATTGATCCTTCTTGCCCAAGAATTAAGCCCTCGCACTGAAGGGAAACTATACCTAATTACAAAATCATAGGCGGGTAAGTATCATTGCTGGGGATATAAGTTATTCTTCTCTATGAAAGCAGAAGTGAAAGTCGAGGAAATACCAATGATAGGGGAATGTTTGGAGAAGTCCCCAAGAGAGATTAATGAACTTTACTAGAAAGGGAAGTAGAATTCATGATTGAGGAGATACCTAAAATGGGATTAATTTTAAAGGCTCCTCACTGTAAGACCCCCAATGAAACAACCAAAAATGTAGTAGGCCCAACAGAAATAGAAGTCTATACCCTGGTAAGTAAGTAGAGTGACAATTTAAACCTCAAGTAATTGATGTAACCTCGAAAGAGACATGGTAACAGGACGGAATGTTTGAGGTTTAATGAATCCCTAAATAGTGGTAGAAAATTTCTAAGGGATTTTAAGCTAAGAGGGACAAATATTGAATGATGTTGAGTGAAGAATTAATGATGAGTTAGGTGCCTGACTTAAACACAACACAGCAAGATGACTAAATATTCATTATGTGATGTGATCAGGGTCTGATGATCGATATCTGACCATAAAGATAATTGGTCAGAAGGTAAGGTAAATTAGAAGGGATAGAGTCAAGCAGGATCCCTCTTGAGGATACAACTAAATGGAAATAGATGAGAATGTGATAGCCGATGGTTGCACTGAGAACTAGTTATAGAGAAAGATAAGTAAGTTCCCGTGATGCTTAGATGTACGGTAACGTTTGGGACTAGTGAGTATTCTTTTATGTCCCTAAGGCATCAATGAGGAATGCAACCATAGCACTTAAGTTAGCAAAGAATGTATGAGGTGAGATTCACATGGACGAATACTACTGTCGTGGTGATTGAATGAATCAAGTCGAGAGGCTCCTCTAATAGGAATTGACATGCAAAAATATGCCAGGATAGAAATTAAGTAACTGGCAGATCTTGGCCATAGAGTGTCTCTCAAATTGGGAGGTGGTTCTTCGACCCAGAGTTGACACCACTCTACTAAGAGTGAGCTGTTCTCTGAAGAAACGGAAAGGAAATAGTTATGAGGGGGTCAAAGTTGCAAGCTGTTCTATAAAGAAAAGGAAAGGAAACAGTTACGATGGGACTAAAGTTGATGCCGCTCTACTGAGAGCGAGCTGTTCTCTGAAGAAAAGGAAAGGCTCACGGAGTTGACCTTATCCCAATGAGAGTGAAGCTGGCCAAGAAAGATGAAAGAATGGAATACCTGAGAAAATGATAGAGATGATTCTATAAAACCTCTCCCTGTAAGATGGGAAAGAAAATCGTAAGACATGACAGACCGGTATGGACATGATGACAGGCCCAGAAGGCAATGGACATGAGCCAATAGCTTAGAAGATTACAAACGCGTAATGGAAGGAAATTGGTTGAGGTAGCTAGAAGTTAAGAGAGAAGGAAAGACCAGAAAGATGAATGATTCCAGCATTGATAGAAAGGATTGAGTAAGGCCTAAGAAGACAATATTGGCACCTGTGATCAGTCTTAGGGAATGATCAGTCAAGTTATCAATTGAGGGTAGGCAACCTATTCTCTAACTCAGTCTATTGGTCTAAACACTCCTAAAGAGTAGAACATGGCTCGGGAGGATGCAAAGAATCCAGGGTCATAGTAGATCCTGAAGAGGCTTACGAGAGAGAGTGGTAGCTCTCAAGATCACAATAAACCAAGCCTAAAGGAAGGTTCTTAAGCCATAAGGGCAGTATCTTTTTGGAGCGTGAGAATGAAGGACCAGGAATGAGTCTAAGATAGGGAAACCTTCTTAAGTTGGTTGCTTAGTACAAAGAGAGTACCCTTGACTTTTTCACAGACATTATCATTGTTGAATAAACCAAAATCAATTCTGTTCTAGTTAACAAAGGAAAGTAAAGAGAGTAAGAATTAAGGGAACCACAGGCTGTAAGTCCTAAAGGTTACACATTTAGGGAAGCTATATGTGAAATAAGGATGTAAAAGAAAGAAGGTAGGCCCTTAAGGTAAAGAAGATAAAGACAGGGTATGCCGAAAAGACCTGATAAAAGCAGTGTTAAAGGAATTTGAAATGCCATGGTATAGTAAAATACCATGAAGACGGGTACATTGTCATGGCATTATTATGAGAGAATGGGCCTATAATATAGGAAGAATGCGAGTAGTAATGATAAAATACATAGAAGCAAAGGCTATACTTGTATAAATGACAAAAAAGTAAGAAAGAGAAAGCTATAGGAGTATGAATTCCAAGATTAAAACCTGGCAATGAAGTACAATGAGAAGTTGAAAAGGCCATGTTAAGTATAAGTAGGGATATCCTCCCTAGTTAACCTCTCATCAAAGATAAGAATAGAAGTTTGACTCGGAAATTTCAAGGATGAAATTTATTTAAAGGGGGAAGAAATGTCACATCCCATTGAATTTAGCATTGACAGAAGGGATGAAAAATTTAGTTAAGGGTCAATAGAGAAAGAATATTGGCTAAGAAAGCTAGGCATGGTGTGAGACCCAAAAAGGGTCCAAACTGACATTTTCAAATCTGTTGGTCCAAGAAGGGCAAAATGGGAAAATTTGAGAAAAATTCTAGAAAATTTTCTAAAAATGAGAAATATGTGAATTAGAGGTTTTGGAACCTTGATGGAGGCCCCAAAGGTGAAAATCATGTGAAAATAAATTATTACGGAATTTTCGGAATACGGAGGTTTTTTGGGAAAATAGTGAAAAATCCAAGAAAAATAATTATTTTAAATAGCTAGAGACCTCAATAATTTTGGAAAAAATATAGATTAATTATCTAAATATTTATTGAAATTTATAAATCAGTTTTAGGGCTTGGGAGTGCAGGAAATTAATTTTGGGAAATTATTTCCCCTGGTTTTACCAATAAATGCCTAATCGGAAAAAATTCAAAATTAATAGTTAGAGGTGGAGAAAAATTCTAAAAAGTTTCAGATCATGTACTTATATTAAAATAAGATTTTTCATAGATAGAAATGAATTTTTAGAGGCCCAAAAAAATTATGGAATGTTACTAATGAATAATAACCGATAAAGTTTTGGAATGGTTTGGGATTTTGATTTGGTTTGTGGGTTATCTTTTTGGAACATCCTAAACCATAAGTAGGCCCTACATTGGGCCCAAAGAAGGCCCAATTTTGGGCAGATTCCAGACCCTTCTATTAAATAGAAATAAAGCCCAATTTCAATCAAAATATCAGTAGGAATATTCTGGAGAGTGGACATTTGTTATGATCTGAAAATTGGGGCATTGGATGGTAGCCACATGGCTATTTTGCTGGCCAAATTTTGGCCATTGATGAAGGGGAGAGATTAGATTTTTTCTCTCTATAAATACCTCCTCATATTGCAATATTTCGACCAAAAATAGAAAGATATAGGGGAGGTGCTACTAGACTGAATTCTTGATCTTAAAAGATAGCTACTAACTGTAGGAATTAAGGAGGAAGTGTCCAGCTTTGATCAAGGATTGATTGAGGTAAGTGTGAGCCTTGTTTTGATTGGATTTAAAACTTATTGTGGTTGGAATTTCAAGCTGTAACCTAAGGCTAAGATGCTGTCCATTTTCAGTTAATATGTATATGCCTTAGGGAAGGATAGAAACCATGAAGTAAGGCTTGGAACTATATGTTTAATTGATGTTTGGATTGATTTTTGAAAGAAAACCAAGATAGGGTCCTTAATGCTTCAATTCGGCCATGACTTGTTCTTGGGGCAGGAGTTTGTTTCACCTTGATTTGATGATTCCAATGGGTTTCAAATGTGTTTTTGTGTGGGGATATACTAAAAGGAAGTGTTTCAATCATTGGAATCAAAAATGAAAATTTTGGAAGCCTTTATGCCCCTATTCGACCAAGCTTAAATGAAAGGGAAGGAGTTTGAATTTTATAAATATGATTAGATATTTAGACTCTACACGAAAAATTGTATAGAAATGGACCAAGAGATTGATAGAAACAAAAAGCGAATAATTATGTCAAAAATCAAGGAAAAAAGAGTTTAATTAAGCTTAATGTCAAGCATTGGTGTTTATGCTTGACTTATTGATAAATTGGAATGTGTTTATGCTTGAATTAATAGGTTTTGTGAAGAAAATTCAAGGAGAGTGTAATTCCCTTAAGTAGGCCGAATTGCATCAAGGATTAAGAGGTAGCATTGAATTATAATCTGATTGTTTATCTTGCTTGTTTAATGTGATTGTGTTGATTGCTTGAGTTGAGAAACTTATGTTGTGGTCATTGTTGATTTGATGACATTTGATTGTGCTTTGGCCAAATGCATAGAAACATGTCAATGTGAAAGTATTGATGTTTCTCTTTTGGTATGATGTTAAATATGATTTTATATGACTTGAGGATGTCTTAAAGTTTTATAACATGTCACATTATACCTTGTTTGATTTATATGATAATTGTAATTCGTTGCTACTGAGATTTCTATAAAATCTCTTTCCCCTCAATGTGTAAACAACAATAGGAAACTCAAGTGGTGTCACTAAGGGCAAGGAGAAGGGACAGAAAGTCATATTTGGAGGGGATTAAGCTTAATGTGATTGAAATAATGTTTTGCAATTATATACATTGTCATGTGTATGTATGAAATTATATTGAATTGTTGTATTAGTGATGAGGATGCTTTACATGTGAGTAACTGGTTGAGGAATCATGGTTAAATATGTGCCATATGATTTAGAAAAGCTAGATGAAAGGAAAAGAAAAAGAAAACACTAGAATGGTATGAAAAAGGGGTAAAAGTTGACTTTTTGGGAGTATAATTTGACCAATGTGATTTTGAGCAATTGGATGAATTTGCATGTGAAATTTGACATGCTTACAGATCTCATTTTTAGCTCTAAAACAAGTAGTAATTCATGAGATTTGGATTTTTGTACAGAAAGTTATGCGCTTTTAAAGTTGGGCATAAATCCTGAAAGATGAAAAAATAACCAAATAAACAGTACCACTTTGAACAAAATATAAGATTGATGCATGAGATCTAAATACCAATGGATATTTTTCCTTTAAAGAGTATGTCGAGAGCTTTTCATAGAACTTGGAACCACTTCGTTTTGATTTTTCTACAATTAGTTATGAATTTTTCAAAGTTGGCAAAAATTTCAGTGAATAGTAATTGGTAACTTGGAACCAAAGTTAAAATTTTGAAATTTTCTTATGCTCAAGACTTGAATAATGGTTCCGAATAATTCTAGTTGTTATATAATGGGATAATAAAGGAGGTGTGATAGGAGGTTTACACATCCTCCACTGATTTGGACGTTGACGATGCCTTATATATAAAAAATGGGGTCTTTAAAATCTAGGAAAAAAGTGTAAAATTATGTAATTTTTTCTATCAAAATAAAAAGCAGCAAAATAGATTTTTTGATTGAAAAATGGAGGCTAAGTAGATAATATATTGAAACGCCATGTGAATGAGCCCACCAATAAAGTGTTTTGATGAAAAACCAATACCATATATTAGGTAAGTATATAAGAAGAGTTTTATACAGACTTTATGAAAACACTTTTTAAAAATGTTTTTTTGGGTAAACTAAACACCCTTTAAAAAAAAAAAGTGCAAAGGTGTTTATTTCTTTGTTCTACTATTTTTTATTATGGGAAATAAATGCGCTCAGCTTTCCTCATTAGAATAGCAACCTTCCTAAATGGGCTTCGATGCTAATTTTGTTGATCACTTTGAATCTTTCATTAACTAATGATAAATTGTTGTATAATTGTCATTCTATAATTGTTGAATCTTTCCTCAAACACTTTTTTTTTTTTTTTAAGAAACGGCGCAAAAGGCCTTATAAACTTTTATTCATCAACAAAACAAAAATGTGGGTAAGAAATGTCCACTAAGTCCTCCAGATTAGTATCCACCACAACATTAGGAGGTGTATCAAACCTGTACAACTCATTTAATTAATCTTTGCTATCCCAAAATATAAGCTCATTTAGGATATTAATGTTCTTGTCCAATTTAGTCTTGCTAGCTAGAAAATATGTAGTACCTTGGAAGTGTAAACCATCTTTAAATTTAATAAGAACAATAATGCCGGAAAGTATTATGAGTTAACTTTCATTTCGCTTCTTTCTCTCGATCTATGGGCGCGTAACAAGTAAACTGACAGAGGAGTACAAGTGAAGTGATGAAGACGTTAATGTTGACTTGGACGGTTGAGAATATAATGATCATTTCATCCCAATGAGGCGTGACAGCTCATTTTCTGTCTTTTAATTACGTTGTCATTGAACGACATTGGCGCGGAAACAGTATACTTCCAGGGCCATGGTAGTTAAACTTTTGTCTATATAAAGACTCTGTGGGTGCATTCATTATTGTGTGATCACCCCTTTGTGCAAACAAAATTAAAAGAATGGGTGTGACAATATTGGTATTTTTATTATGCTTTGCTATAGCTTGCTCCTAGCAGATTAATATGATACAAGAGAAGAGACTTGCTCTACTTCACACCAAATGGTGGAATTTTAGCAATAGTGCCCACAACTTCTTAGACCCTTATCAATGGGAAGGCATATATTGCAGTGAATTTGGAAGCGTTTATGAGATGAATCAACCAAGCATCACTCCAAAGCACCCTCCGCTAGCTAATCTCAACCTCACTGCATTTCCCAACCTACAATATTCGATACTCAGAGGAAGGGGTTTAATAGGCGCTATTCCAACTCAGATAGGAACTCTTCATAGTCTCAAGCATCTGTACTTGTCCCATAAAAATCTTAGTAGTGAGTTATATAGCTTCTGTTTTATTTCACTCTTAGCTTGCAAAACTCAGTCAATTTCAAAATTTCATATTTACCTCCACAGTCTATACAATCTAATACATCTATTGACAAGTACCATTTCAACATAGATAGGAGCTCTTTAAAGTCTTACCATTCTTTATTTATTTCAAAGCAATCTTGCTAGTAAATTAATTAACATTTACTCTTACCAAAACTCACTCATATACCAGCAAGTTACCATTTATTCTAGCTTCTGCCGGTAACCTTTTATGCATCAGTCGGATTAGGAGAATTATGTTTGTGAACATCAGTTATCCTATTTTTTTAAATATTGATGATCTATCACTTCCTTTTGCTGGAATTTCAGAAAAATACGAAATAAGAGGAGGCAAAATTAACAAAAGAGACTGAAAACCAAGATAATTTTTTGTAGCTAAGTTATCGGATTTTGGATGTTCCCAATGTTTGCTTACAATTTTTATTAGGACACTTGTAATAGGAACCAGTTTAAGTGCTTATTGCAGTAATGATCACCATTATACTCATCATTGCAATGACATTATGTATAATTGTAGTTTCAACCATTTAAATTTATAATTTTTTAACCAACGATTTTTAAGTAAAAAATTATTTTCTTGAAAATGTGAATAACTAAGATATTATTTGTATTTTAAATTTTTGCACAGATAAAAGTATAAAATTATTTAAAGGATAAAAATAAAATTATATTAAATCTAGATCATTCTATTTTATTTTGAACGGTCCAGACTCCCAAATTGCATCCCCCGTATAAGGGGTGAGTTATATCTACCCATTAATTCTCTAGTATGTATTCCTTCATTTGATTCTTTTTATAAGGTTTTATTTACAACTTTGTATAAATTTAAAAATTTAGTTAAAATTGATTAAAGTTGTTAACATTTCAAAATTACCTGAAATAGTTGTCAAACACAGACACACACATATCAATGAAATCAACTCTTTCCACCACACCCATCATGATTATCTCCATTTGTCGTGAGGCATACTCCAACTTTGACGCCGACGATGGCTTATTAAAAGGTGTTTAGAAAATAGAACTTGGAAAAAGAAGTTGTAAAGTTGGGTAAGTTTTGTAATATCAAATTAAAAGCACCAATCAAAATATATGATACTCCCTCTGATTAACTGGTGGGATAGCTACAACTCTTCAGCTGACCATTGTGATAAATGGGATGCCATATATATTGCAATGATAATGGAAGTGTTATTTGGATAACACCCATCTGTGGACCCATTTTTCAAGCCAGCTTTGACTAACAAATCTCAACTTCACTACATTTACCAATCTCACAGCATTGGATCCTAGAGATATTGATAGGTATCATTCCAATTTAAATAGGATCTTAGAAAACAAGGAAATTAAGGCTGCAATAAATTAAGGTTGTAATACATCAGCTTGCGATACAATTTTCTCAGCGGCAATACTCCAATGAAGTTTCTAACACTTTTCCACACTACATTTTTAATGGTAGTGCAAAAGTACTTGGAAAAGAGGATATCCACGATTGTTTTAAAATTCCTCTTTATTGATAAGAAATAAATTATATCACATTCTCAACTTGAATTATTGGCTTTGACAGGTACCATTTCAACTCAAATTGGAGCTCTGCATAGTCTTATCTTTTTGAACTTGTCTAACAACAACCTTATTGTTGAGTTATACACCTTTCTCTCTCATCTTGCAAATTTGCTCAATTTAGAGTTTTATTTGCCCCTATAATGTAATAGAGTAAATTAACCCTCAATTTTCACTTGATAAGAAATAAGCTCTAATATATTTACAACTCAAGTGACTGGCTTTGAGAGGCACCATTCTAACTCAAATTGGAACTCTTCTAAGGGGGTGTTTGGCTCTCTCTCCAAACCATGGTTTGGATCTCCAAACCATGGTTTGGAGAAAAATTTGCCAAACACCCATCAAAAATTTGAAACCATGGTTTTGGGAGAAACCATGGTTTTGGCCCCCCAAAACCTTGGTTTCGAAGAAGGGACGGAGGAGCTGCTTCTAGGCTGATTATTGACTGTTGGTGGGCCCCGCAAATATCAATTGTTTCCTTCCTCTTTTGCTCTACGAGGCTCCATGCTACAGCTTTCACTGGTGGTGCTTTGCAAAATATATTACTTGGGGTGTGTTTAGATGACTTCAAACCGTGGTTTGGAAAAGTGATTCTGGAGAATAGATTCTGTGGAGAATAGATTCTGAGAAAAAGTGATTCTGAGAAGTGAGAGTGTTTGGATAGTTATTACCAGAAGTGCTTTTGACATGTGGAAATGACCAAAAAGGGTATAAGTTAATATGATAATTATATAATGGATAGATTTTATGATTTATTTTGATTTGAAGAAATAAAATTGTTAATGAAATAATTTTTACTAACATAATTAATAATATATAAGATAATATAATTAATACATAATTAATATGTGTACATATATTTATAAAACATAATATTAAATATGTTTATAGAAAAATGATTTTTTTATAACAGAAAAATATTAATTTTGTTTAAAGATTGTAAACGTGAAATCCCATAACATTTTTTCATAACTAGTTTTTGTAATAACATACTACATGTATAATAACCTCTGATGTTTAATACAATTAATTAATTAATTGTCACCACACATATATATTCATAAAATATAAGAGTGAAAAATATTTTTAGAGAAGATGAATTATTTTGTTGCAAAATAGAATAAACACGTCTTAAAATAATTTATTAATTATTCAAGTAAGTAATAATTAGCTTGAGAATATAAGGCATAATATTAATAAGAGAAATATAAATAAAGAAGTGTCATAATCATTAAGATGATGCATCGATACAAAGCATTTGTAATAGGTTTTGTTTTTAACTACATATTACAATCTATGATAAAAGGAAATAAATAAGACATGACTACTATCCTCGTATTGAATTAACAAGTTCATCTCTTATGCTGTCACGAACCTGAGCCATGTAAGATGAAGATTGAATTGATGAATGTATACGTGAAAATCTAACCCCATCATCATCATCTTCTGCATAAGTACCTTCTTCTTCCAACTGAACGAATCCAGGATCAGTAATAGATGTCATTCTAATAAAATTATGTATAGCCATTGTTGCACAAACGATTTTAACTTGTGTTTCAAAATCATAAGATGGCATGTTTTGTAAGATTGCGAACTTTTTTTTCCAAACTCCGAAAGTTCTTTCAATTGTACTCCTTAAACTTGAATGGAAATAATTAAAGATTTCATTGTCATTTTCAAACCCAGATGTCCTTCGAAAATCAGGCAAATGGTAACGCTCCCGTCTGTATGGGCCGAGATATCCATTCGGTGTTGGGTATCCAGCATCCACCAAATAATATTTTCCTATATAAAAATGAAATTATTGTAAATTATGTTTCTATTGTTAAGCTAAATATAAAAAAAATATAGGAAATAAAAAAATACCTTCAGGTGGATGGGGAAAGTTCATTGAAGGAGTTGTGAGGGCATGATCAAATATCCGAGCATCATGTGCGCTACCTTCCCATCCGGCCAAGACAAAAGTAAAACACATGTCCCAATCACAAACTGCCATGACATTTTGTGACACTGTTCCTTTCCTAGAGATAAATTTAGTTTGATCTGTTGCACTGACAACGCAGGAAACATGTGTGCCATCAATTGCTCCAATAGCATGTTTAAAAAAAGGCCAGTATTTACCAAACCGAATTTTTGTATGAACATGCCGGAATGTTGGATCTTTTGGTTTGATATTAGACATGGCAAGTCTACAGCATGCCATTAGGACATTATGAAAATGTTTGCTAATTGTCTCCCCTGAATCTTGAAATCTTTCTTGCTGCATTCTGCTACTAAGTGCATGCCCAACGGTATGTAAAAACATTGCAACTGATTCATGTATCCCTATATTTTTAGTTTCTTTTAGACCATGTTGTTGCAATTGTTCCACCAGACTTAAGAACACATCCCGTTCCATCCTAAACATGTTATAACAACGACTGGAGTTGCCATCTAAAACATCCCTTACCCATATGCAGCCTGTATAAGCACTTGTATGCCGAGGCTCCTTACACAAGTTCAAAGTAGCGTATGCACCAACCAATGCTGCAACTTTGTTAACTCTTTTTTTCCGTCCCTTAGCATGCTCTTCCACATGTTTAATTTCATCATCCATATTCGTTTTATCCTGTGCACATACACATAAAGTTTAGAATTCCTACGTAGAAATTACGAAACATTTATAAAAGTTACAGAGTTGTTTGATTCATATAACAATCCACTGGTCACATAAAACATACACATATGGAACTGTCTAATATAATAAACAAGTCATAAATCCCTAGTAAAATGCTCTAAAATGGGTAGAAGCTGTTCCTTCTGATCCTTCAGAGCTGCATACATTTCTCGTGCATCCTGCCGTTCCATAAGGAGTTGTGTGCACCGTCTAAAGAAATCAGGATCACTGACAACTTCAGGAACTGTTTTCAGGTGAGACAGGACTCCCCTAATTGAAACCTCATAAGCACGCGCTTCTTCTTCCAACCTTCTAGCTTCTGCTCGTGAAATGACCTCATTTCCACGCTCGGCCTCAGAAATATTTGTTTCAGCAATCTTGCTAATTGCATCCGCTATTTTCATAGAGGGAGATGTGCGTTTCTTCTTGACTTCACTCTTCCTTCTGACCCCCAGTGAGCTACTAGGTCGACTCCTACCTCTGCTTGTACCCCCACCACTGGTATCCTGTCTCAATTCAGTGTTGCCTCCACTACCTCCACTATTATCATTGAAGTTCACTGTGTTAAATTCCCCACTTATACCAGTTGGTGCACCTAAAATTTCATCACTATCTCCGGACCCTTCTTCCAAATCTTCATTCGGTGTTCCTTCACTTGGAAGTGTCATGGAAGAAGGTGCCCATGCTTGTGGTCCAGTTGCAGCCACACTTCCAAATAGTTGCGTCAATTCATCCCTAAATTGAAGTCCTCTTTCTCTGAATTTTTCGTAGTTTGGAACTTCCTGCACATTAGACACCAATAATATCATAAAATATTCCAAAAACAGTAAATATACACAAAACATTAACAAGTAGAGAAAATGTAAGATCAAAAGGTTCAATAATTACCCTTATTTTTCTCTCCCACCAATCATCAGTTGCACTGACAGTATTCCTTTCAGTATCCCATCCCAATCCTGTCTCACGAAGCAGCCTATCCCATGTCTGCCACTCCTTTCGTAGGGAATCATATTTATTCTTAAATTGACCTTTTTCATACACTCTTCCAGTTTTGGCAGTAAAGTTATCACCAAGAATATCCCAAGCTTTCTTTGTTAAGCTAGTACCTTTTCTTTCCCCTTGTTGCACAAGTTCAATGCAGAGGTCAATAAACACTTTTGTGGTTCGTAGGTCCCAGGAAGCTTTCACCGTATTCTTACGCATTATGCTATAGCACAATTATAACTCTTCAGTCATCCCAGGTTAATCAACTCAAAATCAATTGAAATAACAAAAATCATATTGTCTACTGTAATAGGTGAAAAAGTTGATCACATTTTAAATCTCAATTCCTTCCTACCAAACCAAGTGTGACAAAAATTAACAAACACAAAAAATTTCTAATTTTACATGGTTGGAAAAAATACACCCCCTCCTTTCTAAACTTCATTATCTGTTTTTACTTCAAAATACTAAAAATTTTAAAACGTCCAAAATAACATGTTAATTAAATAACATTATAAAGCACATTATTGTTTTTAAAAAATAACATGTTGCACAAGCCTTTCATAATATTTTTTAAAAATTATATCCTTATCAGATTTGTCAACCGAAAATAAAAAAAACTACCAACATAAACCTCTGACCAAAATACAAATCACTTCCTTCAATATATATACATGGATTTCAGTTGTGATTTCATTTTTCCTCACTCTCAAAAGTTGGCCATAAATTTATCAAAATCCTTAATACAACAATACAGAACAATACAATTCTTATCTCATCCCAAATCAGATCAACTCTTAACAAATAATGTTCATTATCACAAGTACTATCCACGGCAAAAAAAAAAAAACCAAAGTCTCGACTTCACAGCTTCTTCTCCGGGGGAAATCTGGACTACAGCAGGAAAAACAAATTGCATTGAATTTATATAACAATTGCCAGACTTTCTCATCCATATACGTCCCCTGCCTCCAGAACCAGACATTGATTACCATAATTTGTTCCCTCTTTGTTTCATAAAATCAGAACCAATTTACCAAACGAACATACCATTTATAATCCCCAGCACATGAAGCTCAATTAAAGAAATCCAAAAACACGATAAACCCCGAAACAATCCATGGCAAAAACGAACAAGATCTTCGGCAATAACCATTGATCAAAATCCGCCGAATGACGCAAAGGAAGACCAAGGAATATCCAGACAACAATTATACATCGCTTGGATCCACTAGGCATACAAAGCTGAAATCGAAGGCCACGGTTCAAAAATAGAACCGAGAGGAAGCTTGCAATTGAAGAGGATATACAGCCAAATCATTCCAATTCAACATACCACAGTCAAAATACTAATAGCCACGGTTGAAAAAAAATTCATATCACTTCAGGATGACAGACCGAAAACAGAGGAGGGACCGAATCAGAACCACCGAACCAGAATCATAAGCAAGAAGCTGATAGATCAATGAATGGAGGAAATACGAACAAAATTTTGGGCAATCACCAGAGAGAGCTCACCGGGCGAACTGAAGAACGAAGATTGGAGACAGAGGATGGATGGATCGGAGCTTCCTTTGGTTTTGGCGAGCCGAGAAACGCACGACCACCCTTGTTTTCGCGAGGCCAGGACGATCTCACCGGTGTCGAGTTTCAGAGCAGCGACGGCGAACACTCGAGCTGGCGAAGAGGCGAGCTAGCGATGAAGCACGGCCGAAGACGCGACCCGATGATGAAGCGGCGAAGAGACGAGCTGATGATAAGGGCCGAAGGGTCGAGCTTCGAGCTGAGTCCGATCGTTCGGCGAAGAGGAGGAGTGTCGGCCAGCGAAGAAGAGAAGGATCTGGGAAATTGCCTACCGGAGCCGTTGCTGAGGGTCGACCTTGAGCTGAGAGCAATGGTCGAGCTGAGGAGCAAGCTAATAACACGATGAAGAGAAGAGTGTCGGCCAGCGAAGAGAAGAGAAGGATGTCTGAATTCAAGAGGAGTGTCGGCCAGCTCGAGAAGGTCTGGGGTGTTTTTGGAATCACCAGTAGGCGTGCCCGATTTTTTCCCACAAGCGACAATTTTCAGCTTCTGGTGAAACCATGGTTTCACCGGGTGAAACCATGGTTTCAGATGAAACCAAGGTTTGCAATTTTTTGGGGCCTGTTTGGGTAGCATTTTCCCCAAACCATGGTTTGGGCCCCCAAACCATGGTTTGGGGTGCTACCCAAACAGGCCCTTGGTGTCCGCGGATTCTACTTCCACAAACATATGTTTTGTTAATCATATTTTCTGAAATAATTAATCATATTTTTTGTTTGCAAAGTAAATTATTTTACAAAAAACATATTTACTTATTTTATTAATATATATACGTTTTAATTTTTTTTATTTATATTATTTATGTCTTATTTATTATGTTGCCAAAATATATATTATTAACAAATTTATTACTTCAAATAAGCATATATTATGAAATATATCTTATATGTAATTATCATTTAAACTTATGTCCTTTTTAGTAATTTCTACATATAAAAAAGCACTTCTGACAATAAATATCCAAACACTCTCACTTTATCAAAATTACTTTTTCAGACAATCTATTCTTCCAAAATCTATTTTCTCCAGAAGCTATTCTCCAAACCATGGTTTGGCTTCATCCAAACACCCCCTAAATCTCACTTATCTAAACTTGTCTTACAACAATATTATTGATGAGTTATGTATCTTCTACTCTCACATTTCAAATTTACTCAATTTAGATTTCAAATAACCTACAACACATTTGCAATTCAATTGGCCAGTAAAATTGTTATAAGAAACAAGCAATGCTAATTAGTTCATCTTCCTAGAAAATTCAATAAAAAAAAAGTTAAAGTAGATGTTATAAGACACAAGCAATGCTAATTAGTTCATCTTCCAAAAAAGTTCAATTAAAAAAAGTTAGAGAAGAGGATAAGGATACCTTATAAACATGATGCCACACTTTTGTCCAAAACTGGTGAGCATATTCTTTTATTGTTCCCCAAGCCACCACCCTCCTACCCCACAATTATTCAACCCTGTATGCTTTTTGTCGGCGAAAGGAATAAATTAAAGGAAATTATATTGGCATGGATAGAATAACTCCCACCCCACTCTCATCATTCCCATAATATTATTATCATATATATACATATATATGGGTATGAAAACACATGGCTGGGTAACATTTGAGGTCCACTTAAGCAGTTTTGTAAGAAGAAAATTCAGATAAATTTATGTTTACCCACAAATATAAGTTAATTGTAATGTAAACCTACATTGTCTATTAAACCTTTGAAGTAGAGTTGTTCTTCTAGCAATTTAATTTATTATCATAATAGACATTAATAAGCCTGTAATGTTGGCAAAATTGGGCCAGGACTAAGGTCTATTAGTCTCAGTTGAAGATTATTATTTCTAAATCTTTTAAATGGAACGGATTGATTAGCAGAATTTTGATATGTTAGCCCTTAGTAACCACTATAAATAAACAAAATTCCCCACACAAAGACTATTATAGAAAACATCTTTTAAGACAGTTAAAAAAGGTTTTCCACAGTGGTTTTAGAGGCAAAGTGATTACTGTCAATGTATAAAATTGAGAATTTCACAGTAGCTCTTAACCATCGTGAAAAGACACTTTCCATGATGATTTAATTTTTAGGAAATAAATGCCATGGGAAAGCCTTAATAAATGGTGTTGAAGAGCCCAATTTTCGCAGCGGTTATTTTATGAATTGCTGTAAAGGTTAAAATTTTTTTATATAAATTTGTTTTAATTTGTATATAACCTCCCTATAATACCAAACCAAAGCACACTAGCTCCAGCCAGCGAAACAAACAAAAGCAATGCAAAACCAATTCAAAGCTAAAACGCAATTTTTAATAAACTTAAATGTTCAACTCAAACTCAAATTCAATGAATTCAATACTAAAACTCAAATCTAACACTAAGATAACTAAAGTTTTCAATCCTAATGTCAATAATTTAACCAATCCATAGTTCAACTAAATTTAATAAACAATCAACTAAAAAAACTATATTCAACTATTAGTACCAAAATTTTGAACTTCAACAACACTAAATATTTATAAACCCATAATCTTAACTAATATTCTTGACAAACCATCCCTTATCCAGTTGACTTTGTTAGGTTCATATTCAGCACCATGTCGAAATACCTATAAATTAAAATGAACAAAGTCAGCCAACCAACTGACCACTAATGTTCAAATCAACTAACTAACAAACGAGACAACTCTCGACAGTTATAACCAACAAAACAATACAACAATTTTAAACTAGCAAATAAAACTTTTTCTGCTTAAAATTTTTGAATCTAAAATGGGAACCCTAATGATATCCGTTTGCTATGAAATTTTACACAAAATTTCATCATCAATCAAAATTGCTAACGGAAAAAAATTTTGGCTAAATATTCAACAGATTAATAATAATAATTTATCAAAAATTCAAGGAAGAAAATGAAAAACTTAAAAAAAATTAATTATAAAAGTTTCAACATGCATCTCATGACGTAGAGAGCAAGTAATTAATGTATTTCATGCATTTAACAATCAAAGTATTCCAATCTCCAAGCCAACATGCTCCAAATTCACACAAAGAGAATGCAAACGTGATTAATCACCAAATGAAACAACCTTCATTTAACCCCTAAGAGTACACATTTGAAAGCATTACGGTTCAAGCAAATCACGAAATAAGCTCATGGATTGAAAATTTACAATTGGTTCTCAAGTTACTATTCACTAGTTCAATTTCAGATTTTTGGTCCAATTTTGAAAAATCATAACTAGTTATAGAAAAATCATATTGAGGTGGTTTAAAATTCTATTTGAAGCCCTTTCAATTCTTTATAAGGAAAAAATATAAAACTGGACTTAACCCTTGCCAATTCGTACAGTTTATTTGTTGAAGTTTACTGTTCATTTGGTCAAAATGGTACTTTCCAGTTTCTCTGTCCTACTTTGATCAAGCATAACTCTTAACACACACATCTATTTTAAGTGATCTACTATTTGTTTTAAAGCTCAGGATGTATACTTTAATCATGCTAAATTACACAGCAGAATCAACTGTTTGCTTTCCTTCCATAATACCACCATTTCGTGACTCCTTTAGGGATGACTTATCCTCTTTACTTGCATTAACAATTCATAATTAATTCCTTCGATGTATAATACCATTCTGTTCATGCATTAGCCATTTATATACATTATATCATTTAGTCATACATGTCAATATTATCATACATAAATGCATACCATCCACAACATATTTATGAATATATCATCATAACATATTACATAACATAATGTAATATTTATTTCTATCTTCTTCTCTTCATTCTTGCACTTCCGCTTCTTGGCTTCTTTTCCCATGGTCTTTGCAACTAGTATGGTTGGTTAACGGAGAGTGAGATTTGGGAGAATCTCAATAGTAAACATTAGCATCAATGTATGTAAGATGCATGCAAGTGTATGACATGCTTACTTGATCTAATCATGCTTACTTATAACATATTCCCATGCTCGATGTTTCATAGCAACATGCTGGCCATAGGAAACATCAACAAAATAGAGCATCATTCTAGCATTAACATCTCATAACGTCATCAAATCACATAATGCACATCGACACACAAACATACTCATCAAACACGCAAGAAAGGTAAGTTTACTACCTTGTAACCTTTAAGCTTTCTTCTTGCTCCCTTTACTTTCCAACCACCAAGATTGCTTGAACAACCTTGCCATTCCTTTTCCTTGATGTCTCATTGCCCTAAATGCATCAACACATCATTGCCACTCATTAATTAGAGCCATGGTAATCAATAAGATCAACACTTTGTTTTCTTTGAGCTATATTAACTTTTAACTTTTGAGCTTGATTTTTAACCTTTCTAAAATTAATTCCACATGCTATTTCCATGCAATTTTGCATGTGCATTCCATTTCCAAGCTCAAAATTATCAAAATTGAATTCCTCCCTACTGAAACTGATTTGGCTGAATGTAGGTCGTAGGGTTTAAAATTCTATTTTCAATTTCAATGCTTCCAAACTTGTTTCCTCACTTGTACCTACACCAATTTTCATTTTAAACACATTGGAAGCATCGAAATTATCAAAATCCAATCCTAGCCCCAAAAACTGTCTCTGGTCGAAATGTGTTCTTAAGTTACATAATTATGAAATTCAACCAATTTCAACGTAAAACCAGTTGATTCTTGTTCCTTTCAAGCTTTTAAACATTATTCTAACATCAGTTTCATCTTCACCTACTCTTAAGAATTTCGTGCAGCATACCCCCCAAGGGTTTCAAGCTCCTAAAAACTATTAAAATCCATAACCAAGCTTAACAACAACAAGGGTAGTGAAAACTACATCAAAAACCATAAACATACCTTGTTTTAGAGCTTGATCTTGCATGGGATCATTTGGTCTTTCTCTTCCCTTCTTTTTCTCTCTAGAATTCATTTTACAAGATTTTTCCCAAGGTTTCTATAGTCCTTGGATGAAATGAGGGGAGGGAACACTATAAAAAAAAGTAGAATTACCAACAGAACATTTCTAGCAGTTAAATAAAACCGCTACAAATTAAAACATTTCTAGCGGTTTGATCGCAAACCGTAAGAAATTCGCAGTGCTTTGACTCAAAATGATGTGGGCCCCATAATTTTCTAGCGGTTATCGGCAAACCGCTAGAAAGTGACCGCCAGAATCGTTCGCGTGTTTTGGCACAAAGTTCGCGCCAAACTTCTAGTGTTTATTTTCTAGCGGTTCGGGTAATGGAACCACTAGAGAATGCAAGTCGCCATTTCATTTTCTAGTGGTTAAAAGAACCGCTATTAATTCAACAGACTTTCTAGCAGTTTTAACGCAAACCGCTAGAAATTTTTTATTTTTCTCGAGGAGTTGTGACACGTGGTTGAATACAAGGGGTGGCGCGATGTAACAGCTAGAAATTTCTAGCGGTTCTAATGAAACCGCTAGAATTTTCTAGCAGTTCCTGTGAAACAGCTAGAAAATCGCGACCTATATATAACCCCCACCGCGTCATTTTCACTGTTTGGCCAATTTTGAAGCAGAGCTCTGCCGAATTCTCTTCACGAAGTATATCCAGGTCCAAATCCAGATCCAGTTGCAGATTCATATTTTTAGGTAAGAATAGTAATTTATTTATAAATAATTTTTGTTTTTATTCTTTATTTTATATATTTTATTATGTTAACTTTGATAGACTAGCTTAATTTAGTTAGAGTTAATAGAAATTTTTTTTAATAGTATGCTATTTTTTATAGAGTTAATAGAAGTAGTTATATTCTTTTTGATGAGTTAACGAAAAATTTAGATATAGGAATATCTATTTTTCAATTAATATTATTTGATATTATTATTTAGAGTTAATGGAAATAATTATTATTTGATATAATTATTTATTTTGAATAATTGTTAGTTGTAAAATATATATTTTTAATTTCAATTGCTATTTGCTATTATTAGGATGAGTCGTCGACCAGGGAAGGAGCTGATTGATCCTGAGAGAGCAGGAGCCAACGAGGATCGTGGTGGCGGCGGTCATGATGTTGGTGAGTCATTCCTGAGCATTCATGACTATGATCTAAATGAGGAGTATATCATGAGCTTTATGGAACATGATGATATCTAGCAGATTGAGGAGGCTCATTTTTCGGGGGATGAACAACCCCATGGTGATGCTGGTGAGGAGGAGGAGGAGGAGGAGCAATAGGTTCAGGGGAATGAGAATCCCCATACTGAGCAGCATTCTGCTCCCAGACACTAGACCGGTTTTGAAGTGAAATTTGAGGGTAAGTATTTATTTAACTTTTAAATTTGGTAACTATTTAATTTATATAGAAATTGTTTTAATTCATTATTATATAATTAATTTCTTAATTAAATTTTATAGAATCTGAGAGGAACAGGTCCTATAGGAGGCTGACAGCCAGAGAGCTGTCTATGACGACTAGCGGACGAGTGGTTGTGCTGCTGAATGAATTGGGTTGTGCCGCTGAATGAATTGGGCCAATCGACCAAGAAAGGTGGCTAGCTGTATAACAAGTATGTGCGCCTTCTTGGTCAGTAGTAGACCTTACTCCCCATTTATGTGAAGGATTGGAAGAAAATCACTCAGGAGAAGAAGCAACAAGGTTGGGAAATGATAAAGGTAATATAAAATTATTATTTATAATTTTTTAATTTAAGTAAATGAATATATATTTTGTTTTTAAATTATTTAATTTTTTGATTGTAATTTTTTATTTATTTAGTTAATTTGTTATTTATAATATTTTTAAATTATTTAAATGAATATATATTTTTTATTTAAATTACTTAATTGTTTGATTATGATTTGTTATTACTGTACTTTATTTTTATTGATAATATTTTGAAATTAGTTAAATGAATATATATATTTTTTATTTAGATGACTTTATTGTTTGATAATAATTTGTTATTTATTTCATTAATTTATTACTTATAATATTTTTAAATTAGTTGAATGAATATATATTTTTATTTAAATTACTTGATTGTTTGATTATGATTCGTTATTAATGTAATTTATTATTATTTATAATATTTTAAAATGAGTTAAATGAATACATATATTTTATTTAAATTACTTAATTGTTTGATTATAACTTGTTATTTATTTCATTAATTTATTTTTTATAATAATTTTAAATTACTTGAATGAAAATATATTTTTATTTAAATTACTTAAGTGTTTGATTATGATTTGTTATTGCTGTAATTTATTTTTATTGATAATATTTTGAAATTAGTTAAATGAATATATATTGTTTATTTAAATTACTTTATCGTTCGATAATAATTTGTTATTTATTTCATTAATTTATTACTTATAATAATTTTAAATTAGTTGAATCAAAATATATTTTTATTTAAAATACTTAATTATTTGATTATGATTTGTTATTGATATAATTTATTTTTTATTTATAATTTTTTTAAATAAGTTAAGTGAATATATATTTTTTATTTAAATTGCTTAATTGTTTTTTTTTATTTTTTTTTATTTTATACTGGGAGAGGAGTTGACGACGGATACGATGAAAAGACTGGGGGTGGCATGAAAAAACAGGAGGATTGACCTGTGGCGGGAGAAGAAAGGTGACGGGACGAGACCTCTACAGGAGATACTGGTAGATATACCTGTTGGAGTCCCAGAGCAAGATTGGTCGAGTTATGTTTATTTTAGGATGGTATGATAATATTGCATTAATTATAATTTTTTTTATTTTTTGTCTAGTTTGACTAATTTAATTTAATTTTTTTATATTTTGTTTCAGGCTCTTTCCTAAAGAAATACTGGGAGCGTCAGGCATCAGACAATACGTCATAGGGTTGGATCTAGGAGCTTTACTATCATCTATGACGAGATTGTAAGTATTTGAAAAGAATTTGTTAAATGTATATATGTATTTAATTTGTAATTAATAATTTCTTTCATTTCATTTACAGAGGGAAAAGACGCGACAAGAGCAGGGATGCACGCCCACCTATGGCGAGATGTGGCCGATTCTATACAGATCTCGAGACGGGCCTGTGTTGGATGAGGTTGAGGAGATGGCGATAAGTAATTAATTAAATGTTAATATCATATCGTAGTATAAATATTATTTGATACTAATTAATATCTTTATATTAATTTTGATAGGCGTGGATAATTCAGGTTGATGCCGAGCTGCGTGAGTTTAAGGGGTCTGTCCTGGATCCTACAACCTTACTTTTAGCGGGTCGTGGCTGAGCACAGCACCCTGGTCGAGTTAGTGGGCTCGGTCTTGGACCCACACCGACTAGGTTGCCCCGCTTAGGTGGCGCTGGCCCTTCATACACTGCAGGGAGCTCTCAGGCGAGTGCAAGAGCAAAGTAGTCAGGTTCCTTATCCTTAAATGAGCTGCAAGAGGAGCTCAGGCGAGAGATGGAGGTCAAGATGGAGGAGCGTTATCGTCAGTTCCAGTTGCAACTTGACCAGTTGAAGGTAGCTGCTATGGTCATGTGTGATGTGGTGATCACTATCGATCCAAACATTCTGATTCCTGAGATCCCTGACGTACGCCTGCCACCAATCCCTCCCCTACACGACCTGCAATCAGTCCAGCCCCAACACGATCAGCTGCCTGCCCACCCCCAGTAGAACCAACAGGAGGATCCAGCGACTAACGATCACGATGATGCTGCTTCTGCCCCTCACTCCTGATTTCCCCTATCTTGCTTGTATAGGATTTTATTTGGATTTAGATTTCATTATCTTATGTTTTATGTGGATATTTATTTAAATTTTATGTTTATTTGTTTACTTTTATTATTTATTTCTATACTTTTATTTATATCAAGTATTACTTAATATATTGTTGCACTATATAAAACATGCTAAACATATATTCTTTTAACATTAAAATTCATTCTTATATATCAAATTTCATGCTCCTTTGAAATAATAAACCGCTGGAAAATATTTAACCATTGTCACGACTCGAAACTTCTAATGGTTTTGAGCCGCTAGAAAATGTATAACCGCTATAAAATGCTCCTGAATGCATAAAACCACTAGAAATTTCTAGTGGTTTATAACCGCTACAAAAAATTGATCGTTATGTAACTATTGGCAGCCTCTATAAGCTGAAGAACTCTATCTGAAATTCATTTTAACTTTTCTTTGAGCTTCCTATGTCATATGTTTACGAAATTTGAGCAATATTAGTGATGGATAGGTCGTGGATCAACTTGCATCAGTCGACTCCGTAATACTTGGCTAGTCTAAACTATTTTTTGGATTTTGCTTTTGCCAATGCCGCCGTAAATGGTAAGATTCAGTGTCCATGTCCTAAATGTAATTTCAAGAAGTTGCATCCCAGAGA
This sequence comes from Neltuma alba, assembly GCF_004799145.2. NCBI lineage: Eukaryota > Viridiplantae > Streptophyta > Magnoliopsida > Fabales > Fabaceae > Neltuma > Neltuma alba. The sequence goes on from NW_021635275.1 coordinate 447,506, forward strand.
TATTGTTAGAGAACATTTGATCTTTAAGCCCTTCTCGCAAGAGTATGTATTTTGCCAACTACATGGGGAACGACTAGATATGGTTGCTGAGTCAGTTCTAGTAGTTTCATGGATGAGAGTTCGAGTAGATGAAGCCGATGTCGTGAACGATGCTATGCTTGATGCTTTTGATGTTCATGAAAGTGAGGATCCCAACAAAGATGAAGTAGAGGGGCCTCAACTGGAGTTTCTTATAAATGAAACTGCTCGGAAATTTTTTGACCTTATGAGCGAAGCTGACAAGCCTCTTTATTCTGGGTACACAAAGTATTCTAAGTTATCGTTCTTGATGAGGTTGTATCATATCAAATGCTTGTGTGGTATGACTGACAAGGTGATGTCCATGCTGTTGGAATTACTGGGAGATGCTTTCCCTCAGGCTGAATTCCCTTCATCTTTTTATGAAGCAAAGAAGATTATTAACAAGCTTGGCTTGAACTACAAAAAGATAGATGCATGCCCAAACGACTGTATGTTGTACTGGGGAGATGATGCAAACAAGGAGATTTCTACGAGATATAAGATGTCTCTCTATAAGTCGGTACGGAAGGGAAAAACGCAGAAGAAGATACCAGCCAAAATTCTCAAGTACAATTTATGATAATGTGTTACTTGCTCCGTCTCAAAATATTCGATATTTAAGATTCTCAATACAATTGATTATAATATGTTACTTGTTCAGTATTTAAATATTCAATATTTGAAATTTTTAATACATTATTTCTTTAGATACTTTCCTTTGAAACCATGGTTGCAAAGAATGTATATGTTATAAAAAATGGCTCAGCACATGAGGTGACATGTGACTGAGGAAAATCCAAATGGCAGGTTAAGGCACCCACAAGATTCGGAGGCGTGGAAAACATTTGATGTGAAATTTCCAGACTTTGCCAGTGATCCTAGAAATGTACGTCTTGCGTTGGCAACTGATGGTTTCAATCCCTTCAGAAACATGAGCACAAGTTACAGTATCTGGCCGGTGGTGTTAATTCCATACAATCTACCACTTTGGATGTGTATGAAACAGAGCTCCTTTTTGCTTTCCATGATCATTCCTGGCAAGAAAGCATCGGGAAATGATACAGACGTATACCTACAACCGTTGATACACGAATTGATTGACCTGTGGACGAATGGTGTTGAGGCATATGACTCATATGACAAGCGACTATTCAATCTCCGTGAAGCCTTGATGTGGACAATAAGTGATTTTTCAAGTTTGGGAACTTTGTCCAGCTGGAACGTGCATACTGGGTTGGCCTGTCCTGAGTACAATTTTGATTCCATGCCATGTCGCCTTCCACACAGTCATAAGTGGTGCTTTATAGGACATCGAAGGTTCCTCAATTCCAAGCACAGATTTAGATTGCAATGGATTTGCTTTGATGGGAAACAGGAGAAGAGAGATCCTCATGTTACTTTGCATGGTGTGGATATTTTGCGGCAGTTAGAAGATATTAATGTCGAGTTTGGTAAGAATGTGGATCCTGAATGACTGGGACGACAATCTCGTGGGACATTTGATGCGCAACCTATGCAATGGCAGAAGAGAAGCATATTTTTCACTCTTCCTTATTGGGAATCTAATTTGCTACAACACAGTTTGGATGTTATGCATATTGAAAAAAATGTGTGCGATAATGTGCTATATATGTTACTCAACGAAGCTAGAAAGTCTAAAGACCATCTCGCAGCTAGAAAAGATTTACAAGCCTGGGCAATTCATGAAGAGGCTTGGCCTAATGAAAACGACAAGTTTCAACCAACTAAATTCACCTTGACGAAGCAGAACAAGGATATCTTCCTTTCGATGCTGAAGAACATAAAAGTACCAGATGGATATTCTAGCAATATCTCAAGGTGTATCAATCTGCAGGCTTGAAAGGTTATTGGGTTAAAAAGTCATGACTCCCATGTTCTTATGCAACAGTTACTTCCATTGGCCTTGAAAAACACACTTCCTTCTGATGTATCAGTGGTTTTGGTGGAATTGTATTCATTTTTCAAGAAGTTGTGTGTGAAGGTCTTGATAGCGAAAGAGCTTGATCAACTACAAAATAAAATAATTCTTACATTTTGTCACTTGAAGATGATATTTCCTCCATCATTCTTCACTGTTATGATTCACTTGACTATCTACCTTGTTCGAGAAGCAAAGGTTGCTAGCCCAGTTCACTATCGATGGATGTACCCTATAGAGAGGTACAATTGATTATCTTTTATCCCTGGTCGCCTCTTTAAATTTCACATTGTTATTTCATTTGCTCACAATTATTAATGGAATATTAATCTACAAGTACTTGGGAAAATTAAAATCATATGTTAGGAATAAGGCGTGGCCTGAGGGGTCAATAGCATAAGGTTATTCCAGAGATGAGTCCTAACTTTCTGTTCAAGGTACTTTGATGACATGGAGACATCTTTTAACCACCTGTGTTGCATAGATGATCTCCTCCTGGTCCTTTCACATCAACTTTATTTCCTCCTGTGGGGAAACCAATTGGAGGATATGAATTCTTCAGACTCACTCACACAGAGAAACTCCAGGCACACAGACATGTTTTGATAAATTGCAGCCACGTTGAACCCTTCATGCAGTAAGTATTATATAAGCTCACCAACTTTTACACTTTATATTTGTTTCTTACTGACTCTTCTAACAAATTACACTTCAATGTAGTGAGTTTAGAAGTTACCTCAGGCGGCAGCTATGGGGGCATGTGCGTTCTGCTGACATTGATAAAAGAGTCCATAAAGAGTTTCCTAGTTGGTTTACATGTCAAATATGTAACGACAACAGCCCATACACAGATGAATTCAAAGCTCTTTCCCTCGATCCGTTTGACCATGCATGAAGGTTTACCGCGTATAATGTCAACGGCTTCAAGTTCTGTACGGTTGGACGTGATCAGGGATTTCTGACACAAAACTCTGGAGTTTGCGGGACATTCAGGACGAGATGTTATGCTAGCAGCAGTGACAATGATATGCGCTTTGGAGGCATCACTTACTATGGAAAGCTAATTGACATCATTGAGTTGAGTTACCAGCTTTTCACTGTAACTCTATTCAAGTGCTCCTGGGCAAATACGACAACTCCCTGGGGACTCGCTACTGACCACTTAGGCATCACCTCTGTTAATTTCTCAAGACTTATTCATATGGGGGAATATGAAGACGATGAGCCATATATTCTTGCTTCTAGGCACACCAGGTTTACTATGTCGAGGACGAGAAACATAAAGATTGGAATATGGTCGTTCACCTCAAGCCATGGGATCTTTATGATATGGGTGATGGTGACATTATTTACGACAGTGAACCCTTCCAACCCTTGAATTTTGAAAAATTCTTTCCTCAAGGAGACGATAATTTGGCAATTATCAGGTATATGTCTTTTCTTAAATTATTTAAATAATTAACTACTAATTACTAATTTTTTCTAAACATATTATAATTCTAACATAATTTTTTTAAATATCTCTTTTCAAGAAGGATGATGATCAAGAATAGCAGTTCCAAAAATTTTTATCATTCAAAAAATTTTCCTTTCATAAATAAATATGTATAAATTAAAATTGGTTCAGTTTTTTAAAAAGTAAAAAATTACAATTTGTAGCGGTTACATAAATGCTACAAATTGTGAAACTGCTACAAATACTAGCGGTTTTATAATACGCTAGAAAATGCAAAGCCGCTACAAAATGAATCAAAACGCTGTAAAAAAACCACTACAAATGTCTCGCTGATATCTATAAATACCATATCACCTCTTCATTCATTTACCCCATCTCTTTTCCTTCCTCTCCTATTCTTCTTTATAATTCTCTCTTTTTTTCTTACTATCTAATGTGGTGGTTTTTTTCTCTTCATTATATGGCAAGGTGATTATTATTTTATAAGTATTAATATCTTTTATTTGTTTTTATTTATAATTTACTAACATATTTATTTCTCTTTTTCTTTCAGAATTTTCTTCTTCACATTTATCATACCTTCGTCAATTGATTCAAGCACTTCTCAACATAACAGTTTAGGTTCAATATTATAAACTATCTCATCTTTAATTCAACTATCTTATTAAATTTAATTCATTTCATTTGACACAATCATAACTTAATTATTTATTATTCATTACAAAATTCAAATCTATAGCATGTAATACATTAGTAATTATACATATTAACAAAAATTCTCTAATATAATCTACTTAATGGTTTTTAAATTTATAATATTATATTTTTTAATAATCAAACATTTTAATTTATTTTTTTTGCCTGGAATAAACTTTGGGAGAATTACATTCAAGTCCCACATAAGAGAAATAATCACTACAAAGTCCCAAGTAACAACCTGAGCAGCCTGTAATAACAAGTCCTACAGTGAGAATGACAACCTCTGGGACTTGTTTTTTAATTACTTGGGACCTCATTGTAATTCTCCCATAAACTTTCTAGAGGTTTTCAAACTGCTAGAAAATGAAAAAAAAAAAAAAGAGGGACAAATTTCATAAAATTTAAATATTCCCCATATTTCTAGCGGTTCATAAATGCTAGAAATTTTTTTGCGCCAATTCTAAAATTTTGATTCCCAACAAAATTTGATATCTGCCGAATTTTCTAGTAGTTATTAACCGCTAGAAAATTATGGCACCAAAATGAAAATTTTTGTTTCCTGGCAAAATGAAATTTCGCTCAGAATTATTAACCGTTATAAATTTGTCAGATATTTCTAGCAGTTTGTAACCGCTAAAAATTTCGTATCATTCCTGTTCTGCTACTTGTTTTCTTTAGCGGTTATTTTAACCGCTAGAAATTTTCTGGCGTTTTGACCACACTATGTAGCGGTTCACATAACCACTAGAAATCCCTTTCTAGCACTTGATTTTCTAGTGGTTTGTGTAACCGCTAGAAAATTCATATTTTAACTGCTATAAAATATATTTTTTTGTAGTGGAAGGGGTATATATAGAAAACAAAATTCAATCTTGGCCCTTGATCTTGAAAATATGTGACTTAATCTTGATCGTCCATTTTTCCTCTTTGTCTTATAATGACAAGTATCCTCATGACAATTTGCTTACCTTATCTTGCTTACAACATTAAGCCACATGTCTTTAATCCAAATGTACATGCGTTTTGCATTTGACCGTGCATGCATCTTGCAAGCTAACCGTGCATGTGTCTTTCATCTAACCATACACTTGTCTCTTTCATGTCGCTTCATGATTTTGGCATTAAAATTGGGAGGAAATTAACAGAAAATTCTTACAAAATATAACTCCAAGGCATTCCTCCACCTATCTTGCTATTCTGCACCGTATTGGATACTTTGTCTTGTCCTGACTCACCCGGGACCATTGGGACATGTTCTGTCACCCTTTTCCCATCTTAAGTAAGTCCACATGGCATTATGTAATATGCCTAAAGAGAAAGTGATACTCTTCCCTTGTTCTTCCATTAAAACAATTAATAATATTTATTTCGGAGTGAGCTTGAGGCAATTCTTTCTACCAAACTACGACTCCGAGAATCCGTCTTTGGGCACCAATACTGTTTATTTATCACGAGAAATTTTTCTAATTTTTCTCAGGTCAAAAGTCCACCTCTAGACATTTGACTTTGACTTTTCTTGGATAGTGTATAAATAGGCTTTAAATTTTATTAAAGCCAACCTCTTTGCTTTTTGGGGATGGAATTATTTTTAAAACCTGTGATAATTCCTCAAGTATTTTTCCTAATGTTCTTCCAATTATCTGAGGCCTCCTTATATTTCAAATAATTCATTTTAAATAATATTCAAAATTAGTCAAAACCCTGAGAATTTCACAAATTCCTTCTAAGTGTATTTTCATTATTTTTAGCCTCATACGGGTCTCTAGATCTCATTCCTATTTTTTTGAATTTTTTTTGAAGTATTTAGGCCTACTTTTCATCACTGTCCCTTTTCAGCCTCAAACTTTGCAAAAATTACGTTTTAGGTCCTTGCTTGGGTTTAGCCTCAGGAATCCTCTTACGAAGGTTCCTAGTACAACCTTTGGCCCTTAATTACCTCAACTATTTAAACTGGACCCCCGGACTTCACATACAGGCCTTAACATGTCATTTCCCCTTTTCTATGATTTTTTTGGGATTTTCGAGTATAATTTTCATTTTTACCCTTACCAGCCTGAAACTTTACAAAATTATGATTTTGCCCCTTATTCTGCTTAACCCCATAATTCAGCTCATTAAGGCCTCTAACATAACTTTTGATCTACATTCATCTTTATTTCTTATTCTTGGACCTCGAGACTCTATTAGAGTCTTTAACTTTCTCTTTTCTCAGTTCCAGAAAACTTTTGCTTTGCAATTTAGTCCCTGAGATTCCTTCTATTCTTTCAGGAAACTTCCAAGACTCCTGTCATAATAGGTCTGGTAACTTGCCCATTTCAGGCTAATTCTAGTACTTCTAGGCTCAAAATTCGGGTTGTGACACCAAAACTATATTATACAATGTCAAAATCATGTTTTTAATTAAAGAAAACACTACGCACAATATTTTAATAAACCAGAGCATAAAAAATTATGAAACTAATGAAAAGAGTATAGAAAAAGGGCAAAAAAACTCACAAATGAGAATAAAGAAGAGGAGGCGATGACAATGACAATAGAGGAACATGGTGGAGATGACAAAAATAAGAGGAAACACTGGCAAAGGTGGGAGGAGAAAGAAATTGGAGTGGGGGCGATAATGGGGGACTACGAACTGTTGCTGTGAAAAGTTAGAACCTATCTTTGATATTAGGGATTTCAAATCATTGTAAAATCTTTTTAAAACTACCATTAAAAATACATTTCACAGTGGTTAACTATGTAATTGCCTTTAAAAGTGTTTACCATAGCATTTTTGTAAATGCCGTGGAAAGTCCAAGTGTCAGCCTCATTATTTTCACCGCAAGAGCATACTTTTCATGGTGGTTACTTGAATAACTATCATGAAAAGTAATTTTTACCACAAGATAATTATAAAATTGTCACTGCTTTTTTTTATGGCATATTTTGCTTTAACCCCATAAAAGGGCATTGTTAAAACAACATGAATAGAGTAAACAATTGAAATGAGCCCCTGACAGGGATGTCTCTTTCTAGCTCATTGTTTGAAAGATCACAAGATTCCATAATGACCGTGAACTTACACTTCATTGCAATAATCTTACTTACATTCTATCTTTGCGCAAATGGAATAGAAACAATCTAGTTGCAGCCATTCCTTTAGCATTGGCTTTTATGACAAATATCAAAGACATATTTGTGGACAAATCTGTTCACAAATCTATGAAAACAAGTATATTTTAATCTCAATCACTTGATCTTGTCTAACAACAACCTTATAAGTGTGTTACCTTTCACTCTTGCCAAACTTATTAAGAATTTGCTAGATTTGAGTAGAAACAATAAAGTTTGAGTCATTCTCTTTTAACTTTGGGCTTAATGACAAATCTCAGGAACTTATATTTGAACTCTAATTCATTCATTGTAGGTGTCATCCCTTCTTCGATTTTTAATTTGACATTTTTAGGATGCTTTGATGTTTCTCAAAATCACTTAGGTGGTAGCATACCAGAACAGATTGGAAGTTCCATCAATTATCTTTCTCAGCTGGATATCTCCCAAAATAATTTAGGTGGAAAAGTGCCATACAATTAAATGATTATTCTTGGCAGTTTTATCGTAACTTTAGTCACAACCAATTCGATGAAATATTACCATCTAACATATGCACTTTCCTATCAGAATGTAGCATTGATCTGAGCTACAATAATATCTCTTGTAGTATACCTAGAGAACTTGGTAGACTATATTACATCAACTTGTCATACAATCTTCTCAGCGGCTATGTTCCAAGTGAAATTTATAGTCATTTCTCTCATGACATTTTAGATGGGAATAAAAAATTACTTGGTCCAGAGATTTATGATTCTCTTAAGGCTCCAAAGTCTTTATTATTGAAAATATTTATTCCTCTAATAATTTTTCTTGTCATCATATTTGTCGTGGGTTTTTACTTCGATTGTTTAAAACAAACAAGAAATCCATAAGTGAGACAAGAGAGGCAAAAAATGGAGATTTATTTTCCATATGGAATTATGATGGAAACATTGCATATAAAGATATCATTGAAGCAACAGAGGATTTTGACATCAAGTATTGTATTAGAACTGGTGCCTATAGAAGTGTTCATAGAGCACAGCTTCCTAGTGGCAAAATTGTGATATTCACCACCCCGATCAGATCAAAGGGCTTTAATTGTTTTGCCAAGCTGGTTTTGCACTTCATTTTGAAATATCTTGAACATTTCAAAAGACTCGGATTTATGTTTCATTAGATAGATGTACCCATATCTGCTAAAATCATCTATAAATGTGATGAAGTACGAATAACCTCCTCTGGCATTTGTATTCATCGGTCCACACACATCTGTATGTATGAGGCCCAACAAATCTGTGGCCCTCTCACTGTGCCCAGTGAAAGGTGACTTAGTCATCTTTCCTAACAAGCAGGACTCGCAAGTATCATATGATTCAAAATCAAATGAGTTGAGAAATCCATCTTGATGGAGTTTAGAAATGCGTTTCTCATTTATGTGACCTAGACGACAGTGCCAAAGGTATGTCGGATTCAAATCGTTTGGTTTGACCCTTTTGGCAGTTATGTTATAGATATTTCCATGACTGAGTTGTTCTAAATTCAATATATAATGATCACCATGCAAATCACCATGAGCATAAAAAATATCATTACGATAAATAGAACATCTACCATTCCCAGCAATGGAAGTATAACCTTCCTTATCCAAATAAGAAAGAGAAACAATGTTACTACTCAAAGCAGGAACATAATAGCAATTGTTCAAAACTAACAAAAGCCCAGTGGGCAGAACTAATTCATAAGCGCCTACAGCTAAAGCAGCAACCCTTGCTCTGTTTCCAACTCGTAGGTCAACTTCGCCCTTCTTCAGCTTCCTACTGTCCTTTAGACCCTGCACATTCGTACAAATGTGAGAACCACATGCAGTATCTAATACCCATGTAGTGGAAGTAGAAAGATGAATGTCTATAACATAAATACCTGAAGCGATAGCCCCGCTATCCTTCTTGTTCTTTTTCAGATCTTCGAGGTAGAGCTTGCAATTCCTCTTCCAATGACCAGGTTCATTGCAGAAGAAGCAGACTCCTTCCTTTGGAGGCTTTGCCTTCTTTGGTGCAGGCTTGGTTTGAGGATTGCCTGACTCTCTGGTCTTACCGGATGAGCCATGACCTTTCCCTTTGCCCTTGCCTTTGCCTTTCTTCTTCATATCCTTTCCTTTCTGAACCATCAAAACAGAACTGGGCTTCTTCTTAAGACTCGGCTCAGCAGTTTTAAGCATCCCATGCAGTTCAGAAATAGATTTCTCCATGTTGTTCATGTTGTAGTTCATGACAAACTGGTCATAACTTTCGGGGAGTGAGTTCAAGATCAAATCTGTAGCTAACTCCTGGCTCATGGGAAATCCAAGCCTTTCAAGGTGATCAATGTACCCTTTCATCTTTAAGACATGAGCACTGACTGATGCACCTTCAGCCATCTTGCAGGAATGTAAGGCCTTAGTGGTCTCATACCTCTCTTGCCTTGCCTGTTGCTGGAACATTTCCTTGAGATGGACAATCATCTCATAAGCCTCCATGTGTTCGAGATCTCTTTGGAGCTCTGGAACCATGGTGGCAAGCATCAAGCATCCCACATCGACAGAGTCTTCCTTATGCTTTGCGTAAGCATCTCTCTGAGCTCTAGGAGCGTTGGCTGCTGGCTCTTCAGGAATGGGTTGATCTAGGACATGTGCCTTTCTTTCATGCTTGAGAACAATTCTCAAGTTCCTAAACCAGTCAAGAAAGTTTGTCCCATTGAGTTTGTCCTTCTCAAGGACAGATCACAACGATAATGTAGCAGTATTACTAGTCGTCATGATTCTACAATTAAAAAATGCAATTGTATTAGCAATCTCCCACTAAATATACAACCCTCAATGCATTAATTAGTGGGCTAAGATCCATATTTGGCTTAAACTTAAGTCCGCTTTGGCAGGACGCTTAAAATTAAGTTATTTAGGTAGGTAACACCTTTACCAATTACATCGAATGTAACTCTTAGATGTTTATGGGATTCTATCATCATATGATCCGGCATGTCTTAATCCCATCTAATGTCTTGAGACCCAAAACCGTTTTGTTAGTCTCAATTAAGTCAAACAATAACAAACATATGTGAGTAGCACCATTACTCTTGCTTATCTCCCCAAGATAACTCAAATGCACCCACTTTGGTGGAGCCTACAATTGAGTGATCGAGGTTTTGACAAGTGTTCATTAATTGACGGCATTATGACTTAAGATTTCATTTAGAGGGCTTAATTAACTATGTGGTTTACTAGAATGCATGTATCGCGGTTGTATCTCATACAAGTAATATGCATATAAAACATACATAGAGTAACATAATCACAAGATGCATGATTTTAAACGCGACTCAATATGGCTCACCTACCCTAAGTCCCCTCAAGCCAATGAGAGGAGCTCTCTAATAAGAAAAGGAAAATTACATAAAGAAACCTCATTTTTAACATTGAGGGGAGTGAGATGAGAAGAGAATGTACATGGAGATAGATTAGAGAAAGGCACGACACGCAGGCCGTATTTAGAAAAATTACAACACTTGTAATCTAGAGCCATATTGTTCACCATACCCAAACAGTCAAGAATCAATATTCATACTATGTGAAGGGCAATCAAGTTACAAAACTAAAACATTCATACATCAAGAAAGGCAGTATAGGTTACGATTAAGTCGCGCTAGGATTAGATAGCCACGCCCCGAGAAGAAAATTTTTTTTTCGATAATTCCAATTCGGTTTTCTTCCAATTCGGTTTTCTTAGATCCCCGTCAATGTCAATTGATCAATATCAATTAATCGCACACACATGTATCACATACATGACCGCCTTACGCACAATCGCACATACATGTAACGAACGAATTCAGTTTCAATTCGGATTCCATATATGTCATACATAATCTCCTACGACGATTATCTTCTACGTTCTTAACGGTTATTTTCGCACAAGGATTGTACACTAGGCACGTTCAATTCGAATTATAGATCATACAACTATGCACGTTCAATTCGAATTACAGGAACAGCTACTCAGGCACAGTGCACATGATCGACTAATAAATTCAGCATACATCACATGTATCAAACAACCGAACCTAACTTAAACACAGAACGGCACGGCTCTGATGCCACTGAAGGGAATTGAAAGACGACGCGCAGCGGAAAACGACATAAAATTTTAAAACTTTCAATCCCTTTCCCGGATCTACCGATCGCGTTTAAGTCAGGTAGTAAGAAGCATTACCTTCAGGCGTTCGATTTCCTGGTGACTCGATGATTTGGCCATTCAGGATGCTTCTGCTCGCCTCCTTTGTCGTTCGAAGTCGACAACTCCGGTCGGCTTCCTCTACCAGTATCCACACGAGTAGCCCTCAACCTCGAACGGCATGCTAGCGCCTATGTCCGTCTAGGGTTTTAGAAATCCGTGCTCTCTCCTTTCTTAGGCCGTCTCTTATCTGTTGGTTTTCTCCCTCTTAAACCCTAATTCCTCATATCAAATATATAGGATGCTATATAGGTTTAATTAATAATATTTAATTTTGAAATTAACTCTAAATTAATTCCGAAATTAATACAATATTAAATATTGCCTAATCAGATAAGAGAATAATTAAATAAATATGGTTTAAATTAAATGCGTCTCACAGATTTAATTCACTTATTTATTTAATAAAGAGATGACGGAATTTATATATTTAATTTATCCTTATAAATTAATATCTCTTATATTTATATATATATACGAATTTATATATATATATATACACGTCCACCCTATTTATTCATTGAATCTGGACATATCTTAGATTCAATGAATCTGGACATCATAACTCGTGTTGGGCTATTTTGTGTGCTACCCTGTAGGCCCATATGAAGTTGGCAGTGGGCCATTAACTATAATGACTCACAAGTCGTAAGCGGTCTCTAGCAAGACATCACGACTACCCAAAACATATGAGGATCATTGAACGATGCAACCTTTCATACAACCATATCACGTCCCTTTTGTCACACGACATTTTGGTCATGGATGAGGCATGGAGAACGTCATCCTCCTATTCATGACCGTTACTTTCTCGTTCCCTGAGTAGTCTGAGTATAGAAACGGAACTACCTTTCCATTATAGTATGGCCATACATTTCTCAGACTCACTCATCGAGGGGCCCAGTAATGTCTCTCTACGAATGTGAGGGACAAATTCCATCTTGACCATTCACATTCCTCCGCATGAAAAACCACTAAGCCTGAACATAGTCTTTATGATCACTCGGTCCAAAGTGACTTTTGACTAGGTCAAAGCTAAGCGTTTCTCATGTAGGAATCCATGATGATCTCAGGTCAAAGGGCATAGTGACGTGGTTTGTATATGAGAGAAGCTTATGACTTAACCCATGCAGCTCTCTCATAGCGGGTCGGTCCAACACCTTGTACTCTTACATGTGCCTATGACTTTAATTTATATCTCTATATATCTTTAAAGTCATACTGGTCTTATTTCATCTTTGTTCCCACATAGATGACCGACCAGGGACATTAAGGATAAACCATGAGTTATCCAAGGATAGTCATCACATTAAACATGCAAATAATATGATAACTTAATTAATAAATCCATAAATTAACAATGTTCAAAACAGAATGATTGGCCCCTAGGGCACAATTTCCAACAAAATCGTGGGCTCTAGCCCTCATGGATTGCCAGAAAGAACGTTAACTTTGATTTCAAGATATAGATGTTTTTAAGATATACTATCTTTAGTCTATAATATAAGAGTTACATGACTGATTTGAGAAAATTAAAAAAAAAATTGGTTAAGTTGACTAATTGTAACAAAATATATGCTGAGTTCCATAAAACACTATATTTAATCATGTATGTTGAAATTATTTCTTGATGAGAATCCTTATAATCGATAGAGATATTTTAGATAAAACATTATAGATGTGGGAAGCAAAGTTGATTGAGATTTTATATTTATGACCAAACTCAATAACCCCAAATAACTCTTATACTAAGAATCAGAGAAAGTAGTATTTAATGATAGTGCTGGTGAGGAGCAATAATGAAAAAATAATTCAATTTTAAGACAAATTTTATTGTTTCAACTTATCTTGGTCCCAGTGAATTAATGAGAAGCGACTTACATATATGTGTATTTGTGTGTGAGAGGGGAGGCCAAAACGATTCTTATTTCTTAATATTTTAAGGGTATCAAGAATAATCCTCAAGCGAAACCAATCAAAGATAGCATTCTCATTGTCCAATATAATTAAGAAAACCATAAAATCCACTGTGGAACCTTCTGGATTCTTTCTTAACTTTTTTTGAAAGAAAAATTAAAAGTTACTAAATTTATAAACAAACAGAAATAATTTGCAAAGCTATGTGTGTTTCAATATGACATTAAAAAGACCAACAGATAAGCATCCTATATCAATCAACCACAATGGGGGGGAAAAAAAGCATAAACACGTTTTTTCGTTGTTACGGGACAAATTCGGTCAACTTTCTTCCCATTCACATATAAAGACTCAGGATAAGATATAAATCCTCTTCTTAAAGAATAACACGCTACCTTTTTAGGAAATAGGAGATGATCCAAAATAATCTGTTTTAATAAGTTTTTAAGTAAATGGGTATTTAGGGCTTAAACTTTCTTCCCATTTTTATATTGTTTGGTTGGCAATTTTAGCCGAAACATGATAATTGGAGACATCATTAGGATTATATATACTACTTCTAGTCCTTAATACATGACAATCATACATAGCCATGTGATTTATTTTTTCATGATTAAATGATATCAAATGCTAATATTTCAAAAATAGAAGGCATGACTATGAGTGATTAGAGAACTTGATATGATAGATATAAGAAACTTAATCTAAGTGTGGTTCTTTGGACATCTAAAACTCATTTCTAAAATTTTACGATATGAATAATTTAAACATGATAATGATGATGATAAACACACTACTAGTTAATAACCAGGGTGATTAATAATCAAGAGCACATACCAATACCTGCAAAGCCATGTGGTAGTTAAGCTCTTGTCATTTTGATGTTTCTCTCTCTATATATATAAACCCTTTATGGGTGCACTCATTTTGTGATCACTTTTTGCAAACAAATGAATTGAAGATGAGTGTGATGAGAGTGGTATTTTTTTCATGCTTTGTTGTAACTTGCTTCCACATTAATGGTGCAGCTACGGCCAATATGATAGAAGGGGAGAAACGTGCTCTGCTTCATACCAAATGGTGGAATTTCAGCGATAGTGCCCATAGGTTGTCAGACCCTTAACTTGTCTATAATACCTTAATTTCTATGTCATCTGGGTAAATTATGGTAACTTCAAACCACTAAGCTAGGTTTGATCCTGAAAGTATAATACTCTTGCAGAAATTTTCTTGTAAACTTTCCTGTACACAAGATTCAATAATATAGTAAGTTAATAATACTACTAACCTATCACCACTCAACCATTAAAGCATATGGCACTCATTTGTCAACTTCAAGAACCATAGATTTCTCCTTATAGAGGAATTTATATTCCATAAGCTTATATGTCGTTATATATTTACATATTTATATACACTAAGTGGTAGCCATACTTGGCTAAATAAAAATTATAAGTTCAAATTGCAAAAGCATAAATTGATGACCAACTACACAAATAACTTCTTCTTCCAACTTTCTCAATTCCCTGTAATCACCATACTTTTGCCCTTTGAGCTACTTGTCCTTATTGTATGTCATGGAAGGAAAGGGATGAGATTCTAAGAATCCCTGTAGTAACAACAGTCTATCATACATGTATATAAGTTCACAAAGCATGCAAAACAAGCCATATAATAAGCACTTAGTAGATTAATATAACTAGTAAGGTTCACATAGTAGATACAGTTCATCATGGATCATGTAGTTCTTATACTCGCATAGAATACAAGTTTGAGGGAAAGCACAATTTCAGTAGTCACACAGAATATGAGTTTCAAGGAACGTATAGTTTTACTATTCACACAGAATATGAGTCTAAGGGAACACCAGTTCAAGTATTCACACAAAATATGATAAGGGAATGTATAGTTCCAGTATTCACATAAAATACGAGTTTCAGGGAACACAATTCTAGTATTCACACAAAATACGAGCTCAATGGAACACACAATTCTAATATTCACACAGATTGTGAGTTTCCATCCTTCGTAATCAAGCACACAACTCCTGTAGTCAAACCAACCGTTCATAATTGAGCACACAACTCCCATAATCAAAACCACCATTCATTACCAAGCACATAGCTCCTATAATCAAAACCACCGTTCATAACCAAGCATACAACTCACATAATCAAAATCACCATTCATAATCGAGCATACAGCTCCGTAATCAAAACCACCATTTATAATTAAGCACACAACACCTATAATAAAAAAACACCGTTCATAATCAATCATATAGTTCTTGTAATCAAAACTATCATTCATAATCAATCACACAATTTTTGTAATCAAAACCACCATTCATAATTGAGCACATAGCTCCTGTAGTCAAAACTACCGTTCATAATCAAGCACACATCTCCCATAATCAAAACCACCATCCATTACCAAGCACACAACTCCCATAATCAAAACCACCATTCATAACCGAGCACATAGCTCCCGTAATCAAAATCACCATTCATAATCGAGCACACAGCTCCTGTAATCAAAACCACAATTCAGAATCAAGCACACAGCTCCCATAATCCCATTCATAACCGAGCACATAGCCCTCGTAATCGAAACCACTATTCATAATCAAGCACACAGCTCTCTTAATCAAAACCATTATTTATTCATTAAGGAATATAGGCACTATGGCATAAACAGATATGTAGAACTATTGTATAAGTATATGAGAGAAAGAGTTACTACCTAAAGTCCCTTCTTGCAATTTACCTTTTTCAGATTTCTTCTTTACTTGCTCTCATGGCGGACTGGGATAGAAATTGAATTCTATAATATGATTTCACATATGATTTTGTCAGTGCTTAGTCCATTTAGCTTCTATTATACAAAATATAACTTCTCTTGACCCATTAATGAACTTCATTTCTTTTTATTTAATTGTTGGTCATCCTAAGAAAGAAATTATATATAATATATATCCATATAACTTAAATATAGTTAACCATATAATTAATCAAAGGGTAAGCAATCTTTTCGATTTCTCACTCTGGCTCTCAAACAATTCAAATTATTTAAGTCTCTCCTTCAACTTTAAATCAATTATTAACTTTTATAATCAATTGGCTTAACCATTAAGTACATCAATAAACAATAGAAGTTTAATTAATCTCCACGGCAAACCTCCCATACCTAAACATTAATCAACAATTGCCTTAAATCCCAGATTTAAAGAGCCCTTAATTTGATGAGCAAATATAGCTCTATATATATATATATATGTATAGCTTCCTTCTTTCCCATATATCTCACACCATTCACACATACACATATATATTGTTTTGCTTTCACTTATTTCCCTTTGATAGAAACAAAAACTTATATATATGCTCACTATTTTAGATTCTAAAATTCTAGCTCCCACGATCAAACACTCAAGCAATTTTATATATATATATATATATATTTCATTAACCCCTTCTTCATTCACACTCAAAACTCAACGCCATTCTTTGGATTCATTGGACCCCTGTTTTGGTAGCTCACAACCCAATAACATTACGCAACATGCAACCAAGAAAACATGTTTCTTCTAGCCCTTTATTAGTGAACCCGACAGCCATAATCAAAATAAAGCAAGCTTAGTTTGATTATTTCCTTGTTCATTAACTTCTCTCTCTAAAATAGATTTCCATCCCCTGAACCTCACCCAAAAACGCAACCACGAAAAGAAATAAGGATGGAATGGTACTTAAGAGGCTTACCTTGATCAAGATCACCAATTGTATGTTAAACATCCTTCTTTTAACCCCTCAAAGTACGTATTTGGAAGCGTTACGGTTCAACAATTCATGAAACAAGCCAATAGATTGAAAATTTGCTATTGGTTCTTGGGTTATAGTTCATCTGTTAAATTCTAGATTTTTGGTCCAACTTTGAAAAATCAAAAGTAATTATAGAAAAATCATATTGAAGTGGTTCAAAATTCTATTTGAAGCTCTTCCAGTCCTCTACAGGAAAAAAAATTCATACAGTTTATTTGTTGAAGTTTACTATTTATTTGGTCAAAACTGTACGTTCTAGTTTCTCTGCCCTAACTTTGATCAAGCATAACTCTTAGCACACATATCTATTTTAAGTAATCTACCACTTGTTTTAAAGCTCAAGATGTGTACTTTAACCATGCCAAAATTTCACTGGTAGAATCAAATGTTTGCCTCACCTCTACTATGTTACTAATTCGTGGCTTCTTTAGGGATGCTTTATTTCCCTAACTTGCATTAATCATTCATGATTAATTCTTTCTTTGCATAATACCATTCCATCAATCTATAAACTATTCTCATATATTATCATAATCAATTATACATGCCATCATCATGATTTAACATTACATAACATTAATGGCATATTGATATCATACATGAACATACAATTATACAATTTAATATGATAACTTTCTTCAATTCTTTTCCTCTTTCCTTGCTTCCATTTCATGGATCCTTTGCTTGATCATTATCACCTATTATGGTTGGTTAAGGGAGATAAGATTCAGAAGAATCTCAGTAGCAAACATTACTATTTATGCATGCAAGATGGATGAAAGTGTGTGACATGCTTACTCAATCTAGTTCATGCTTGGTTATAACATTTTCTCATGCTCAATGTTCCATATAAACATGCATGGCCATGGAAAAACATCAATAAAACAGGAAATCTTACTAGCATTAGCATCTCATATCATCATCAAACAACAAAATGCACACAACACACAAGTATACACATCAAGCACACAAGAAAGGTAAGTTCGCTACCTTGTATCTTTAAGCTTTCTTCTTGCCCCCTTCTACTTCCAACCATTAAGGTTGCTTGCTCAACCTTTGCCATTCATTTTCCTTGATGTCTCATGGCTCTAAGTGCATCAACACATTATTTCCCTTCATTCATTAGAGCCACAGTAATCAACAACATCAATACTTTGTTTTTTTTTATAACTATATTGACTTCTAACTTTTGAGCTTGATTTCTAACCTTTCAAAAATTAATTCCACATGCCATTCCCACACAATTTTTCATGTAGAATCTATTTCTAAGCCCAAAATAATCAAAATCAAAATCCTTCTCTATGAACTAGCCTTGACTGAAATATTACTCAAGTTACATAGTTATGAAATTCAACCAATTTCAACATAAAACTACTTGATTATTGTTCCTTTCAAGCCTTTAGACATTATTCTAATATTAATTTCATCTTTCCCTATTCTTAAGAATTTCATGCAGCATGCCCCATAAGGGTTTCAAGCTCCCAAAAATCATTAAAATCCATAACCAAGCTCAACAATAGCAAAGGTAGTGAAAACTACATAAAAAACCATAAGCGTACCTTGTTTTAGAGCTTGGTCTTACATGGTTTATTGAAAAAGTTATTAATAAAGAGTGAAGGTTAGCCAAAGTGAATTTTCAAGATGATTCTTTAGAAGATAAGTGAAAAGATTTGTTCCTTGATTCTTGCCTGAGTCAGGGGCCATTTCTGATATCTTTTTAAAAGTATAAAATGAAAAATAATAGCTGAGAAAAGCTTGAAGATGAAACAATATCATATTTTCTAAGAGTAGCTTAAAGAACAACTTTGAATAAAATAACTAAACTTTACACGGGACATTATCAATAATTCACTTTGTCTAAAAGCTTATCGATAATTGAAGTGACGTTGCAAAGCCATTTTAAACAGTTTTATCTGAAAGGTTATCAATAGTTGAATTTATCAAACAATTGTTAGAAAATCCTTTTAAGAGACACTTAAACAAAGACAAAGAAAGACAGAAAAAATGTGACTTCAATCGATAAGGTGATCGATAAGAATATTTATCATGAAGTGATTGATAAATGTGTTTATCAATAAGATTATCGATTAACTTTTGAACAGAACTTTAAAGTTTTAAAGAAACAGGGAGAAATTTATTGAATAACTTATCGAACAACATAAGTAGTTTAGTAAAGCAATACTTACTCAGTTTCAGATCAAGTTATTGAGAATTATAGGAATCGATAAATGCATCAATAACTCAAAAAGCTTTTTAACTAGTCATAGTTCAGTAAGACTTACCCATTTATCTAAAAAATGATTGAAAACCTCATTTATCAATAAGGTCATCGATAAATGCTTATCAGTAAACATTAAACACAGAGAAACTTACCATTTATCCAAAAGATTATCAAAAACCTTGTTTATCTATCAAGTGATCGATAAAGGCTTAACAGTAACTATATTCAAAGAAACTCAGCCATTTATCCAATACGTGATTGAATGCTCCATTTCTCCATCAAGTTATTGATAGACATTCATCAGTAAAGACATGCAGAGAAATTTAACTTATTACTTTGTCATAATCAAAACCTTAAATCTAATAGGGATCATTACACAACACCCTTGGCTAGCCAATCTCAACCTCACCGTGTTTCCCAACTTACAATATTTGAGACTTTTTGAGACAGGTTTTATAGGTACCATTCCAAATTAGATCGGAGCTCTTCATAATCTTATAGATATGGACTTATCTAATAACAATCTTGCTAGTCAGTTATGTACTTTCCACTTTCACCTTGCAAATTCATTCGATATTCAAATGTTTTATTTGCCTCTATAACTTAATAGAATAGGTTATTGATAGGTACCATTCCAACACAGATAGGTGCTCTTCAAAATCTCAAGCATTTAGCAAACTTGTTTCATAACAACCTTACTAGTGGCTTCCCTTCCACTTTTACCACCCTAAATTTTTATTTAATCAAAATAACATAGAATATATTTGTGACTCGTAGGAAGGTGTTTCAATAGGTACTATTCCAAGCCAAATAAAGATCTTCCACATCTCAGTTATCTAAACTTGTCTTGTAACAATATTTTTTTAAGTGAGTTACTTTTCATCCTCATCCAAAAGGAAAAAAAATTAAAATTAAAGACTTGTTTTAAAAAATTAAAATGCTTGGCTTACGTAGCGTAAGAAGTCCTTTTTATACTTTATGATATGAGCAATTCAAATATAATAAAAATAATATTGAATGCTTTGTAAATTAACCAAAATAATAAGGATCAAGAACAAACAGGCTTTTTATTGTAATGTGAGAAACTCTTTCAAGGAATCTTATAAACTGATGGTAAGCTTTTGTCATTTAAACACGTGATTATAATAACAGCCAACTTTCAGTTCAAATCCTGCTATCAATATGAGGACCTTGTTAGTAGATGATGTGTAAATATCACTGTAAATGTTCTTTGAACTTTGAGACACCTAACTCACCTAAACTTTCTCCTATAGCAGCAGCAGCAGCAGTAATAGCAGCAGCAGCAGCAGCAGCAGCAGCAGCCAACCTTCCAATATATAAAAATTTTGCACTCATTTGTTGATCACTTCCATTAATTATTATTATATTGTGATGCCAATTATTCTGTTCACCAATGACGCTACTATGCGGTCTCTACAAGGAGAAGGATGCACTACTTGCAAGCAAATGGCAGAAACATCAGCCATAGTGGCTCCAAATAATACCATTATGATTGGCATGGCATAACTTTGCAATCTTTTTGGAAATGTAATTTCAATTGACCGACTAAGAATCCATTCACAGCAATCTCAGGTAGCATATCTTAATTTCACTGCATTAGAAAAACTAGAATATTTGAATCTCAGTAGAATGGGGATAACATGTACCATTTTAATTCAAGTTGGAACACTTCACTCATTAGTCCAAAATTAATATTTACACTTGCCTTGCAATAATCTTATTTACCTTCCAACCATGCTCAATTTGAATAGAAACAATCAAGTTAGAGCCATTCCTTGTACATTGCCTTTCATGACAAATATCAAATTTGTGAACAAATTTATTCATTGCATTACAAAACTATAGTATATATCAATTTTTAGGGAAGGGGCTTGACAAGTATCATTCCAACTCAGATTGAAGCTCTTTAAAATATCATTCATTTAGATTTGTTTTATAATAACCTTACAGGTGTGTTATCTTCCACTCTTATTTAAATTTTTATTTGATTGGAAATAACTTGCAACTCAAATGACTAGCTTTGATAGGTATTATTCCAACTCAGATAAGAGCTCTTTAGAATCTCCATCAATTGAACTTGTCTTACAATAACCTTAGCTTATTGGTGTGTTACCTTCCACTCCTACCACCTTAAATTTTTATTTGATCAGAAAACATAGAACATGTAATTTGCAACTCAAATGATTGTCTTTGATAGGTGTCTTTCCAACTTAGATAGGAGCTCTTCAGAATATCAATCAATTGGACTTGTCTTATGAAAACCATACATTTCAAGTGGAGTTATTCTCCTATAACCTCAGGTTTTGTGACAAATCTCAAGAACTTTTATTTGTACCCAAATTTATTCATTACAGTTGTTATCCCTTCTTCAATTTTCAATTTGATGAATTTAATAGAAGTTGATGTTTCTCAAAATCAATTAAGTGGTAGCATGCCGAAAGAGTTTGGACATGTCAATTAAGTTAAAAAGTCTCATACTCAAATGAGTGCACAAGCTCTATCGTGCAAGAGGAAAGCCCTCTGTCCAGTTATTATTAGTTCAAGAAGCATCCCACCATAGCCAAAATCATCAGTCTTCTCCGAAGATTTTCCCGTGAAGAGGCATATTTAAGTTCAAATGGACCTATAAAAGGGAAGGAGAGATTATGTTGTGAATAGCATATATTAAAATGGAGATAATGGAGGCTGGTGATTTTTCAAAAGCAATGAGAAAAAATTTAGACATTTTCTATTGTCATCCATTTTATGCGACTTTACTATGCATCTTTGAAAGTCCACGAATTACAACTCCAATTTTATGGTACCAATAGACTACTTTTGTACTACTATATATCTTATATCTAATGGTTGATGTAAGAGCCAGTTTGACATTTAATTTTGTTCTAAATATAATATTTCAATTTGCTTTATCTCTTATATGTATCCATTTTTCTTAATGTAGTCCTAGTTGTATATATTAAAAGTTTCATTTAATTATAGTTATAGCTAATACATATGATTAGTAAAGGTGTAATAGGGAAGATAACAGTTATTTATTACAAATAACTAATTTAACTAATTTTATTATTCCACTCAAATTAGTTAACTAGCTTTTATATTAAAGACAGGAAGTAGTATCTCCCCTCCTCAATATAAGAACTAGATGACTAATTTACATATATTAAAAAAAATTCGTTAAATTAATTATTTATAATAAATCAGTATTGTCTTTTTTAAATTATTCTTGTTAATCACTTGTATGGGAACTGCCTTTTAATGAAATCCTTTAGCACGTGTAATATAATCTCCACTACTTTAGAAAAATAAATAAATATAAGAAATAAAATATAATGATATCTTATAATTTGGACCGAACTAAATATTTAACTAGTCTTATACTATTCAATTGTGGCATCTCACATCTTATATTTTAGTCAATTATCTTAATTTAAACGTTCTTGAAGAACTTTGACCTTAACGACATATGGAGTTTTAATGTTCAATTCTTTCTTAATTTTTAAACAGCAGGAGTAAGTATATTTCTATAATTTGATTTGTCACGTGTTTTTAAAGATTGAAGACTCTAATATTGACGATGCCCATTATCCAATGATATTATATTACTCATTTGGGCCAACTCTTCCTTTCCCAAATAAATACTATTTCTGGTCCTAATTATAAGACCTCATTTGTAATCTACAAATGAGATCTTAAAATGAGATCTTATAATTAGGACCGGTTGTAGTATATTGTTATAAATTGATGAACTTTTATACTTGTTCCTGGATCTTGCTGCTCTTTCTTTATCTTGCGTAAACTTTAACAAGCTTTGTACCAAAAAAACTTTAACAAGCTTGACTGATATTAAAAGCGTTCCATATGTGATTTCAAATACTGATTCAATTGTGCCGAACTCACAAGTTCTGTTTATGTTCACTGCATTTGCTTTTGGACATCTTTGACGTTGATAATGGAACTTTTGAATTCTTTCTTATTTTTCAGAATAGTAGAAAGGTTACAACATTTTATTAAAGGAAAAGTCTTCATAATAAAGTACTAAAAAGAAGTTGCAAAGTTATATGCTTTTTGCTATCAAATTAAAAGAAGGCACTATATATCGTTTAACCACACAATAATGACAAAGAAAAAGTGTAAGCATGTTTTTGTGGTCGCTGTGGGACAAGATCGTTCAACTTTCGTCATTCCATACCAATCTTACGTCTATAATTTAAAGACTCTCTGCCTCTGTACGCATTTGATTATCACTTGCATCCAGTACATTTGTGTAATTAATATGATTGTTTGGAAAAATAATTATGAATTTGTAAGACAGAATAAATTATGATATTACAGCATAGTAAGGATTAAAGCAAGGGAGAATTACAATCAAGTCCCATGAAAAGAAAAAAAAATTACAAAACGAGGCTCAAAGGTTGTTATTCTCCATTGTAAGACTTGTCATTATAGACTGCTCAGGTTGTTATTGGGATCTTTTAGTAATTATTTCTCTTTTGTAGGACTTGATTATAATTCTCCCTTAAAGCAAACCTTTCAATATAATTTTATGTATATCTAGAATCAAAGAGAGAGCGTATGTGTGTTTCTAAGCACAAATGATTTTCACTCACCAATGAATAATCCACTATGGAACTGTTTTGATGTCTTTCTTATCTTGAAAGAGATATCAGAAGTTACTAAATTTTAAAAGTGGAAACAAGCTTCTATAAATGTTAAAAAAGACGTTGCAAAGCTATATGATCTTTGATATCAAATTAAAAGAATCAACAGATAAGCGCCCCTGTATCAATCACCCACAATAATGATAAAGAAAAAGCATAAACACGTTTTTTTGTTGTTTTGGGACACCCTCAGCTTTCAACTTTCTTCCCATTTACATGTAAAGACTCAAATTAAAGGATAAGATTTTTAAGCATTAGTCCTCTTCTTAAAGGATAACATGCTACAATTTTTTTTTAAGGAGGAAGGAGATTATGCAAAATAATCTGAAAGTAAATGAGGACTTAAGTGACTTGCATTTAGGACCAAAACTTCCCTTTATAAGTGACTTATATGTAGTACTACAGCGGTACATGTAAGTAAACTGGTCTTATATTTCCAATAAGGCGTTACAACCTGTTTTCTTTGTCTTTATTGTTCTGCCATTGGACGACATTGACCCGGAAACAATACTTCCAGAGCCCTGGTAGTTAAGCTTTGTCCATATAAAAGTACCATGTCGGTGCATTCATTGTGTGATCATCACTTTGTGCAAATAAAATTAAAGGAAGATGGGTGTGATGATATTGGCATTTTTATTATTATGGTTTGCTGTGGGTTCCTTCGAGCAGACTAATGGTGCAGCTAAGGCCAATATGATAAAAGAGGGAAAAAATTGCTCTGCTTCACCCCAAATGGTGGGATTTTAGCCATAGTGCCTATAACTCCTCAGACCCTTGTCACTGGGAAGAGATATATTGCAATGAATTTGGAAGCGTTATTGGAATCGATTGACAAATGATTACTCCAAAGCACCCTTGGCTAGTAGATCTCAACTGCATTTCCCAACCTAAAAGATTTGACAATTACTGGAATGGTTTTGATAGGTACCATTCCAACTGAGACAGGAGCTTTTCATAATTTTACCTATCTAAACTTGTCTCATAACAACCTTACTGGTAAGTTAATTGACATTGTTCACCTACCAAACTCACCTATCAGCAATCTACTAATGAAAACTGCTTTTGACAGGTGCAATTCCACTACAAATAGGAGAATTTGAAGGTCTTTTTTCTTTAGACTTGTCTTACAATAATCTTATATGTGCGTTATCTTCCACTTTTACCCCATTGGATTTTTATTTTGATCAGAAGTAACCTATAACACATTTGCAACTCAAAGGGATGTGTTTTGATGGGTACTATTCCAACTCAGCTAGAAGATATTCCATGGGCTCTAGAGCATCAAGAATGAACAATCTCTACTCCAAACAAAATCAGAGAATCAAGAGAGACTGGCAGTGGAGTGATTAAAAACGCGGACTTATATATAGTAATCACCCAACGCAAAAGAGAGAAAACCTTGAGAAACACTGCAACTGCACAAACCCCCCCTATATTTATAAAATCCAAATCCAAAATCATAAAAGATGGAAGAAGGCATGTTAAGATAAGCACTAGGAAAACGAAAAGGACAACAATAAATGAAGATAAAACTGCCAAAGCAGATGCATGAAACAAGAATGAAATCCACTAGAAAAAGATGCTAATGTCAACAACCAATAGCCAATTAGATGCAAAAGAAGCCACCACCTAAGACCACCACGTGGACCAATCACAAAACCGCTAAGAATGAGACAAACCTTTGAAGAGCTTGGAAACTAATGGGTTCTAGAGCATAAAAAATGAACAGTCTCCACTTCAAACAAAATCAGAGAGTCGAGAGATATTAGGAGTGCAGTGATGAAAAACACAGACATATATGTAGTAATCACCTAACACCAAAAAAAAAACAAAGAAAGAAAACCTTGAGAAACACCATAACCGCACAAAAACCCCCACATTTATGGAATCCAAATCCAAAATCATAAAGGATGGAAGAAGGCACATGTCAAGATAAGTACCAATGAAACCCCTCTCCCAAAACATAGAAAAATGAAAAGGACAAAAATAAATAAAGATAAAACTGCCAACGCAGATGCATGAACCAAGAATAAAAGTCACTAGAAAAAGATGCTAACATGAACAACCAATAGCCAATTAGATGCAAAAGAAACCACCACCTAAGACCGCCATGTGGACCAATCACAAAACCACTACAAAGTTTATAAGTTATATAGATATAGATAGACAAATAGACAGATAGACAGATAGATAGTTTAGAAATTGGCTAATTATGGTTATGTGCTCCGCTCTTCATTGAGCTTCATTTAAAAAATTATTAAATTATAATTTCGATACATTTTCATGTTAAGACATGGTACGAAAAACACAAAGCACAAGAATTAATATTATTTAACATAAATATAATGGAAGAATATCAATTAAAGCTAATCTATATTTGATCTACGCTCGTTGGGAGAACAAATCTAATAGGCACTCACCTTCAATTTAGACAGTAACATTAGTGATTCTTTTTTCTTCTTCCTTTGTTAATGATATGAGGAGTCGTTATTGATTGCTTTTGCATGGGTCCATATATTTTTCTAGGAAACTATTCGTAATTTGTGCTTTCTCTGAAATTGAAATTAAATGCATACTGAAATATTAATAATACTAATACGAAAAAGTAAGAACTGATATTGGTACTCTTATAATTCTAAATAATCCATATCTTTTCTTGGTTTAAATGAGGTGATTGAAAGTAGCTTAAAAGAGTATTTGAATCGATGAATATGAAATGACGACTCAGAAAATAAAAAGAGATATAAATAAGGACAGGTATATGTGATAGGAGTACTACAAATCCTTTATTGCTCTATATATTTAGTATATAAAAGACTAACTATTTTCAGGTTTATTTATAAAAACAATAAACTGAGAAAAGTTTTTTCATCTTTCCAATTATATTCCACTACATGAACATAAAAAAATGATGACTTTAAAATTAAAATGTTATTCCACAAATCAAATTCAAGGTCTCGTGGCTTCCGAAGGTGACTTCTAATTTCGACATTTCTGACTAATAAAGTTCATTAAAAACTACAGATATAACAAAATCCGTAAAAAAAGAAAAAATAAAAAAGAAACTGAATCTGTTTTAAAAGAATTGGAGGGATGACAAAATTTTTACAAGAATGACTACTCATATCTTTAAGTTAAAATAGTCATGAACTTGTAATATTTACATTTCAACAATCTCCATGTAAATCTCAACAATCTCTTAATTTAAAATTAGGCCAAAATACACATGAGCACCCTCAACTTTGGGTAAGTAGCATAAAACCCCCTCAATTTTAAAAGTTTAAATTTCACACGCTTAACTTTCAGATTGTGACCATGAGCTCCCTACTGTTAAAATGGCCGTTAAATCTAACAGAGTGAATGACATGTCAACTTATTAAAAATTATGTGGCAAATAACATGTAATTTTTATTATTTTGTTTATTTATTTTGAGTTAAAACTCATAATTATAATAGAGGGCATTTTGATGATTTAACCTATAATAATTCCTAGTTTTAGGTTCCATCATTCTCTCCCTTTCTCAGCCTCTCCTAATTCTGCAACTTGTAAGTCCTTCTCCCTTCCCAACATTTGATCCATTCTCTAACCATCTTCATTATTTCAAAAATCATCTTCATTATCTTTTTCCTTCTGGAATTTTCCCCCCTCAATTTTGAACTTGTTTGCTTAATGATTGCATTATCTTCTCTTTTCGTATTGCAAGTCCGCCTCCTTGTCGGCACCGTTTCCTCAAATTTTTTTTATCTTCTTTCTCATTCCAAAAATCATCATTGTTTTTCTTATCTTCATCACATTATTCATTTAAATTTAGAACCTTTATTTCAACATATGCGAGAGGGCACCTTGCATGGAAGTAAAAGATAGGAATTACCATTTACCATTCAAAAAAAAGATAGGAATTACCATTGCACGCTTTTTTTAGCGAAGGGTGAAGCAACCAAAAAAGAGAGAGATGAGATGCTCAAATTTGAAGAAAATTGATAGTGGTGTTCGCTGCTAATTAACAATGCAGTACTCCTGTAGAAGTTTAGTTGTAACTTATTAAACTAGTCCTGTGAATTGTTGATACTTTTATATTTAGTGTTGGGATAATTAATTCACAGCTCCTTATAGTTTCAACTAATTTTGAATCAGGTCCTTATAGTTTTTTTTCTTTTTATCAGGTCCTTATACTTTCACCTGTTTTTAATTAGGTCCTTGTATTTATTTTTCTTTTTATCAAGTCCTTATAAGTTCACCTTATTTTTAATTAAGTCCCTGAATTTTTTATTCTTTATTTTATAAATTCTAATAGTACTATTATATAAACATAAAATAGTATACATTACTTAATATTAGTTTATAAACAATAATATTCTAAAGATATTGAATTATTATAATGATTTTAATTGTTTCAGCAAAAAAATTAATTGTTCTAAAAAATATTCCTGAATTAATTAATTCTATTACTTTTTTATTACATAATTATTAATTTAATTTAATTATTAATATTTTATATTTCAGTATTAATCTATTTAATTAAGTTTATATTTAATTAATAAATAAAAATTAAAACTACATGGATCTGATTAAAAATTTAGTGAAATTATAAGGACTTAATTAAAAGAAAAATAAATATAAGGACCTAATTAAAAAAAGATAAAAGTATAAGGACCTAATAAAAAGAAAAAAAGCTATAGGGACCTGATTCAAAATTCGTTGAAACTATAAGGACTTATAGATTAATTAACCCTTTAGTGTTTATATAACTTAAACGAATCAATTCACCTTGGGGTTGTTGATGATGTCTAATGCGTACTTGTCTATCACTTGTTCATTTGGCTGATGTTTGATAATCGACATGTGGGATATTAGTTGCTAACCTCAATTGCTTGCTATATTTTGTTGCTGACAAAATCCAGTTGAAATGTGATTGTATCAGTTGCAATCCTCAATTGATTAGTATGTTTATTTTATATAATTATATAATAATATTAGACTCAATATTCAGATATAAAGATAAGAAAATAATATTTTATGAGATCACGTCTTCTAGTTATAAACAAAATTTGGTGCAAAATAATAAGGAACTATGAGTTATGTCCTACCACAATTGAAAACAAGAGTCAACGTACTAGATGATGGTACTGAGATTCACAATGAAGACTCCATTCTTATCAAGAATCAAAGTGAAATTATTGAAGGCCCTAAAAGATGTCTGGATATTCACAATGCAAAATGCATCATCTACTTGAACATATGGCATGAATATGTTACTGTTACTCCATGCCTCCATAATTTTTTACACATAAAATCAGGTTTAAGACTTGTATTTAATTTCTTAGAATAAACAAGAAAAAGTGACGAAATAAATTATAGCAACCAACTTAAACAAATACAAATTGATCACATTAAACAAGAATAACCTTTAGTTTAAGTGGTTAACAGATACTGAATAAAGTATATGGATGTTCAAATAGTTTTCAACTTCCACCACTTCTTTGTCCTTTGCTAAAAAGAAAAAAGAAAATGTAACATTGTTGATGAAGTTTCAAACAATAGCTGGAACCATAAGTGGAACTCCTCCTATCTTGCAAATTTTGAACTAAAATATATCAATTCAAATGTAGAATATCAACTGAAAAAATTAATGATGTCAAAATTTGAAGTAACATAGGATAAAATTATCAAAAACCACGTAGTTGACTTCATTTAGCTGTTGAGACTTGGGAAAGTAGGGGTTGACTGCCCTACATGGATGACAAGGAAATATCCATTACTCTAAATCTAACATTGCATAATAAGGTTAACAAAAAAAAAACAATAAACACAGAAACAAACTGTAGGAGTGCATGGTAAGAATGAGCTAGAGTCTTGAGTGTTAGGAGGTTGGGTATCCTGCATAAATAACAAAAGAGAAAAGTTATTATTCTACTTAGTATACGTATAAACTAAATTAAATCTTATAATTAAAGAAAATACAATTGTCTATTCATTTTGTCTTGATGCAACATTCTTCTTCTTCTTCTTGTACACCTTTCTGTTGGGATTAGGAGGAGCCTTACAACCCTGTGCATTGTGACCCATTTTTCTACAATTACCACACTTTGTGGTAGCCCCCTTTTTGCTTATCTTTGATGGGCTTTGTTGCTGATATGGAGCTTTCTTCCTTGCTTTTCTTGGCCTTTCAGGTGCCCTATTATACTTTGGTGGCTGTAAGGAAACTACTTTTGATTGTGGCCAATGTTCTTCACTTGGCATTGCACCTACTGCTAAAGCATAAGCTCTCATGAATGAATCTTTACTATAATATGTAGAAACAT
Organism: Neltuma alba; assembly: GCF_004799145.2. Lineage (NCBI taxonomy): Eukaryota > Viridiplantae > Streptophyta > Magnoliopsida > Fabales > Fabaceae > Neltuma > Neltuma alba. Next base: position 477,938 of record NW_021635275.1, read on the forward strand.
AATCTTCAGGTATCCCTCTCATTTGATAAATTGCAGCCACATCATGTCCATAAGGGATGCCAGTCAAATCCCAAGCCATACATGTACAAGTCATCATCTTAAGATCTACCACCTCCCTCTTCTATGGACTCTCTATCTCAAACCTCCTATCACCAATCATGTAACAAATATAATTCTTCAAGTCATTTTTTGCTCTTTGAAGTTTATCCATGATTCTAGGACATATTGCATTTTGAGATCTCTTCACGCCCTCTCTCTTTGCAACCATTGTTTTAATTAGCATTCTTCTAGTTATTTCACACATTGTGATGATTGCCTTGTCTCTTGCAACCAATATAAAAGAGTTGAATGTCTCTGCAATATTGTTTTGTACAATGTCACATTTAGCATTTATTGTGAGAATGCATGCTTACTCCAAAGCCTTGGGTCATACTTATCCAGCTAATTAGCAGCATTAGAGTCAAGCTCCTTTAGTCATTTCATATGATGGTTGAATTCTTGTTTAGTTGTTGCCCTACATGCATTCTAGAGCTCATATTTCAAATTCTTTCCCTTATACTTAAGCTTGAAATTGGCATATAAATGCCTAAAACAAAACCTATGCTCACGTTCCATCGCCTTAAGCACCTCTTGCAACCCTTATAAATTAATTAAAAATATCTATAAATATTAAACAAGTATCAATTATTAGTAGTAAAAAAAATAGAACTACATTAAATATATCTATAAACATTATACCTTTTGCATATCTGACATCATGACCCATCTTTTGTCATGGTATGAGCCAATATCCTCAAATAGTAAGGTTATGAACCAATTCGAACTATCCTTACAATTAGATTCATGTTCTCATTTGTATCTTTTCCAGCTGTAGATAAAAGGTGTCCTCCAAAACTACCTTTCAAGAAACAACCATCTACACATATAATTGGTCGACATGCTACTACAAACCCCTATTTACATGCATCAAAACACATATGTGGTCGCTTAAATATAGATCCTTATGCCTTGACCCTCATTGTACTTCCTGGGTTAAGTTTCATTATTGCTCCACAATATGCATATATTTAGGCAAATTGCTCTGCATCATGACGTACAAGAAACTTCTAATGCCATTCTTTTTGCTCGATATGCTTGAAATTTTGAAATCTCAACATTATGATCACTTCGCACTTGATTTGAAAATGTTGTTGCTCTCTAATTTGGTTGATCCCTAATGTAATCAATGTACCTATTTGACAACCAACTTGTGCTCACCTATTTATTTTCTCTTTCCCAACCATAATTGTGATCTTTTTGATAGAATGACTTAATTTGAAATGCATCTCCAGCATGAGTCTTTGATGCATGTATAACCCATCCACAATTGTGCTTACACTTCACCCTAATTCATGATGTTTCATTTTTTATATACTTGAACTCAATGCCATCCTCAACGGCATATTGCTTTAATGCTTACCTATAAACTGTGAAGTTTGCAAACTTCATACCAACTTGAAGATTGATAGGTCTTTTAAAATCTGTCTTCTTATTAAACTCACTATATGATCGTCTTTCTATTTGTTAGCCTTCATTGTCTGATTCATTTGGACTTGCCAACTCCTCACTATCCTCATAATCAGACTGCACTTGTCCATCCCAATCGCATCCATATTCATTGACTTCCATAGGTATTAGGGTGGCATTATTGACTTTTGGTCTGCTTTGTGCATTTTCATTCCTCGTACCCCTACTTGTGGATTCCCCTGATTGGTTATCATGCCACCATTGATTAACTTCTACCTCTATTCCTCCATCAAGATCCTCAAAAAATAAATCCACCTGCTCATCATCACTATCAAAAAATTCACATCCATTCAAATAAGTTTGGTTGTTTAACTCATCCTCTTCAACTCTTTGTTCCTTCTCATGCATTGGATTTTCTTGTCTGTTAATCATATTCCTTTTCATAGTTGTTCTTAATATCCCAATAACCTGACATAAACAAAAATATATATTAAAAGAAAATCTCATATCAAATAAAGAAGCAAAAGATGAGTCAATATAATTTTTAAAAAAAATGGGCATAAATTCCTTGTCAGCATTAATGGCTTGTCTTGTCTGAAAATTTTCCTTGTTTCCTTCATCATTTACCACTACTATCATATGCTTAATTTGACCTAATAAACGTCATTTGTCTAGCATATTTACTATTTGATTTAACTACATGTGTAATAGTCTAGATGCACTCATCTTATTGGAAATTTTTTAGATTCGTGTAGTTATATTGCTCAAGTGTCAATCAATACACACACTTGTTCACATAGACAGAAAATCATGCAAATTCTCCATCAAGTACAATCAAATATGGATAAGATACAGGGCATGATTTCCAAGTTAGTCAAGGGCGGTGAAAAGATTTTAATGGGATTTATTTAATTGTTTAGTTGTATAATAGATAAGATAGATTATTATTTTTCAAAATAGAATGTCATAGTAAAAAAATGATTGCAGATAATTCATTACTTAAAATTTTAGAGACACATATCACTATCCCTTCTTTATAGTTTATTAAAAAGGAAAACGACCCATGACAGCAATAAAAACATAAAAACAGTCAAAGCATTGATGAAGTTAAAAATTATAAAGCTCGACCACATCACAAAGAACCTACAAAACACATCACAAATAATAGCCAAATATATAAGGGAGTGCTTACCAATGCTTTTGTTGAATGAGTTCGGCCTAAAGATGATTCTTTGCAAAAGTGCCGTAGAAAATGCAATGTTGGATTTTCCAGTTAACATTGTTTTGTAAGGAGTTGATAGGAAAATATTCATGTTTCTACAATCATCGTGAAGATGATACATTTGTGTGAAAATCTCAGGATTATGTAGATGATGAGGGATCTATTCTGAAACAATGCCGCTTAAGCTAGAAAATCAATGGTAGAATACCATTACTAAGCAAGAAAATCAAATGGCAGACGCGATGACTATAATGCTCTCAACAATAGAGTTGGGCTGCGCTCGAAAACATTGGCTTGGAGTCAGTCCAGGAGTTTATCAAAGAGCTTCTGAAAAGATAGTAGTGCTATTTTCTTTTCCCTTGTATTAGTTTAAAAAAAAAGAACACCATTACCAGGATTTAATTAAGAAGATAATAGAAAGGGATGCATGGGGATAAATTTGAATGAAGTGTGAGATATTTATTATTATTATTATAACTATTTAGATATTATTAGGATAATTAATAAATATCCTGAGTGTGGCCTGTAGTCATTTTGGGTCAGTCCAAGGTGGGTAATTGACTCAGTTAATTAAAGTTAATTTTCAAATGGTGAAAAATAACATACGGTATATTGAGTCTAGAGCGAAACCCTAATCTCTTCTCTACTCACTCTCTGAGGCTTCCCTACTAGTGACAGCTACATTCCAATTGCCATCACTATGTCCAATCACCAGCCAAAAGATTCCCTGTATTGTTTCTCTAATGGTGTTCTTGGATTCATAGCTTTTTATCATTCAGATCAAGTTCTACAACAAATCAACTGAGCTAATGGTGAGAGGTATTTATAAGTCTTCCGCTAAAACTCTTTTGAGTATCATAGACATGTATATAATCTAGATTGCTTAAATAATATATGTGTTGATTTGCTTACATGTGGCATTAGAGCCTGGTTTCTTGATTCACCTTGTCTTACTCTTTTCTGATGCTCATTTGAATTTGTTTAACTTTCTACTTTGAAAATTTTTTAATCATTTTGAGAGCATATTTTTTGATTTGGTTAATTTGACTTTTGATCTGAATTTTTTTTTTTTTATGATTTTCAAATTATTGGGGTCAAGGAAAAATAATTTTGATTTTCCTATGAACATCACCATCTTCAAGATTTTAAAGTTCCAATCATAATTCGTTTTATATTCAAGGCTACATTGAGTTTCAATTTTTTACTAAATCTGTGAAAATTTTGAGCTTTGAATGGGAAAGAAATAAGCATTGTCGCCATCGGTGTCGTAGCCAAAATCAAAGATGCATTGTGTTATTCATATTTTTTATTGTTTAAGTTTCAGTTCGAGTTAATGCGACAAAAGGAGATGAAATTTATCCCTCTGATGAACTTGTCACTGACCTTATCATCCATAGAGGTCCCGATTTTACAATTGCTATTGTTCATCAAAATCAAAATCTTGTTTTTCATTGGCTCAAAAAGTTTGATTAAGATCTATTTGAATTTGTTTATTACTGTCCTATGAGCATTGTATCAGAGGAAACGACGCAGAACGGCGTCCTTATCACATAAAAAAGGCAACTGGTCATCAAAAAAAAATGGCAGGACTATGATAGCACCGGTGGCCATGAAGGACTTGCAAAACGGGTCGCTAACTTTACCTGACTCCATGTGGAAGACAAGCCAGGGCCAAACGATGCCGTTTTGCAGCATCTCCAGAGTCCTCTATTCGTGTTGAAATGATATCATTTCAGCTAGGGGTGTTCATGAGACGGGACGGGACCGAGACGGGATAGGGATTTTGTCCCGTGTCCCGTCCCGTCTCGGTCCTGTCCCGGTCCCGTCGGTACCGAGACAGGACCAGGACGTCCCGCTTCCCCTTTTTTTTAAAATAAAACAGATACCATAATTTTTTATATGAATTTTTTTATGCTATAATACTTATTTTTTATTGGGCTTTTAAAGATAAAAACATTATAAAAAAATATTATGTAGAAAGCTTAATTATATAGTATAAAAAAGGTGTAAAAATAATAGTGTAAAAAAAATACCGTAAAAAAAACACTATATAATGACTTTATGAATTATTTTATTGAGGAAGGAGATTTTGTTGAGATAATACTACAACTTAAGAGCTACAAATCACCATAAAAATAAGAGTTATTATTAATAAGTAAATTAAATAATCTAATAATAATTATTAATAAATAATTTTTAAAAGAAAAAAAAAATTCCGGGACGAGACGGGACGGGACAACCCCGTCCCGCATCCCGTCCCGTCCCGAACTCACCGGGACCGGGACGGAACAACCGGGACGGGACAAATTGAACACCCCTAATTTCAGCCTATAGTGAAAAGCACCGTTTCACCTATTTAGAGTTTGAGCCAGGCACGCTTTGGGTAATAATCCATTAGGCTTCTTTGTTTTTTTAATTTGTTTTATTTAGTTTTGGACAAGACCAAAAGTTTTGGGCTTCTGCACACAAAAAAAATTATTTTTTTACAGTCTAGGTTTTTCTTTTGGGCCACATTTGCTGAAATAAAAAAAACAATTGTTTTGCACAGTGTCATAATAGTAACTCTTTTAGGCCTCGTATTGGGCTTTTTGTACAGAAAATTAAGTTTTTATCTTTGTTTATCTTTTGGACTTTCGTTTTGGGCCTGAACACCTTTGTTTTGCTTCTAGATTGCTTATTTTGGGCTCTGTTTGGACTTTTAAGTATGGGCTATTTGGTTTTATTTCCATAAAATTATTTTTAGCCATTTAATTTGATTTTTCAGAATATGTTTACACAAAATAAATTAATTTTGTTTTGTAATATGTGTCTTTGAATGTTATTTTATGCACTATAATTTCTTCAACATTTTGACATTTGGAAAATGTTTACAAAAATTAATTTGTTTTGTTATTTAATTACCTATTTAGGATAATGTTTTTGGGCAATTAAATTAACTATTTGAATTTTGTAAAACTCTTTTCAGTTGAAATGTATTGAAATTAATTTATTAAACATTTTTTTATGTGCATGAAATAGTGGGAGAATTTAAATTAAATTATTTAGTCACTTTTGTTGATTAAATTAATTTGTTAAATTCTCCATTGAGTTATGCATATTTGAAATTTAAATACACATTTGTGATATTTGTGATTAGCATGCATTTTCTAAGGAGTAGCCACAACAACCTTAATTGTGTTTCATGTACTAATTAATCACATATGGATTTGAAATATCAATTGTAATTAAATTTGTAATTATGATATATCTTTGCCCACAGGTAGATATCTCATAATTGCATATTTAATTAGGGTGGGATAGAATGGCTTTGTTATTTTCTAAGTAGCCTATAGGTATTAGGAAATATAAATGCATTCTAGTTTTATCAATTTGAGATAAATACATGCTATGCTAATGTCTTTGCCCATAGGTAGACATTGGTTATATGTATTTATTACTTATATGCTTTATTCATTTAAGCATGCATACATGGCACAGTGAATTATGATTGTCTCAAATTCTAACTTGTGAGCTTGTTTGTTTTGATTTGTAGTTCTAATTGCTACCTTTGAATTTGTTCCTGATATAGGTAACATAGGACTCTTGGATGGTTCTAACTATCTAAGTTGGAAGAAAAATGTCTTTTTATAGCTTATAAGCATGGATCATGATTATGCTTTGAGGGTTGATGAACCCCCAAAACCTGAAGATGATCTAAATAATCGAGAAGCTAGAGACATCTATGATCACCGGCATAAATCTAACAGCTTAGCCCTCTTACTGATTAAGACAAGGATCTACAAAAGCATTTAGGGAGCCATTCCTGAATGTCACATTACTAATGAATATATGCAGGAATTGGATAGATGATTCAATCCTTCAAATGAGCAGGATGGATAAACAGTCATGTCTAAATTGTGCACCATGAAACTTGCAGGTATTGGTGGAATCAGGGAACACATTCTGAATATGAAAAACCTTGCCTCCCAGTTTGAGTCCTTCACTGAGCCATTCTTGGTATGATTGATTCTGAATTCGCTTCCCCATTAGTATGAAGCTCTCAAAATCTCCTTTAACACACAAAAAGATAAATGGACAATAGATGAACTTGTAGCTAAGTGTGTTCAAGAGGAGACTAGATTGCTGACGAAGGGAAAGTTTCCAATACAACCAAATAAAAATATATGGCTAATAGTTCTAAGGCTGGCAACAAAAGGAAAGAAAAGGAAAATGATCAAATCCCTGTTGCTTTAGCTATTAGAAAGAAGGACTCAAAGTGCTTCTTTTGTAAGAAAACGGGGCACATGAAGAGGGAATGCCTTAAAAGAAAGGCATGGTAGGAAAAAAAGAGGTATGGTTACATCATGTGTTGCTTTGGAATCTAATTTTTCTAGCTTTAATAATGACACTTGGTGGATTGAAACTGGTTCAATGATCCACATCTCAACAACCATGTAGGGCTTTCTAACAAGCAAGCCTCCACATCTCAATTAGGAAACGGTCCTTTCAGGTAGTGGGAAAGGAGATTCTGTAAAAGCTGTTGAGACTTTTCGCATAATTTTTTCAAATAATCATGTTTTGGACCTTTATGAAGTTTTTTATGTTCCCTCTTACCAGAGGAATTTGATTTCCATGTCAAAACTGATTCCGTTTTATTAACATTTAATTCTTTTTAAGAAATTTATGACTTTGTCAAAAGACTCTGTTTTGGTTGCAAACTTGGTTATGATTAATGGTTTATTTAAAATTGTTTCTGATTCACTGCAATCTTTTTCTATTACGCATCGTATTAAAAGAAGTGTCATTTATGAGAATTCTGTTAGCCTGTAGCATAGAAGATTGGAACATATCTCCGATGAAAGAATTAAAAGGTTAAGTAAAGATTGAATTCTTTCATCTTTAGACCATTCAAAATTTGATTCTTGTGTGGACTGCATAAGAGGAAAGTAGACCAACAAGTCACATAAAGGGGCTAAGAGAAGTTCTAAATTGCTAGAAATTATACACACAGATATTTGTTGCCCTGATTTGACTGCATATGGTCAAAAATACTTTATCACCTTTATTGATGATTACTCACAATACATGTATGTCTATATGCTTTATAATAAAAGTGAGGCACTAGATGCCTTTAAGGAATATAAAGCAGAAGTAGAAAAACAAATTGGGAAACCAATCAAGATTGTGAAATCAGATCGAGGTGGTGAGTAGCATGGCAAGTACACTATTGAAGGACAAGTACCTAGTCCATTTGCTGATATTCTTCGAGAGCAAGGTCTAATAGCTCAATATACCATGCCTGGCTCACCTAATATGAATAGTGTAGCTGAAAGAAGAGATAAGACCTTGTTGGATATGTTTAGGAGCATATTGAGTAGCTCTAAACTTCCAACTTCCGTATGGGAGGAAGTGCTCAAGACAGCCACATATATTAAACAGGGTTCCAACAAAGGTAATGTCTAAAACACCCTTTGAAATCTGAAAAGGTTGGAAACCCATTTTAAATCATTTCAAGGTATGGGTTTATCCTGCTGAAGTAAGAGTGTACAATCCACAAGAAAAGAAACTAGACCCTAAGACCATTAGAGCTTACTTTGTAGGCTGTGTGGAAAGGTCAAAGGGTCATAAGTTTTATTGTCCTCCACCTTCTAAAAGATTTGTAGAATCTGGGAATGCCAAATTTCTTAAGAATAATGTGATTAGTAGGAGTGATTGTTCATAAGATAATCACATAGAGCAAACCACTAACATCAATTATAAGGGAACATCAATAGTTAATGATTCTCCTACTGTTGGAGTTGATATTGAACATGATGTGAATCTTGGAGCTCAAGTTGACAATGCTAGACAAGAGGAACACATACAAGCTGATCAAACTGTCACATAAGTGGAACCCCCACAAAATGTGATAGAGGATGTTCCTAGTCAGCAGCCTGAATCAACCCAAGAGGTTGAATTAAGGAGGTCAATTAGAGAAAGAAGACCAATATTACCTAGTGACTACATAATGTACTCTGCTAAAGTTGACTGTGATGTAATTGTTGAAAATGATCCATTGATGTTTACTCGGGCCATAAAGAGTGTGAACTCTAAATTGTGGCATGATGCTCTGATTAATGAAATGAATCATCAATCATAGCATCATCATGTTTGGGAACTTATAGAGTTGCCCAGTGGATCTAAGGCTATTGGCAGTAAATGGGTTTATAAAACCAAAAGAGACTCACAAGGCAATATTGATATATACAAGGCTAGTTGGTTGCTAAGGGCTTCACACAAGTAGAAGGAATGGACTACAGGGAAACATTTTCACCTGTATCTAAGAAAGATTCATTTCACATCATCACAGTATTGGTTGCACATTTGATCTAGAGTTGCACCAAATGGATGTGAAGACTGTATTCTTCAATAGTGAACTAGAGGAAGAAGTCTATATGAAGCAACCTGAGGAATTCGTTGCAGAAGGTAAAGAGCAGTTGGTATGCAAGCTAAAGAAGTCAATATATGGTCTAAAACAGGCTTCACGACAGTGGTACTTAAAGTTTCATGAAGTGATCACATCATTTGGTTTTGTTGAGAACATCATGGATGACTATATATACCACAAGGCTAGTGGCAGTAAGATCATATTCTTGATTCTATAGGTAGATGACATTTTGCTTGCTACAAATGATCTGGGACTATTGTGTGAGGTGAAACAGTTTCTGTTCAAGAGTTTTAACATAAAAGACATGGGTGAGGCATCTTATGTCATTGGCATGAAGATCCATAGAGATAGAACCCAAGATCTTATAGGTTTATCTCAAGAAGCTTACATTGACAAGATTCTTGAACGATTCAGAATAAAGAACTGTTCATCTAACATAGCTCCTATTGAAAAGGGAGATAAATTTAGTTCAGATTAGTGTCCCAAAATCGAGCTTAAAAGGAAACAGATGGAAAAGGTCCCATGTGCCTCAGCAATAAGGAAACTTGATGTATGCATAGATTTGCACAAGACCTGACATTGCTTTTGCTAAGGGTATGTTAGGGAGATATCAAAGTGATCCTAAGGAAGCACATTGGACAGCTACAAAGAAGGTGTTCAAGTACCTACAAGGTACTAAACACTACATGCTCACGTATAGAAGAACAGACAATTTGGAAGTAATTAGGTACTCAGATTCTGATCTTAGAGGATGTGTAAATACAAATAAATCTACAATCGATTACATCTTCCTATTAGCAGAAGGAGCTATATCACAGAAAAGTGTAAAGCAAACACTAACAGCTCCTTCTACCGATGATGTTGAGTATATTGCATGTTTTGAGGCAAGTTCACAAGCAATCTAGATAAAGAATTTCATTGTTGGGCTCAAGATTGTGGATTCAATCTCTAGGCCAATCAGAATGTATCGTGATAACACAGCTGTGGTGGCCATAGCAAATAACAAAAGGAATAAAAGTTGAAGCAAATTTGTCGAACTTAAATTCCTATGCCTGAGAGAAAGAGTTCAGGAAGGCTAAGTTTCTGTTGAACACATCAGTACAAATGATATACTAGCTTATCCTTTGACAAAAGGGTTGAAACCAAACATTTTCATTTCACATATACCTCACATGGGACTTCATCCTTCATTTGACTAGTTGAGGTATGAGCAATGAAATCAAATTTATGGTTTATCATTTCTAGTTTATGATTGTATACATTTGTGATATTGAAATTGATAAACATTAAGTCAGGAACCGAATAAACATTGAGTTTATTTATAAAGTGATACCCATTAAGTAAGGATGGTACCTGTAATACATGGAAGGTAATACTCAATAAAAGAGGACTTATCGCCATGATTCTTGTAGTATGAACTTAGTTAACCTTGACAAGGTAATGACATTGAGTATACGAGCTAAGTGGGAGAATGTGAGATATTTATTATTATTATTATTATTATTATTATTATTATTATTATTATTATTATTATTATTATTATTATTATTATTATAACTATTTAGATATTATTTGGATAATTAATAAATATCTTGAGTGTGGCCCGTAGTCATTTTGGGCCCAGTCCAAGGTAGGTAATTGACTCAGTTAATTAAAGTTAATTTTTTGATGGTGAAAAATAACATACGGCATACTGAGTTTAGAGCTAAACCCTAATCTTTTCTCTGCTCACTCTCTGAGGGTTCCTCACTGGTGATGGCTACATTCCAATCACCATCACTGTACCTAATCACCAGCTGGAAGATTCCCTGTATTGTTTCTCTAATAGTGTTCTTGGATTCACAGCTTCTTATCATTCAGATCAAGTTCTACAACAAATCAACTGAGCCATGGCGAAGGCTATTTATAAGTCTTTCGCTGAAACTCGTTTGAGTATCATACACATGTATATAATCTAGATTGTTTAAATAATATGTGTGTGTGTGTGTGTGTTGATTTGGTTACATGAAGATCATGGTTAGAAGATGAAGTAAGCATCATTGATAGAGTAGAAATGGTATAGAAGACTGGCAAGTAGCGGGAGGCTGTTAGAGCAGGACGACTACTAAATTTGGAAGAGTTGTGCTAGGGATTAATATCATGTTGAATGGCAAAAATATCCTTTACTACAAAGGTTGGCTCTAACCTAAAATAAATAAATAAGATAATAAAAACTACATCTCATTTGCTACATAACTTTTAATAAGCTAACATGGCATTCACTCTGTTAGATTTAACGGCCATTTTAACAGTGGGGAACTTATAGTCACAATATGAAAGTTGAGGGTGTGGGGTTTAAACTTTTGAAGTTGAGGGGGTTTTATGCAATTCACTGAAAGTTGAGGGCATTTATGTGTATTTTGACCTTAAAATTATAAATTCAAATTAAGAAGGCTATTTAAAGTCTCTCTACATCGAAATCCCAGCAATCTCTTTACTCTAATTTAAATGAAGGGGAAATTCAATGTAAATAATCTCAAAAATCTCAAGAATCTCAACCTTTTTTTGATGTGCATTTATTTTATATTGAAAATCTATGAATAAATATGCAAATATAACAACATTTCTTTTCTTTTCTTTTCTTTTTTTGGCCAGCAAATAGTAACAACATTCTGACTAATAAAGTTTACCAAAAATTTCAGTTATAACAAAATGCGTAAAAAAAACATATACTTAAATTAAAATAGTCATTAAATTGTGACATTTACATTTCAACAATATTTACGTAAATCTCAACCATCTCTTCACTTTATTCACAAAAAATCATTTATCATTTAACGTTCACATCTCCCAATGATAGTCGAATACTTTGAAAATTTCAATGGAAGAATATTATCTGCAGACTAAACTAAAAGATTATTCGAACCCAAAAAAAAAAAAAATTCTAGTTAGATTTAATCCCAACTGTTTGAAGTGGATGTTTGATTATATAATTTTTGGCTTTACGCGCATCCAGTATTTTAATATATTTTACCCGGAATATGTTATTTAATATATTATGTTATAAATTAGTATAGTGTAAAATCCCTTGCAAGAAAAAAAATAAAAGATAATGTGGAGTTGATAAATAGCTATTCGGATATATTTTTGCTGTGGATGGTTTGTTAAGAAGTATTTTATGGTTTTATTTATTTATTTTTCTCTTTGCTTGATTATTTCTTTCTGTTATGATTTTCTTTGAAAATCATAAGGAGGTTAGAGAAATTTTGAAGAATGATCTCTCTCAACAAAATAATTTTTTTTGAAGAAACAAATTGTATTTAATACATTTTGTATTTAATATATTCTTGAATAGCTCTAGAAATCAAAGAATGAACCTCTTCGAATTGTAGTAATTTTTAATTGAGCTAAAAACTAAATAACTAAATCAATGACATTGGTGAGATCCATGTAAGTTTGGTCCTCTTTTCTGATAATCTCGACTTGAGATGGATTTGTCACAGTAAGACTTTCTTCCAAATTAGATTAAATGGATTTATGCACTTTAATCTTTACGGTAACAAAGCTAAAACAAAGCAAAACACTAAATGTTATCCCCTTATATATATATATATATAACTTCATAGAATGGAATGAACGTCGACCTTTTTTATATAAAACTTCATAGACTAGAATGAACAGCCTTTTTTGATTAAAACTCCACAAAATGGAATGAAAAAAATGGAGAAAAAACATTTGCCTCAAGCATCAATCCAATGGAAACATACATAAGCAGATTATGTTCTCTAGAATGCTCCATATATAAGCTCGGGTGTTTGGCCCATTGGTCCAAGGATCATTCTTTGCGTCTCCTTCCCTCGCGTACCTTCTTATCATTTTCCTCACCCTCTGTCATCATTTTTTTTTTTTTTTCAGTGGTTCATACTCTCTTTCATGCACTGTCACTCGCCTTTCTTCCACCGAAAAATTGTTTGCACCTGGAGTCGGACTAAATGCCTCGGGTGGCTATGTGTAAGTGAGAGCTTCGTCATGAAAGTGGCTTTGTTCTCCCGAATAGCATGGCAATGGTCCAGTAATGTTTTTTGAAGGCACACTGATGTACTGCTCTCAATACATGGCAAGAAGAAAGAACACACAAACATACACCTAAAACCAAAAGAGAAAATAGGAAACGGGGAAAAAAGACGGCGCCACAGCACAAAAGTGCCCAACAACTCCATATTTATTGGATGACCAACTCAAAAAAGAACCCACTCTCCCAAAATATGGGGAAACAAAAAGACGGACAATAAATGAAGATAAAACTACAAATGCAGATATATGCACCAAGACTGAAACGATATGGACAAAGAACCAGGAAAAAGATGCTGACTTCAACAACCAACAAACCAATGAAATGCAAAAGAAACTGCCAAATAACACTGCCACATGGACCAATCATGAAACCTCTACAAGGTTTATAGGTTTTATAGATTTCTCATTAAATTTATATTTTATTTATGAACCTGTAAAAAGAACAGAGTTATTCGTAATAAAAAAATTAAGATACTTGATTTTATTTTCAATAAATTTTACCCGGAAAATACGCAACTGAACTTAATTAATGTAAAAATATCTGCTTAAAAAACCAAAATGATGATAATTGTTATTTAACTTTTCTTATTTGAAAACCGTTTTGTGAATATATTAAAATTAGATTTAGGTTTGGGAAAATCCCAATTAAATCCATCTAAAATAATGAAATTTCAAGTAAGGCTTATACTTTTAACAAATTCCTAATTAGGCCAAGAGGCCTAATTAGGGATTTTTAAATGTTGCTAAAAGACCATAATGCCTCTTTGTAATCAAAGAAGAAAATTTAATGTAAGTGTAAGCCTGATTTTAATTTTAATTATTCTAGTATATTTAATTAAAATTTTTTAAAAAAACAATTAAAAATCAAGATAAAAAATACATGATAATGAATTAAAATAATTCATACAATTCTTCCATATCTATCAATATTAAATTTATGATTTCTCAAATCACGTAAAGATTAATCAATTCATCATTTTTTTCCTTAAGAAGATAAGGCTCGCTGATGATACTTCTAGTGGAAAGAGAACTAGCACAGCAAGCAAAAGAAGAATCATCTTTGAGATAACATTCCTACAGTATGCACCAATATCTTATTCATGTTTCATTTTTTGCCATTGTTTTGATTTAAAGTTGAAAGTATAATAATCCTTGAGATAATATATAACAGCATATGATCATCCGCGTCTACGCTAACCATTGTGAATCTCCAAACCTAATGGAAGCTTTTCTTCTTGACCAACTTCAAACCTAATTAAATGATCAATATGTTTGTGTTGATTACATGGTTCAAAAGAGATTCATTGAGCAATGTTAAGTTTATATCTTTTTGATATACTCTCACATTCGACAATATAAAAGGCTGTATGTGGAAGTTGTTGACTAATCATATGAATACTCATATTTTTATCCATTAGTTATTAGTTAACCTATCAACCATTTTTAGTCACGTGTTTATCAGATTACTTTTAAAAAAAATTCAATTAAATCCAATCAAAATGCTAATTAAATTAATTTATTCATTGCAGGTTGGCATTAAAAATGACATCTCCTTCTAGATCAAATTTCAAAAAGAACTATTTTGTTTTTTTTTCATGTAGATGGGCAATTTATGAAGAATGTTGAATGTCAAATTCAATATAATAGAGGGAGAATAAGATTAGAAACCATAAGAGAGGGGATAACACTTGAAGAAATGAGAGTAATGATAACATCATGGATTAGCATTGATAGTAATAATGTCGAGATGAAATACACTGTGACTTTTGATGAGAAGATCCTAATAGATCTTGCTAATGATGTGAAACTTGAAAACCTATTTCAGTATAATGAGAAAAGTGGGCATGTGTATATAGCATGCAAAGGAAATGATGATGTACAAGAAAAATTTGATGAGCAACAAGTGTAAGTGACTTTGTTGTTATTGTTTTTATTTTTTAAAAAAAAATTGGTATTCATTATAGTGTTATTGTTAGTAACAAAAGTCGTGATTGAGTTATGCAGCGCTGAGGAATTGCTAGGAGGCTCAGAATGAAGCTTTCTAACAAATGAAGCACTTGGAGGACCTAGTAGCCTACCTCGTAGAGTACAAAATGCATCCACACCCATGCTTGAATTGTACTCATTAAAATGGAAAATTTTTTTGTTAGAAGTATTGCAAACATTTGCAAATGCTAATGCTTTTAGAGAGGCATTCTACAAGTATAGTATTGCTCACAAGTTTCAGTACAAAGTTTTGAAGATTAACAAGGATAGGATGTTTGTGAAATGTAAAATTGAAGGGTGTCTTTGGAAGATAACAACAAATGTGGTAGGGAAAAAAACTCCTTTCTTACATGTGACACAATTTCAAGGTAAATACATTGTCATGCTCAAGACAACCTTCAATTCATACATACTCAAAGAGCTAGTCTAACGTCATCTACTATAATTGAGGAGGTAAGGTCTCACATTGACAAGGGTCCAAACGAAATTAGGAAGACATTACAAAGAGACTATGGTGTGAATCTCACATATAAACAAGCATATGCTGCTAAGGAAAAAGCACTTGAGGAGATTCAGGGTAGACCAGAGTAGTCTTATATGCTTATGCCATAGATATGTCAACAACTGAAGGATACTGATCCAAAAACTATGGCCAAATGGGTAGCTTCTCATAATGACATTTTTGAGCATGTCTTTATAGTATATGGTTGTTGTATAGAAGGATTCATAACTAGGGCAGGACATGTATTATACATAGATGGAATTCATTTAAGTGCCTTGTATAAGGGCACCTTGCTATCAGCCTCCGCATATGATGCAGATAATGAATTATTGCCATTTGCAATTAGTATTGTAAATGGAGAGACATATGAGGACTGGACATGGTTTTTGGTTATGATTAAAAAGATAATAGGGTTAATTGAATTGATGATTGTTTCAGACTGTCACAAGGCTATAATAAGAGTTGTACAGGAGATATTCAATGGTAAGCATCATGCATTTTGCTATCGACATGTAAAGGAAAACTTTAGTGCAAAATCGATGAAGTTAAATAGAGGTAAGAAAATGACAAGTGCCCAGAGCAAGGATGGTGCACTAAAATTGCTTGATGACATTGCATATGTAAGGCTTGAAAGTGAGTTCAATGATGCTATGGAAAATATGACAAGTTTCTCTTCATACTTATTTGAATGGCTTGAGAATTATCGGGATGTTGATAAGTGGGCTTCGAGCAAGTTTCCATTTAGACAATGGCACAATATAACAAAAATCCTGTTGAGTCATTCAATGCATGGATGGTAAAGTAGAGGAGTCATAATGTTGCTCAATTAATCCATAAGCATGGAGAGAAGTTAGCAAAGAAAATGTATGCATCAAGTATAGCAATGAGGAAGTGGAAAAATATTGTTGGTCTAAATATAGAATTAAAAGTGAGAGAGCATGTGGCTAGAGCTAAACAAATGTTAGCTAAAAATTATGGAGACATGATTTGTGTTCATACATCTTTTGGAAACTTACAGGTTCATCTCCGTGCACATCAATGCAATTGTGCGGCATGGCAAATGTCTGGAATTCTATGTCCACACACTTGTACAGCCATCAAACTCATACATGGTAATATGTATGATTATGTTGAAGACTACTACAAGATTACAACACAAGAGAAGACTTATAGAAGGAGCATGATACCTGTTATAACCATTGACATGCCAAACCCAAATACCATAAGGATGGAAAATATAATGGGACAAATTTTCTTTCAACCACCTCAGACCAATCGACCTCCTGGAAGATCAAGAACTACGAGATGTGAATCATAATTCCAAAACACAAAAACATACCACTGTTCAAGGTGCCATCAAGCTGGCCACACAAAAAAGACTTACAAGAATCCAAATCCTTGTTGAAATTGGTCTAGCAAATAACTGATTTTTTTGGGGCATATGTAATGTGATTATTGATGCAAGTGATGACTAACGAGGAAGTGGTCTTTTTTAGATTTTATGTCAAAGTTGTGTTTCGTAATTGTGAACATTATGTCAACTCTAGAATTTATGGCCTTTTAGTTATTTCTTATATAATAAAAATTTGATATTGAATAAATCTTGGAGACTGAAAAATTAAAGATAAATTGATGACTCTCAATGTAATTTTTGAAATAGTAAAATTAATTTTGATAGATATTCAAGAATTCTGTGAATCTTTGGTTTGATTTTTTTCTCGCACAAGGGGAAAAAAAAATCTTCAATCCTGTTAATCTTTGACATTTGAAATCATAAAATTTTATTAGTGCCCATATTTTTGTAATTCTATGGATATCTAGAAATTATGTATTTTTTTTATCTTGACTTTTCAATTATTTTTTATTGGACATGATCGTGATTTTTATTTTTTTTTGTTTTTTATGTGATAATGTTTTTGGCCCAATTTTCATATGATAATGTTTAAAGAAAAAACATGCTAGTTAAATTCAATTAAAAGAATTAAAACTAAAATTATGCTCTTTAATTATGAAGGGTATTTTTGTCTTTTAGCAACATTTGAAAATCCCCAATTAGACCTCTTGGCCTAATTAAAAATTTGTTAAAAGTGTAGGCTTAAATTAGGATTTTGTTATTTCAAATGGATTTAATTAGAATTTTCCCTTTAGGTTTAATATACAGGAAACTTAAAATATAATTATAAATTTTTTATTTATCATATAGTAGCGGGGGAAAAAACATTTCTGACTGTTGTTCACTAGTTAGTTGTGATTTGTTTTCTCCTTATTGATTTGGCCAGTGGAATCAGCTTCGTTGTAATCTTGACGAGCACATAAATTTGCGGGATATTGGATTATATATTAAATCTCTCTCTGTGTTTTGCTGAAATCTGGAAGACTTTACACTAGTATCTAATTTACACTTTAATATTAATGAACACCATTAACAATGATGCTTTTCTTCTTTGTTGATTTTTCAAAATAATTATGAAAAAAAGTAAATTATTAATTCTTGTAACACCTATTTTCAAATTGCTTTTGAATATTGTAACACTTAGACGTATATATAGCTTACTTTCTACGTCTGTTTTATCTACAACCTCACCTAAACAGATAAAACAAAAAACAAAAAAGTCTCCAAAACAAACGTTAATAGCATATTTTGTAGTAATGTTAAAGTTTTTAGGAAAAATGCCAGAAAAATGATTCTTGAATCTAAAAATTCTCAAATGATCACCTAAATAACCAAAATCTCATTTTAGTATAGTTGACCAAAATGGGATTTTCAAATTTATTAAAATGACCATATTGCATTTTATTTTCTTAAAAAAAAAAAAAGAATAATCAAGCGCTCTCACTGGTCACAGGGGCTCTGGTGCCGGTAGAGGTCATTGAAGTTCAAGTGGGCAGCTGGTCACTGGAGCTTTGATGTTTGGCAGATGTCCGGTCATTGGAGCTCTGGTGGCTGATAACTATTTTTTTCTTGGTGATTTTTTTAAGTTTAGTAACATGATTAACAAATTTTTTTAATGCTATTAACAAGTTTGTTATGGCAGGTAGCAACAAGTATTTTTAGGAAATTCAAAAAGTAATATTTTTACAGCTCGAGTAACACGGTTAACAAGTCATATAATTATATTAATAACTCTCATAATGCTATTAATCATGTGATCTAAGAGCCTTTTATACTTTGAGAAATTAGTCATGGCATCATAAATAGGAAATTATTGAAATCCTGTAGTCTCATTAACAAATTATTTAATGTTATTAGTAAGTTTGATATCGCCGTTGACAAGAAGTTTTCCAGGAAATTCAAAAAGCAAGATTGTTACAATTTCAATAACATAATTAACAAGTCATATAATGATATTAACAACTCTTATAACAAATCATGTAATGATATTAATAACTCTCATAGCCATAATGATTGAATAATAAATGAGAGAATTTTACTGCACAACTTTCATAGGGAGCTGATATTAAAAACACCAACCATAATAAAAATTCTATTGATGGCATTATGAGAGTTGTTAATATTGTTACATGACTTGTTAACTACATTATTGAAATTATAAAACTATCACCTTTTGGATTTCATGAAAAATCTGTAGTTAACGGCCATATCAAACTTGTCAATAGTATTAAAGAACTTATTAATCACTTTACTAGATTTGAAAAATTCCCTGGAAAATAGTTACCAGCCACAGGAGATTTGGCTACTAGTCATTGGCTAGCCTCTGGAGCTCTAGTAACTGCTAGTGACTGGTGGTCCAACTGAACTCTAGCGGTCACTACCAACACTAATGTTCTAGCAACTGGTTGATGAGAGCATTTGATGGGTTTTTTAGAAAAAAAATTAAAGGGAAATATGGTTATTTTAGCAAATTTAAAAATCCCAATTTGATTAGCTATACCTAAACTAAAATTTTGCTGACTTGAAACCTTAATCAGTTAATTAAACCAAAGGGAAGTGATAAGAGAGTGGAATTAATAAACTTAATTACCTACTTGAAATAAAGGGAACCCTTAATCTCAAAAACCCTTAAACCATTAGAGAACTCATAACAGTATAAGGTTGGTCAATTAAGCTTATCAAAACCAATGAAGATATCTCAATTTAATTTTGGAAATTATGTTTCAAATTATCCAATTAAACAATCAGATAATCAACCAACTTAATTAAACAATTAAGAGGTGAAAGAACCCAAATTTTGCAATTCAAACCACATTGATAATTAAACTCATAATGAAAACTCAATTATAAATTCAATTAACAATGCAAAGGTTCCAAACATATATTCCAACAAGTGTCTCAACACAAATAAAATCCAAATATCAATTCAATCCAAGAATAAAATTGACAATCTAGAACTAAATTGTCTCAACAGAAATACAACTTAAAATCATTTAAAACTAAATAATTTTAAGTCCTTGAATTAAAAAGATGAATGGAACATCACTCCCTTGTGGTCTTCAAATGCTAGCCCAAGGCTCAAGTCTTTTCCATGCTCCTCCCAAGTTGCCTCCCAAATAAGCTTACGCCTCCATGAAAATTATCTTCCCTCCAAAGTCATTAGATGCCGCAGCCATGAGGGGTAAAGAAGAGAAGAGGATGATTATGTGGAGTTGGAGTGGGTCCTTACGCAAGGGAAAAGATGAGTGTGAGAGTGAAATAATTGTTTCAATCCCCTCCCCCCTACGCGACGGGAATCCTGGGAATATATGGGCACTCCACAAGTATATTGAAGAAGGGAATAAAATTCTTTGACCGCCTCTCAACGTGAACTCTCTCTTCCCATCTAGAACGGAGCTTACCAGGCATGAATTTAAGTCTAGAGACATAAAGTAGAACTTTTTGGCCCACGTGAAACTCCCTTCTTAAGATGAGCTTATCATGGATAGCCTTAGTCCTTTCCTTGTAGATCCGAGCATTCTCATAGGCTTCTCTCCTAAGCTCTTCAAGTTCTTGCAATTGTAACTTTCTTTCAACACCAGCACTAGCAAGATCAAGGCTGCAGCTTTTGATGGCCCAATATGCCCTGTGCTCCACCTCTACTGGCAGATGACAAGCCTTACCAAAGACAATTCGATATGGGGACATTCCAATTGGGCTTTTATATGCTGTACGATATGCCCAGAGTGCATCATCCAGCCTCTTGCTCCAATCCTTTCTGTTAGGTTGCACTGTCTTTTCAAGAATGAGCTTAATTTCTCTGTTTGAGAGTTCTGCTTGACCGTTTGTCTGAGGGTGGTATGGAGTAGCCACCTTATGCATCACACCATACTTGCTCAGTAAGCTCTGCATACTTCGGTTGCAAAAATGAGTACCCTGATCACTAATGATAGCTCTTGGGATTCCAAACCTGCAGAAGATGTGAGACCTGACAAAAGAAACCACTATAGAAGAGTCATTAGTACGAGTGGGGATTGCCTCAACCCACTTAGAGATATAATCCACAGTAAGCAGAATGTAAACATAACCAAATGAAGTAGGAAAAGGTCCCATGAAATCAATACCCCAAACGTCAAAGACTTCACAGAACAACAAAGGTTGTTGCGGCATCTCATGCTTTCTAGAGATATTGCCAACAAATTGGCATCTAGAACACTTCTTACAAAACTCGTCGGCATCATGGAATAGAGTGGGCCAGAATAACCCACTTTCTAAAACCTTCCTAGCAGTACGCTTAGCACTAAAGTGCCCTCCACAAGCAAGAGTGTGACAAAATGTCAACACAGATCAAATTCACTATCAGGAATGCATCGCCTAATAACCTGATCATTGCAAATGTGCCACAAGTAGGGATCATCCCATATATAGAACCTAGCATTACTCTTAAACTTGTTTAATTGATGCTTATTCATATCAGTTGGTAAAACAGATGCAGCCAGATAATTAGCAATGTCAGCATACCACGGAACAGTCATATCAACTCCACAAAGTCTATTATCAGGAAAATCATCTAAGGGTAAAGAAGATGTTACCACAGGAGTCTCAATCCTGCTCAAGTGATCAGCTACCATGTTCTCTGCACCGCTCTTATCACGGATCTCCACATCAAACTCCTGTATCAGCATTACCCATCTAATCAAGCAGGGTTTAGAGTCTGGCTTCTTGAACAAGTACTTGATAGCCGAATAATCTGTAAAGACAGTCACTTTTGTGTGGAGGATGTAAGAACGAAATTTCTCAAGCCCAAACACAATTGCAAATAGCTCTTTCTCTGTGGTTGTGTAATTAGCCTGGGTGGCATCCAGTGTCCGTGATGCATATGCTATGATATGTTGCCGCTTTTCTATTCTCTGAGTAAGAACTGCACCCAATGCATAATCAGAAGCATCACACAAGAGCTCAAAGGGAAGGCTCCAATTAGGTGGCTGAATGATAGGAGGTGTAGTGAGTCGCTTTTTCAATTCATCCCAAGCACACCTACAAGCATTATCAAAAACAAAGCCCACATCTTTCTGCAGTAAACGAGATAATGGTAATGCAATTTTACTAAAGTCCTGAATGAATCGCCTGTAAAATCCAGCATGTCCAAGAAAAGAGCGCACATCTTTCACACAAGAGGGATATGGAAGAGATGAAATAATATCAATTTGGCTTTATCAACCTCAATGCCATCATGTGAGACAACATGTCCTAAAACAATGCCTTTCCTGACCATAAAATGACATTTCTCAAAATTCAAGACAAGATTATATTCAATGCATCTTTCCAAAACCCTATCCAAACTAGCTAAGCATGCATCAAAAGAATCACCATAGACAGTGAAATCATCCATAAATACTTCCATGCAATGCTCAAGAAAATCAGAAAATATGGAGACCATGCAACGCTGAAAAGTGCCAGGTGCATTACATAATCCAAACGGCATGCGTCTGTATGCAAAGGTTCCAAATGGACATGTGAATGTGGTCTTATCCTGGTCCTCAGGTGCAATAGAAATTTGAAAATATCCAGAAAAACCATCCAAAAAGCAATAATGGGATCTACCAGCCAGTCTTTCAAGCATTTGATCAATAAAGGGAAGGGGGTAATGATCTTTTCTGGTCACAAAATTCAACTTCCTATAATCAATACATACCCTCCAGCTATTCTGGACTCTAGTTGGAACAAGCTCACCTTCATCATTACGAATAACAGTAATACCAGTCTTTTTCGGAACTACCTGAACCGGACTAACCCACTGGCTATCAGAAATGGGATAGATTATACCTGCAGAAAGAAGTTTAGAAACCTCTTTCTTTACCACATCAAGAATCAATGGGTTGAGTCGCCTCTGTGGTTGACGCACAGCTTTGGCACTATCCTCTAACAAAATCCGGTGCATGCACACATTAGGGCTAATTCCAGGAATATCAGCAAGAGTCCATCCAATAGCTTTCATCCTTCTTTTCAGCACCTCTAGGAGGCGAATTTCTTCATCAACAGCTATGTTGCTAGCTAGAATCACTGGCAATGTCTCATCTTCCCCCAAATAGGCATATTTCAGCGAATCAGGAAGTGGCTTTAGCTCTAAAGAAGGAGCTTGCTCAATTGAGGGCACGAGGGGCTTCAAATCAATGTTAGTCAAACTAGAAACCTGCAGTGAAGACTCACAAGCAAAAGAGCAGACTTTCCCAACTTGGGAATCATGAGCAGGAACAGTAACGACAGAAGAATCAGATAATACACCACAATTCATGAAAGAAGTGCCATCAGTAGCACTCATGTCAGAAGAGACATCGGGATCAAAATCAAAGACCTCTATATCAGGGACATGATCAATGTTAACTAACAGCTCAGAGTCAGGTAATGTAGATGAATCAGTTGCATCTATAGCATCAATCACACTAAATAACTGAGAGAGTCCATGTGAATCAACAGAAGTACTAGATGAGGAATCACTGAAAGTGCCAAGTCTATGGACAGGTGCAGAAGAATCAAAACTAGAATGTCTAACAATCTCAATGAAATCAGTGAAAACATCAATATCAGCAGCATCTATACCAGTACAAGTATCACAACTACCAATTTCAAACATGAACAAGAGATAGAATCATCTAAGCCAACAATATCACATGATCTACTTATCATACTATCTCTAAAATCTATGACAGCATCATCAGTAATAATGTCAACAAAACTAACATCAATCTCAGCACAACTATCAGGTGGATGTCTCATAGAGTCAAGCACATCAAATCTAATGATTTTACCAGCAAATTCCATAGTAAGAGTACCAGCATGCACATCTATCATAGCCCTAGCAGTCTTAAGAAATGGCCTACCCAAAATCAAAGATGAATGTCCCTTTTGCCTAAATCTAGCATCATCCATATCAAGAACATAGAAGTCTGCAGGAAATATGAGATCTTTTACCTTCACCAAGACATCCTCCAAGACTCCTTCTGGAACTACACAGCGTCTGTCAGCAAGAGAAGCGATTAGATTTGTAGGCTTAAGATCCACACCTTGAAGTTGAGCAAAAACTGATTTTGGCATGACATTGATAACCGCTCCTAGATCTGCTAGAGCATCTGAAAACTCAATGTTACCAATGGTGCACGGTATGAGAAAGCTACCAGGATCCTTGCACTTCACTGGCATTGGCATTTGATAAAGAGAGGAGACAACCGCCCCTAAGTCAACTTTGCCATCATGCTTAAGCCTTCTCTTGGTGGTACACAACTCCTTCAAAAACTTTGCATACTTAGGCACTTGTGCAACTAGATCAACTAATGGAACATTGATCACCACCTTTTTGAAGATATCATAAACTTCTTTGAACATCTCAGCTTCTTTCTTTCTCCTTTCAGCCTTAATCACCCCTGTAGGAAAAGGTAAGACTTGCTCGCTCACTTTCTTCCCTTCCCCATCTTTTTCTTGCTCTTCTTGCAATGCCACATGTGGTGTTGATAAAGTGGACTTATTATGCGATGTGGAAGCAGGGGGAGAATCTTTAATGATAGCTTCCTTGTCCGTTGAAGCATGGGTAGTGACAGGATCTGCAGAGGTAATTGAATTTCCGCTTCTAAGAGATATAGCATTAATTCCACCAATGTTAGGATTCTGCTGGGTGCCAACATTAGGGTTAACTACTACTTGAGATGGCAACTTCCCTGAGCCTTGACTTTGCATGTTACTAAATGCATTAGATAACTGCCCAATCTGAGTTTGAAGATTCTGAATTTCTTGGCTATGTTGCAAATCCTTTTGTTCAAACTTATCCATCAGGAGTTTCATCATGCCTTCTAACTTTGAACTCTCATCTTGATTGGGCATATTTTGCCTAAATTGTTGGAACATTTTACCACCAGAAGAGTTTATGCCTTGATTGAACTGTGATTGTTGAGGCTGGCCACTCCCATATCTGAGATTTGGATGGTCACGCCATCCAGGGTTGTATGTATTTGAGTAAGGATCATATTTCTGGCCACCTTGAGTCATAGGCTTAGTGTGGTATACTACATTACACGAGTCAACTCCATCATTTAGGTAAGGGCAAGAGTCAGTGGTGTGAGTAGCTAGAGAGCAAATAGAGCAAAGTGGCCCAATTAGAGCTGTAGAGTCAGCTTGTGGGATGAAAGCAGAGGAAGATCCCACAGAAGGAGCCATATTTTGGGAGTTTTTCATCTGAAATACAACCATTTTCTCCATAGCAGATGTTAACTTATCAATTTTGCTCTCAAGGCGAGACTCAGAATAAGATGAATGCAATCCAACTTCATTTACTCTAGCTTGCTGCCTAGTACCAAACTGTTGGGTATTTTCAGCTTTCTTTTCAATCAATCTCCAAGCAGCTTCAACAGTCAAGTCAAGAAGAGCACCTCCAGCAGCAGAATCTAGTAAATCTCTCTCAAGAGGCAAGAGCCCTTCATGAAAATATTGAATCAACAATGTATCTGAAATTTGGTGGTGAGGACAACTGGATAACAATGCCTTAAAGCGCTCGTAATACTCATATAAGGATTCCCCAGACATTTGTCGACAACCACAAATATCCTTCCTGATGGAGGAAGTACGAGATGCTGGGAAATACTTTTCCAAAAACAACCTTTTCAGCTGGTCCCATGAAGTGATGAATCCAGGAGGTAAGCGAAGAAGCCAATTCTTTGCAGAACTTTCCAAAGAAAATGGGAAGGCACGCATCTTAATCTGATCCTCAGACACACCAGAAGGCTTCATAGCAGTACAGATCATATGAAAAGTCTTCAAGTGATTGTATGGATCCTCGCCTGCAAGACCATTAAATTTTGGAAGTAAATGAATCAATCCAGACTTTAACTCAAAATCAGTGTCAATATCAGGATAATTAATGCACCAATTTTGAAAATGCAGATCAGGTGAAACCAATTCCTTGATAGTCCTAGCAGGATTAGCCATGCTACTGTCAGAATGAGAAGAGTCAGGAGAATTAGAGGAATCAGCAGTTAACTTAACAGAAGAATCACTTTCTATAAGATTGCTAGCTTGAGCCCTCCTTCTTTGATGAAAAGTCCTCTCAATCTCAGGATCAAATTCAAATAATTCCTTGCTAGAGGATCTAGTCATGCACTAAGCAACTATCACAAATCAAAGTGAAATGGAAAAAAAAAATTTTGCACCAAAAAAAAATGCAGAGGAAATATGCAGAATCACCTAGAACTCAAACCTAAAGTCTAACCATTGCTCCCCGGCAACGGCGCCAAAATTGATGATGCCTCTGTCGTTAAAGCACTCAATTAAACTAGGTCCCAACTAAATTGTAGTTTAGGGTCGACCTAGGTCATTACTTCCAAGGAGCAAGTTATGGGTTTCTTTAGGTAAAAATTTAGGTGATAAAAAAAAATGCAATAAATTGGACCTAAACTAAAATGCAAAATTCTAACTCTAAATGCAAGATGCAAATATCCTAAAATCTATATGAAAATTAAACTAAACTAAATGAATGCAATGCAATTTTTGGGGGGTTTTTTTGAAGGAAAATAAAAATAATGAATAAAGAAAATTAATCAGAAAGCAAAGAGAATTAGCAAGTAAAAATTCAAAGATTTTTCTTCAGGTACGGTAGAGGGGACAACTTAGGATTTGCATGGATTTAACCTTCATAACCTTAATCAGTTAATTAAACCAAAGGGAAGTGATAAGAGAGTGGAATTAATAAACTTAATTACCTACTTGAAATAAAGGGAACCCTTAATCTCAAAAACCCTTAAACCATTAGAGAACTCATAACAGTATAAGGTTGGTCAATTAAGCTTATCAAAACCAATGAAGATATCTCAATTTAATTTTGGAAATTATGTTTCAAATTATCCAATTAAACAATCAGATAATCAACCAACTTAATTAAACAATTAAGAGGTGAAAGAACCCAAATTTTGCAATTCAAACCACATTGATAATTAAACTCATAATGAAAACTCAATTATAAATTCAATTAACAATGCAAAGGTTCCAAACATATATTCCAACAAGTGTCTCAACACAAATAAAATCCAAATATCAATTCAATCCAAGAATAAAATTGACAATCTAGAACTAAATTGTCTCAACAGAAATACAACTTAAAATCATTTAAAACTAAATAATTTTAAGTCCTTGAATTAAAAAGATGAATGGAACATCACTCCCTTGTGGTCTTCAAGTGCTAGCCCAAGGCTCAAGTCTTTTCCATGCTCCTCCCAAGTTGCCTCCCAAATAAGCTTACGCCTCCATGAAAATTATCTTCCCTCCAAAGTCATTAGATGCCGCAGCCATGAGGGGTAAAGAAGAGAAGAGGATGATTATGTGGAGTTGGAGTGGGTCCTTACGCAAGGGAAAAGATGAGTGTGAGAGTGAAATAATTGTTTCAATCCCCTCCCCCCTACGCGACGGGAATCCTGGGAATATATGGGCACTCCACAAGTATATTGAAGAAGGGAATAAAATTCTTTGACCGCCTCTCAACGTGAACTCTCTCTTCCCATCTTAGGCGTGAAAATCCTTGCTCTCAAATAAGGAAAATATTTTAATGGGAGAAAAAGAAATTTTTGTGGATCCAAAACTCAAGCCCATTAGTAATTAATTGACCCACTTGATATTAGCTATTGGATTGTGCTTAAATCTCAAGAAACAATCTTGCACCATTGGATTCCCCATATGCTCTTTCTTGACCTACAAGAATTCAAGTGCATCCATTAATGTAGATTATACCCCAATATAATCAAAAATTAAATATAAGATATGCACAAAAATTAGGCAAGAAATTGCAAAACTTTCTAAAAATAATCTTTCTAAAAATATGAGACTTGTTTTCAAAGCAAGAGGAAAAATTAATTCCAAGTCAAAAAATAGGAAATCACAAAATATCTATATTTTTAATCCAAAATCTCAATTTTTATGCAAAATCCAAAAATCAACCAATTAATCTAATTATGCATAAAAATCCAATTAAGCTCAAAATTATCATTTAAATTCTGAATAAATGTGGGATAAAATATATAAAAATTGGGCTTTATCAATAACCATTTGGGAATTTTCAAGTTTTTAGGTAAGTAAGAAAAGACCATAATAGTGGTTGTTGTACATAGAATTTTGAATGTTTGCTTGTGAAACATCCTTCCTTTGGCTCCCAGAGTATACGCTTGGAAGCATTACAATTCAAGCGATTCCCGAAACAAGCCCGTAGATTGAAAATTTGCGGCCAAATTGAAGTTTTTCCCCAAACTTTTACTCCAGGTCGCGAGCTCAACTTCCTAGGTTGCGTCCTGAGGTTATAGAGAGCTTTCGAGTACTGTTCACTGAGTATTTTTCAGAATACAGGTCCTACTTTGGGAGGGCATAACTCTTATCACACACATCCATTTTAAGTGATCCATCACTTGTTTTAAAGCTTAGG
Source organism: Neltuma alba (assembly GCF_004799145.2). Taxonomy (NCBI): domain Eukaryota; kingdom Viridiplantae; phylum Streptophyta; class Magnoliopsida; order Fabales; family Fabaceae; genus Neltuma; species Neltuma alba. Next base: position 506,437 of record NW_021635275.1, read on the forward strand.
ATGTGTACTTTAATCACGTCAAATTTCATGCCTTAACTCATTCATTTGATAGGTCAAACTAAATATAGAAACTGACTACTCGAGGACCTATGTTTTATCTATTAAACAATTCTTACTTTAATTCTCCCTACATTCAAACATGCAACAACTAGCCTTATGAATTTCCATTCATTCATATACTTTGAGTTGCATGCCATTACATTATACATCAAACATTACATCACATTTCATGCTTGACATATCCACAATTAATTACATAATTAGCGATGTCAATCATTACATTGAAACACATGTAAATTCTCCCGCTTTCTTTGCTTCCATCTTCTTGTCCTTCTTCATGCATGCCTTCTCTTTATTATTTGACCTACTATAGTTGGTTAAGGGAAGGTGAGATTCAGAAGAATCTCAATAGCAAATAATAACCACCCAAACATACATGGCAAACTTGGTATTCATAACATGCTTGCAACTTAACATTTCTATAATATAGTGACATGTTTGGAAATCATCATGCATTAACCATAAAACACGTCGGCCTATGAAACATTTCAAACATATTCACAATCACAATGCATGAGTTCATAAAACCATATAAACACAAAACATGTCATACATGTAAGCAAATACCAAGCACATAAGAGTGGGGTAAAGTTTGCTACCTTGTGCCGTTAAGCTTTCTTCTTACTCCCTTTTGCTTCCAACCATTAAGGTTTCTTGCTCAACCACATCCAAACCTTCTCTTGGATGCATCAAGGTCCTAATTACAACCACAAGGGTCACATTACTTATTAGGACCAAGAATTACACAACATGGAAGACTTACATCCTTAAACCTAATCCCTTTTTTCTTAATTTATAATATAGTGTTCTAGCTTTGTAAAAATTATTTCCTTAGGCTTATTCTACACAATTTTGCCCAAGAAATCCAAATATGATCTTAGATTCATCAAAATCCAATTCCTTTCCCTGGTTCTAGGCCAAAACCGAAATCTGCCACTTAATTTTTAGTTTTGATTCCAATGCTTCCAACTTCATTCTTTCATCTTATCCCTACACAATTTTTCATTTTAAATACATTGAATGCATCAAAATCATCAAAATCACATTCTAGGCACAAGAACCAGGTCTGACCAAAATATTTTCTTAAGTTACACAATCATGAAATTTAACCAATTTTAGCATAAAACCACTTGATTTGTGTTCCTTTCAAGCCGTTGAACATTAATCTAACATCAATTTCATCTCCACTCACGCTTAACAATTTCATGCAGCACCTCCCCCAAGATATTCATTGGTAAGCGTCATGCATTTTGCTATCGACATGTAAAGGAAAACTTTAGTGCAAAACCGATGAAATTAAATAGAGGTAAGAAAATGACAAGTGCCCAGAGCAAGGATGATGCACTAAAATTGCTTGATGACATTGCATATACAAGGCTTGAGAATGAGTTCAATGATGCTATGGAAAATATGAGAAATTTCTCTTCAGAGTTATTTCAATGGCTTGAGAATCATGGGGATGTTGATAGGTGAGCTTTAAGCAAGTTTTCATTTAAACGATGAGATAATGTAACAACAAATCTTGCTAAGTCATTTAATGCATGGATGGTAAAAGAAAGGAGGCATAATGTTGCCCAATTGATCCATGAGCATTGAGAGAAGGTTGCCAAAAAAAAATGTTTGCATCAAGTATGGCAATGAGAAAGTGGGAAAATGTTGTTGGTGCAAATATAGAGTTGAAAGGGAGAGAAAGTGTGGCCAAAGCTTAACAAATGTTAGCTAAACATTATCAAGATATGATTTGTGTTCGTATAGCTTATGGAGACTTGTGAGTTGATCTTCACATACATCAGTGTAGTTTTGCAGCATGGCAGATGTCTGGAATTCCATGTCCACATGTTTGTGCAGCAATTAAACTCGCACATGGTAATGTGTATGATTACGTTGAAGACTACTATAAGATTACATCGCAAGAGAAGATTTATAGCATAAGCATGATACCTGTTGTAACAATTGACATACCAAACCAAATAACTTGAGGATGGGAAACATATTGGGACAAGTCTTCCTCCAACCACCTCAAACCAGCCGATCTCCTGGAAGGCCAAGAACTAAAAGACATGAATCACAATTTCAAAATACAAAAACATACCATTGTTCAAATGTTATCAAGCAGGTCACACAATAAAGACTTGTAAAAATCCAAATCCTTGTTGAGATCAGTTTGACAAATGACTGAACATTTTTGTTTACATAATACAAGTTCTATTGATTACCAGCTAGTATGAATTTCTTCATATAAATTTATATTGAGTAGTTTATATTATTCCATCGATCCCATCATATGTTGAAAAATTTATTTAAAATACTAATACGAGTTCATATTAATTATTAGTATAATTTTAGTAACAAGATTATAAGATATAAGGTAATGAGAATGTCTATATATCAGATATAGCAAAGTATTTAGAAAGAAATGATAGATTTGATGCCAAAATCTACCAACACATTAAGATTCTGATTTTTTAATTATAAGAAAAAAATTCTCCTTCAAAAAATTATTAATTTAATGGTGTTGTAATCAAGTAATTAAAAGGTCCCTGTTTTCATAAATTTCTTGTCAATATTAGAATTAGTAAAGAATATTGTATTATGCATTGTCAATTTTTTGCTCTCAGCTTTTTCAAATTTTCTTATGCAAAACAATTTTTATAAATAAATATTATATAATGTCAAGTTTTGATGGTTTAATTTTTTAAAAAATAATATTATTTTAAATTATAAAAAGAGTATTTTAGTCTTTTAATAACATTCAAAAATTCCTAATAAGGCCTCTTGGCCTAATTAGGAATTTGTTCAAAGTATAAGCCTTAATTTGGATTTGGATATTTCAATCGGATTTAATTAAGATTCTCCCTTGAATTAATATGAATAAGTAATTATATATTATTTCATTTAAAAAAGGATAATTATAGGCTATGGTGAGAGAAAATATAGGGAATTTAGTTTGGGGCAAAACAGTATTTTTAAATTTATATTTTAGTATTTGGTCTTTCTAAACAATTATAATTTTTATAATCCTTGCTAATAAATATCATCCATATCAGGTCCCTCTCTCTAATTCTCCCTCTTTTAGAATTAGATTTTCTTTAAATGTAAGAATTTTTCCGATAAAAAATCAATTTATAAAAACTATACCCTTTGTAATTATGATAAAAAATTATAATTATTAAAAGATAAAAATATTTAAAATTTCAATAATTTATAAATAAAAAATATAAATATTCAATATAAAATTTCATGCAAAAACCAAGGAACCAAACTTTAACATTGTAGCACATGAACATGAGATTTTTTTGGGCAACCGGATGTACAACGCGAATGAATTTGCAGCACGATTCACAGAAAGGGCATGTCAAGGATTAAATAACACTTTTGTTATTAAGTTAATTAGTTAATAGTTTGTCATGATGTCTGTTATGTAAATTAAGCATCTCTCTTGTATATACATATCTGTTATACAATAATGAGAAATAAGATTTTTCATTCTCAAAATGTTCCCAGTCACAAGGTATCTAGAGCCTTCTGACTCTTTCTTTCCCTTTTCACTCTTAGCTTGGTTCAGTTTGCAAATGCTAAAAGAGAGATGGTTCCCGAACAAAAGCCAAAGACCACAATGGCAATAACATGAGGAGCAGAAGGTTCCTTGCATAAAGCTTTTACTGCAACACTTTTTATAACCTATAACACACTTAATCTTTTCCTGCAAAACACGTTCAGTTTCGAGCATACAACAAGGAATCCAAAATGTCAAAAAAGTGCAAGCAGCAACAACAACATGCAAGTCACAATACAAAATTTTTCTCACATATTTATTTATACACTGTAAAATTGCTTTAAAAAAACTAATCCAAACAACTGGTAGATAAGAAATCTCTCTTTATGTGTAGCTGAAATATGAAGGACTTTAAGCATACAAATATGTAATTTTAATACATATTTTATGTTCATTTAATTAAGGGAAAACCCAGTTTCCAGTCCCTATAGTTTGGGTTAACTTTGGTCAAGATCCCTAAAGTTTGTTTTTTAAGGAATTGGTCCGTCAAATTTAGAACTGTTAAACCGTTAGTCCTTCTGCTTATTAATGGTGCTGATGTGCACTAACGGTGTTAATGATTATTAAGTGGCATGATTAGGTGGCAAAAAATGATGAGTTGTCCTTTTTAGCTAGATGACTTGGCATTTTAAATCAGCCATCTATGTGGAGGTGAAAAGAAAAAAAAGAAACGCGGGTATGGACCAAAGAGAAGCGAGCAGAGAGGGAGTGACCGTCGGAGAAGAGTGGCGAGTTCAGCGAGTGAGAAGAGAGACGGGTGGAGGAGAGAGCAGAGATCATCGAAGGAGAGTGTACAGATCGTGAAAGGCTTGGGATCGACAAAGGAGGCTTGAGATCACGAAGAGAGTATAGATCTTCGAAGAAGAAGAGGGTTTGGCGATGGCAGGGAGAGCCGGTAATCTTCACCTTCATCTCCTCCTCGTTCATTTTTTCTGTTCTTTCTCTTTCCTTGTCTTTCTTTTTTCGTTATTTGTTTTTCCAGATTGTGTCTTGCGTTTTTGTACCTCTCTAGTTCTGAAATTGGTTGCTGGGCATCATAGACTATGATTTTATTGTTGAGTTTAATTTCTGGCCATGATAAAGTATGACGTTGTTGGAATCAACTCTGCCTCTGGTTGTGCATAATTTATCCCCATTTTGAAGTGAATTCTGAATTTTGCATCTAGTTTTACGCATTCTGCTTATGGTCGTGCGTACAACAGGAGGGTCTTGTTAGTTGGCTTAAAATATGGTTCGCTCACCTAGATGTTAAAGATGAGTTTCACGTGGACACTTCAAAGAGGATTATTATTATATTTTATATCATCTGGGAGCAAAGGAATAATGTTCTACAAGGTAAAAGTATATTATCTTATAAGGGTGTTTTGTACTGGGTGAGACAAATGTATTTTCTGGGTTATGGATTTTGATGTTAGAGGAACTAGCATTGACTATCCTTGTGCCATGCATGGGATGAATTTACTTTAATATCATTAATTGTCATAAATTAAAAATGATATGGAAAAATAATAATGTTGTGATAAATTAACTAACCATTTGAACTTTACTAAAATAGTTATTTAATACTACAAACTAAGAAACAACACTTGACTCAAAATATAATTGGTATTTTTTTCAATCTCACATGACTATGTACAGTTCCATGAACAATAAATCAAAGCAAGTGGCCACGATGAGCGTGATAGAAACAAAGGAAAAAATAAATCAAAGCGAAAAATGAGGAAAAAAAACCAGAAGTAGGGAGTTTTCGGATACAAACCTTCTAGTAATAAGCCATGCCAATCACCCCATTTTCAAGCTGGCTACTGATACAGAGAATATCAGAATACTCTATTTCCTTCATCTAAGTCAGATCGATGAGGTTTTCTAATGAGGCAGAGGGAGACGAATAGTGACAAAGAAAGCCTCGGAAGCAGAGAGGAGCATACGAGAAGAAAAACCAGACTTGAAAAAGAAGAAAGGCAGATAAAGGGAGAAGGGATGATGAAAGAGAAATTTCAAAATTTAAAACTGAAGTCTTCCCACATACGAGCTGCCACTGTTCATAGAACAGTAAAAATAGAGCAGAGCCATCCAGGATTTGAAAATGGCTCGGCTTGCTATTGATTTTGATTTATTATGATATATAGATTTGATTTATCATGATATATAGATTGAGAACTGTAGGGAGACAAGGTTGGTTCACTACAAGCAAGAATGGTCACGTCTAGTGAGGGAGGGGGACAATCTTTGCTTTTAAACTACTTGGGTTATGAAGTAGCTGCGAAGATTTCATGTGACAAATGATCACAAGAGGATGATGCAATTTGTTGTACTGAATATGGCAATGCACCGATATTATTTTAATAGTAGAATTGGGAAATGAAAATGTTATTATGTGCTAAATTAACGTCAACATTGATATGCTGTTAGTCAGGCCAAACTTAGTTTTCAATCCACTATTATCCAGCCTGGATCATAATTTTTTTTTTAAAGTAAAGGCCAAATGATATTAATGATAATATAATAAGGTTCAAAATACAATATCAAAGGAAGGATAAAATCAAGAGTTTGGAAACAGAGTTGAAGAAAGCCGAATTTGCTGAGCTAATAACAACATATTTGAGCTTGAGCCTTTCTTTTTTCCCTTTCTGAATGATGATCGTCCAGCTTTCCTTTGAAAATTGGTGAGAACGAGAGGGCTTCTTTCAAAGGTTATCACAAGAAGATTTTCAAGTTGTCTTGCAATTGTTGATTACTACCTTCAGTTCTTAATATAAAACTTTGTTTGACTTTTATTTTAGTCTTAAATATAAAACTCCAATCCACTTTGTCTCTCATATTTATACATTTTTTTCCAAAATAGCTCTTCTAACAATAATAGTTCTAGTCAATATACTTTATTAGTAAGAATATTTTAAGACAACACCTATTTAAGATAAATAACTAACTCAACTTACTTTCTTAATCTCCTCAAATTAGTTAACTGGTTCTTATAATTAGTATCGGAGGTAGTACTTTTTAAGGGTCCCATTAAATCCCGCTCAGTGCTGTAATTTCTCGAACCAGGTCACGTTCAACATGTCGATTCCATCTCCTCTCAATATTCTCCACGACCTTTGAATACAAAATAAAAAAAATGACCGAGCATATAAAAGAAAGGATTTAGAAAGCATTAAAACTTATAGACCTCCATGAAATGCGTAAAAAATAAACAAAGCATATAAACATCAGTAAATGATTTTAGAATAGAGCTAGCAGGAAAAGATAATTAAATGGTGTTGACATCGAAAACACCAAACTGATTAAATTGGAGTTACGCAGAATGGGCACCTCTAAAATCACCAGATCAAATCGCAATGAGAAGCATAAGAAAATACATCTTGAATGGTGGCAACCAAACAAGAAGCAGCAAATTAGGGACTAGAAAGTCTTTTCTTGGTAATAAGAGAGGGCTAAAGCCCCAAAAATAAAAGGCTAGCCAATTTGGAGATTAGATCCAAGATATTTGGGGATTAAGAAAAGTCAAGCTGCAAGAATTGGTTCGAGTTTTGATCTGCAACAAGTCAACAAGGTTGTTGCAATCAGATTCGAAAATAACCTTTTTGAAACCAAAGTTCCAAGCCCAAGTTAGCCCTTTCAAGATGGCTATTTCCTCTGCCTCAAAGGCATTACAGAGACCAATGATATACGAAAAACCAATTATCCATCCACCCATGCAAAGTTCACTTCATTACTCCGTACATATGATCTCCATGTGTGTCTAATAACCAACGCTGGATTCGATGGTTTAGATAATGTCAATTGAAAACAGAATTATTCCTCCATATCCATAAATGCCAGACCGATACCCGCAAAATAAGATCCCATGCACCAGCAAAAATAGATCCTAAATCTCTAGACCAGTTTAAAGCAAACCAGTCACGAAGAGAGGTAGAGAAGAGAGAGAAAGAGTTAGAAATAAGGAAGGAAAAGCTTGGCAAACTCATCGTATAAAAAAGCTTGGCAAACTCATCGCATAAGACTTCACTAATTTGGTACAGAGTTTCAAATTTGCTCGTAGAGAGAGTTCAAAACAGAGAGGGTTTCAAAATCAACACCAAAAGCCTTTTTGGCGATTAAAAGGCAATGCCTTCAATTTCCTTCAATTTTTGCAATGAAACGGGGAGAATTGAAAATCACAGGAAAAGGAGAGATAACTGAATGATTCAAAGTCGAAGGTTACCAGATCTCTCTACCATCGCCAAACCTTGCTCTCGTTCGAACATCTATACTCCCTTAGCGATCTCGAGCCTCCTTTGTTGACCCCAAGTCCTTCGCGATCTCTACCCTCTCCTTCGATGATCTCTGCTTTCTCCTCCGTCGATTTCCTGAACTCTGAACTCGCCCGTCTTCTTCACGGATATCCCTCGACCCTCCCTCTGCTCGCAAGCCCGCGTCTGGCCATACCTGCGGTTGTTCTTTTTTGGTCCCCCAAAAAAAAAAAGAGAAAACGAGAGTTGTCTGATTCCAAATCAGTTAGCCCAAAAAAGAACAACTCTTCTTTTTTTTTTTTTGCCACCTAATCATGCCCCATGACACCATTAGTGCACATCAGCACCATTAATAAACAAAAAGACTAACGGTTTAACAGTTCTAAATTTGAGTTGCCAATTCCTTAAAAAACAAACTTCAGGGATCTTGACGAAAATTGACCAAAACTATGGAGACTGGAAATTGGGTTTGCCCTTTAATTAATTTATACTTTAATATTGATGAAGACCATTAACAATTATGTTTTCCTCCTTCGTTGAATTATCAAAATAATTAAAGAAAAAAGTAAACTATTATACTTGCAACATTTATTTTCAAATCCCTGTTTGAATATTTGCTAAACTCGTTTGGAAATGTCTTTAAGTAAGACAAGACCATAATAGTAGTAGCTGTAGAATTATGAATGTTTGCTTGAATAAATTATAAGAGGCAAATAATTATTTTAGTCTGTGACCCTCACTTACAAAGAAAATTAGGGAAAATTTCAGTGAAGGACCGCAGAAGGCAATTTATATCAGTCAAGGACCAAAACTTTCTGAAATTTCACTGCAAGACCAAGGGACCAAATTAAAATTAAAATTTAGAGTGAGATTACAATAATACCCCACCCTTTTTATTTTATTAAAAAATAAATATTTACCGGAGTTACTATTCCGGCCACCGGAGCTCAAGTGGCCGCTGTCGAGGTCCGACCACCGTTGGCCGGAATAGTAACTCCAGCCGGAGTTTTTTTTTATTTAAAACAAAGTGTCCAAAGGAGGGTTTGAACCCATGATCCCTTGGCACACTAAAAAACTTGTAACCACCAAGCCAAGTAACCCATTAAATTATAAGATGCAAATAAAACTATATATAACAAAACAAACGCAACTATCCAAATATAAATGAACAAGTGAAATTAGAGGATTTACAAGTGGAATTCAGAAATTTGCAACAAAAATTAGGCAATTTACAAATAACATAATAGAAGCCATAACCCCAAATGCAAGTATTTAAGTGCAAATGAGCAAGTGCAATTTGAAGATTTACAATAAAATTTTATGGATTTACAACCCAAATTTGGTAAATACAAGAAAATTCATAACCCAAAATGTAAGTGTTTGAGTATAAGTGAACAAGTGAAATTAGACGATTTACAAGTGGAATTCAGCAATTTACAATAAAAATTAGGCAATTTACAAATAACATAATAGAAGTCATAACCCTAAATGCAAGTGTTTAAGTGCAAATGAGCAAGTTGAATTTGAAGATTTACAACAAAAGTTTATGGATTTACAACCCAAATTTGGCAAACACAAGAGAATTCACAACCCAAAATGTAAGTGTTTGAGTGTAAGTGAACAGGTGAAATTAGACGATTTACAAGTGGAATTCAGTAATTTACAACAAAAATTAGGTAATTTACAAATAACATAATAGAAGTCATAACCCCAAATGCAAGTGTTTAAGTGCAAATGAGCAAGTGAAATTGTCGAATTTCACTTGCAAATCTATAAAATTTTGTTGTAAATTTTCAAATTTCATTTACTCATTTACACTTAAACACTTGTATTTGGGATTGTGAGTTCCATTATGTTATTTGTAAATTTCCTAATTTTTGTTGTAAATTGTTGAATTCCACTTGTAAATCTTCTAATTTCACTTGTTCACTTACACTCAAACACTTACATTTTGGGTTATGAATTCTCTTGTGTTTGCCAAATTTGGGTTGTAAATCCATAAACTTTTGTTATAAATCTTCAAATTTCACTTGCTCATTTGCACTAAAACACTTGTATTTGGAATTATGACTTCTATTATGTTATTTGTAAATTGCCTAATTTTTGTTGCAAATTGCTGAATTCCACTTGTAAATCGTCTAATTTTACTTGTTCACTTATACTCAAACATTTACATTTTGGGTTGTGAATTCTCTTGTGTTTACCAAATTTGGGTTGTAAATCTATAAAATTTTGTTGTAAATCTTCAAATTTTACTTACTCATTTGCACTTAAATACTTGCATTTTGGGTTATGACTTCTATTATGTTATTTGTAAATTGCCTAATTTTTGTTGCAAATTGCTAAATTCCACTTGTAAATCGTCTAATTTCACTTGTTCACTTATATTTGGACAGTTGCGTTTGTTTTGTTATATATAGTTTTATTTGCATCTAATGATTGAATGGGTTGCTTGGCTTGGTGCTTACAAGTTTTTTTGGTGTGCCAAGGGGTCATGGGTTCAAATCCTCCCATGGCCACTTTGTTTTAAACAAAAAAAAAAAAACTCTGGCCACCGGAAGTCCGGCCGAAGCTACTGTTCCGGCCACCGGTGACCGGACCCCCGACGGCGGCCACCTGAGCGCCAGTGGCCAGACCTCCGATCTCCGGTAGCCGGAACAGTAACTTCAGTAAATATTTATTTTTTAATAAAATAAAAAGGGAAGGGTATTATTGTAATCTCACTCTAAATTTTAATTTCAATTTGGTCCCTTGGTCTTGCAGTGAAATTTTAGAAAGTTTTAGTCCTTGACTATTATAAATTGCCTTCTGTAGTCCTTCACTGAAATTTTCCCAAGAAATTATGACCCCATCCATCACATTATTCATAATGCAGATCCCAAAACTTAAAATATAAATTACTGGAACAAGTCTAAATAAATTACGCATCATCCATTTCCTTTGGTACACACTCCCTCCTGTTCTTTATATATTTGGGACTTCAAGAAGAAATTGAAAGTCCTATACACACACACATCCTTCATCCTTGTTCTTACAAGAAAAAGAACACACGAATTGATATTTTTTTCAGTAACCAGGCCCCAGAAATTTTGTTGAACAGTGAGTTATTAATATTTATTCAAATGGCCACAAATCTAAAAATCTTAGTTCTAATTGTAAATAACTGAGAATAACTTGAGACCTAAATAAGTACTTATTTACAACTTACATTCTTGTATTTGTGACTCATTTTTTTAGCAAAAGTTTTCGAGGTATAAAAAGCTGATGTTTGGGTACATTAGTTTCCTTTCTTCAATACTACCTCCGGTCTTAATTATAAGAGTTAGTTGACTAATTTGATGAGATTAAGAAAGTAAGTTGAATTAGTTATTTGTCCTAAATAGGTGTTGTTTTTCTTAAAATATCTTTGATAATCAAGTGTATTAACTAGAACGATAATTATTAGAAGGATTATCTTGGAAAAAATTGAGTAAATATGAGAGATAAAGTGGATTGGGGTCTTATATTTAAGACTAAAATAAAAGTCAAACAGGATTTTATATTAAGGACCGGATGTAATATATATATATATATATATATATTTTTAAGAATATAGATCCCTGTTATGAATGGGCCAAGTGAACAACTGGATTTGGGTTTGGATAATAGCAGTGGGCCGCAAATGACCAATGAAGATGGTGAAAGGCTTCGTAGAGGCACCAGGATCCGTAAAGCCACATGGAAGGTGAGAGAGAATGGGGCATAAATAGGAGTAGATGGGCAGAAATCGGGCAAGACGGATTTTATGAGAATTCTCCCTCTGTCCTTTCTGTTACTTTTCTCTGTCATATTCTCTTTTCTGTTATTCTGGATTTCCGTATTGTTTCTTTCCTTGCATGCTTACGGTTATCTGTTAGCTTTTTTTTTCTGTTATACCGGCTGCCATTGCGTGACGCCGAAAACTCTGTATTGCACTCACATCACCTTATGAATAATACAGAGTAGCATATTTCAGCATCTTTCTTTGGTTGCATTTATCGTATTTGTTGCATTCCTATCAATCCCCTGCTGTGAGTTTAGTGAGGTGTGTGTGCGATGGTTAAGTGGAGTTAGCGTACATCTATCTTCTTTTTTCCCCCTTGATATGGGGCACTTGAGCACTGCACGCAAACCTTACTTCAGGACATCCAAATCCTAATACGAATTTAAACATTAACAACGTTGTGATGTTCATCTCATGTTTAGTAATTTCATGCCCATTTTCACTGACAAGCCTTTAATGTTGACAAAACCCATTAACAATGATGTTTTTAATTTTTCTTTGATTTTTCAAAATGTAAAAAAAGAAAAGAAAAGAGATCTATTATCTGTTATAATTATTACATTCTTTTATAGATCACGTAGATTAAATACATATAAAGTTGGTGGGCACTTAAAAGTTTTTTGCTTTTTGTATAAATTTGCTCCAGAAGTTTAAAATTAGATCACAGCAATTTTGTTCCTCTACCATTAAAAATGTTAACGACCAATATTATTATTTTAATTGTTGATGTTAGTTTTTATTTAATATTGATGAGGACCATTAATTAATTTATACTTTAATATTGATGAAGACCATCAACAATGATCCTTTCCTCCTCCTTTGAGTTTTCAAACCAATTAGGAAAAAAGTAAATTATAATACTTGTGACATTTGTTTTCAAAATCGTATTTGAATTTTTGCTGAACATGCTTGCAAGAGTCTTTAAGTATGACCAAGACCATAATAGTATCAGTAGTAGTTGTAGAATTTTGAATTTTGAATTTTTACTTGAATTGTAAGAGGCAAGTAACTTCATGCAATAAATTATTGGCCACTAAATAAATTACTAACTCATCTATCACGTTATATTGATAATTCAAATTCCAGAACTTGAAATATTAATTATTAAAAATTACTGGAAGAAGCCTAAATAAATTACAAGCCATCCATTTCTTTCTTGTACATACTTTATCCTATCTTTTATATACGGGTTTAAAATGCAAATTTGCTACGGAAGTTTTCATTCAGAAGCTGGGCGTCCGAAAGTTTTATTTGGAGCAAATTTGTCCAAAAAATTTAAAATTATAGCAATATTGCCTCTTGCTGTTAAAAATGTTAACGATCAACATTACTATTTTAACTGTCAATGCTTCTTTTTTTTTAATAATAGAGGACAATATTACGATGATTTAAAACTTTTAGGGCAAATTTATTCCCAAAACTTTTTTTGAATACCCAAAGCTCTTAAGTGAAAACTTTCAGGACAAATTTGTGCATCTCTAAAAGAAATTGATGCTCCTATTCTTTATACATAACATAATATTTTTGAATCATAACTATTTCTATAGAGTGCTCTCCATTTAACAGTAATATTAAGAAAACCAATTAAATAATTATACATTAAAATTTGAAAAATGACACAAATCCATGGACGTATTGAAATATTTTTTATAATAAAAAAGTTATCACCTTTTGAGCAAACTAAAACTCTGATAAATAATACTACTTTCAATCTTTAATATAAGACTTAATTGACTAATTTGAAAAAATTAAGCTAAATAAATTACTTTAGTTATACCAAATATTACATTATCTCTCTAAAATACTTATGTATATAATTAGAATATATATCAATTTATAAGTTAGGCAAATTAGTTTGGAAAAAATTAATATAGTAAATACTTTAAAGTAATTTATTAATCTACTCAAATTAATCAATCAAATCTTATATTAAGGACTCAAGGTAGTATCTAAAAGTCATTTCTAAGACTTATGATATGAATAATTTAAATATGATGATGAGGATGATGATAAAGGCACTATCACTTAATAACCAGAGTGATTAACAATAAAGAGCGCATAGCAATACTTGCAGAGCCATGGTAGTCAAGCTCTTGTCATTTCGATATTCCTCTCTCTACATATATATATATATATATATATATGAATATGAAGACTTATGGTTGCATTCATTTTGTGATCATTTGTGTAAGCCAATGAATTGAAGATGGGTATTATGGGAATGGTATTTTTATTAAGCTTTGCTATAACTTGCTTCCACAATAATGCCGCCACAACGATGATAGAAGAGGAGAAACAAGCTCTGCTGCAGACCAAATGGTGGAATTTTAGCAATAGCGCCCACAACTTCTTAGAGCCTTGTCACTGGGAAGTGATATATTACAATGATTTTGGAAGCAATGATGAGATGAATCAACCAAGGATCACTCCAAAGCACCCTTGGCTAGAAGATCTCAACCTCATTGCATTTCTCAACCTACAATATTTAATATTTAATAGCATTTAATAAGTGCTATTCCAACTCAGATAGAAACTCTTTGTAGTCTCATATATCTTGACTTGTCTAATAACAATCTTACTGGTGAATTATGTACCTTCCACTTCCACTCTTATCAGCTTGCAAATTCGCTCAATTTAGAATTATTGTATTTACCTCTACACAATACAATACCTACATTGACATGTACCATTCCAATATTGATAGGAACTCTTCAAAATCTGACCCGGCTTTATTTATCTCAAAACAATCTTACGGGTAAGTTACCTAACATTTACTCTTACCAAACTCACCCGACTCATGTATTGGTATAAGTTGCCATTTATACTCTTAATGGTACTAATCTTAATTTGAAATATTTGAAACTCAAGGGAAGGGGTTTGACAAGTAAGGTGCCATTCTAGGTTCCCCCAGTGACTTTTTATGTGTTGATCAATTGGACGAAGAGTATTGTGTTTGTGAACTCCGGTTATCTGATTTTTTAAAATATTAATGATCTATCACTTTCCTTTTTAGAACTTCAAAAAAAAAAAAATTCGAGGAGGCAAGGAAATGAAAGAGGCTGAAAACCAAGCTAATTTGGTAGCTAGGTTATTGGGTTTTGGATGTCCCAAATGCCTACTTTTCAGTACTTATTTGCAAGGATCATCACGTTTAACGTAATTCTTACCACTGTAATGATATTATGTATAACTGTAGTTTCAACGATTTAAATTTAAAATTTTTAACCAATGATTTTTAACTAAGTAAAACATTATTTTTAAAAAAAATGTGATGATTATGTAAAACTCTACTTTTTTTAATATTGTCATTTTGTTTTCTTGCCAAAAAAATTAATGCCCTTAAAATAAAAAAAATATAAAAATACAACCATAAAATAATTTAAAAAATCAACAACTCATTTTTGTCAAATTCTCATTTGCTGGTAAGGTTCTGCAGTCATGGAATTTATATGGAACAACGCACCTCAACCGGGTATCCTTCCTCTTTTGGAAATATAACTATGGGATTTCAGCAATGGATCAGAAACCACATGTCCACATCATATGGGTTGGAAAAATCTCTTTCGACACCTCAAACCTACATTTGCACCATGGCATGATTTTCAAGTTCTTCCTTAAAAGTTTATTTCCTATAATGTATTTTCCAAGGTTCTAGGCAATAGTTTATGTTCCATTTGTTTTGGTACTTTGTAAGATACAAGGGAAATCTGACTATTTTAGTCAAATAAAAATAATCTATGGGAAAATTAGGGGGAAGGATCTGGAAAAATAGTATTTATTAAAAAGGATAATAAAAATAATAATTATTTAGAATGACCAAATATTAAGATATCAATTTAAAAATACTAAATTAACCCTATCAAAACCTCTTAAATAAATCCTACCTTAATAATTTTAAAAATAAAACGAAAACAAGAGCTAAAAGCAACACCATCCATCATTTCCATTTCCAAGGGCTCGTACATCATTTGTTAATTCAACTTCTTTCCCACCCATATTGAAATTTAGTTGATTATATTGCAATTTCTATTTACAATATTTTTTTTTACTTACACACAAGTGTTTTCTAAATTCTAAAAAAGGTTTGATTGCTAATTTCACATGAAATATATATATATAGATTATTTGGATTTTTTAATTTTATTAAGATTATATGTATTTTTTATTTTTAAAACTTACATAAATTTCTTGCAAAATCATATAACTTATTTTTTATCTATGTTGTGTTGATTCTGAAAATAAAATTCTAATTTTTTTCATAATAGAATAATGTTTGTATTTTTTTTTTACAATAAAGATTTGCGTAAGTTGTAAAATTTGAGAGAAATTTTATTTAATCTAGTGAAGCTTAGAAAGTCGCATTAGAATTACTAACAGAATATGGAAGAAAACATAGGAAATATAATTAAGGGCAACTTAGTATTTTTTAAGTTCATACGTTAATATTTGATCTTTTTATATAATAAATATTTCTCCTCCAATCTTTAACTAATTTGATTTTATTATTAAAGTTATGTAAATTAGTTAATTATAAGAAATACGACATATTTTTTCTAAAACACTATAATCATCTTTCTTAATATTTTTCCTCACTCTCCTACTTAATTATAGTTGAGAAAGTGTCAATGAGAGTAATTCAGAAAAGGCTAATAAATATAACAAATAAATCTTGCATTTAGAATAAAAATCAACTCGATAATTAAATTTTACATTAAAAACCAATAAGTATTTACTCTAGATCCTTCTCTGTGATTTTCCCACAATTTACCCTTAAAAATATATCTTATATAAGACTGGAGGGAACTTAAAAGGAAAGGGAGGTGGGATTGCATGGTAGCAGGCCAGAGGGAATTCAAAAAGAAGGGAATAAAAGATTACAAGGGAATAGCGTAGTAGGGAAGACTAAGGAGACAATTTAAACAAAACTAAACCAACATTTGAAATGATTAGATTGATTTTGACCTATGGGAAAACCATTGATATAATATTGATTGGTTTTGGTTGCTCGGTTGGTTTGACTCTATTTTAAATTATTCTTGACGCTCTGAAGAAGAGTCGAGAGGAAAGTAGATGCAATAATAGAAGAGAAAACTAGGAAACAAAAATATTATCATTCTTTTTATTTGGATGAAAGAAAACAAATAGGGATAAAAGAAAATAAGAAACCATTTAATAACTAATATCCTTATTCTAAGTGAAAAATTGTAATCAAATTAAATAATATTAACATTAACATCATTAAATAATTTAAAATCAAATCATTTGGGAAAATATATTGTCTTGTGATTATTATTATTATAAAAACTAAATGATTTAGTAAAAATATTATTTTTCAAGCTAAAAATAAAACGTGAATAAGTTTTTTAAATTTAACATAATAACATATCCAAATAAGTACTATATTATTTAAAATTATTCATGAATAATAAAAATTTAACACAAGTTTCCAGAGATGGAGAAACATATATTGATTTATGCGAATTTCACTTTTTTCATACCTTGGCCATAGTCCAGTGAGATAATCTTATTGAATTATAAAGTAATTAATACATATAATTTAAAAAGAAAACATTCATCAAATCATTGGAACATATTTGAGAAGGGTATATAAGTGATATGAAAAGAAAAATTGAAAAGAAAATGAAGTGTGAAAATAAAATGAGCCCCACACCCATTTTCTTCCCCACTTTTCTGTTCTTCCACTTTTTCTCCCTCATCCAAATAAAGAAAAACTCATTTCTTTTCTCATTTTACTCCTTAGTTTTCTTTCCTCCCTCATTTAATTCATCCGAACAAGGGGTGAATCCAATAACCTGTCCATACGGATTCTAGTTCTCCTCCACTATCCATCTCATTCTAATGTGGACTATCAACTCATCATCAACATAGAATATCTAATTTGCTGCCAATTGCAGCGTCCATAGCCAGAGACAGCACAACTCTATTGCTTATACTCCGTACTGGATATCTCCAGGAAGAAGATCTAATGTATAATGCCCGAGACGCCCAGTACGGAAAAGATCAAGCAGCTTCTTCCCCACCTTGACATTAGCCTCTTCTGGACATTCAGCAGAAACCTGAAATGCTTTCTGCAATGCTCCAAACTGTAGAGAAATAAGGGCTTCCATTTCCTCTTCATCATTTGTATTCCCTTCATATGCTGAAATTGTTTCGAAGAGAGTTCGCCGAACACCGCGAACTACATGATCCTACAAAATGCCATGAGTTTTATACAGTGAAAAGCTAAAGACTGCTTCGAATAATGACTTTATCCATCAACATTAAGAATTATGACTTATTATTGATGAAGATAATGAAAGGCAATCTGTTATTGATTAGCTCTGCATAGAGGTATTCACACGCATAGTACATCAACTTTTATTGCACTGGCTGGCTAACATGATATTATAAATTTATCCAACTTCCTTGACAATTATAAAATGATAAGGATTAAGGAGATCTCTAACGACTCAAATAATTATGTAAATGGTCATTTAGTAAGGTTCCCCAAGAAAAAGGTGTGTATATTATAACAATATCCGTCTGACTCAAATTTTCACTATCTGATGGTAAATCCCACGGCAGCCTTTTCAGAGGCAACCCAATGACACAAGCTCATCATCACCTTTGCTTCCGCCACCATTGTAACAATTATTCTTGTTTTCTCCTGGAGTGGCTTTCTTTGGATCCATATTTAACTCTGCATTTGCCGCATTAAACAATTTTCAGGCATCCTCCATACCATCGTAATTACTTATCTAAATTGAAAGGCATGAATTTCATTGGTTGTTTGTCCTCTTTTTCTATTGGTGGTCTAGTGTTTTAACAGAATTTGTCAAAGTTGCCTTTATTTTAGAATAGTTTTTTTTTTTTTAATCAATCTTTCGGTTGATTCGTAATTTTTTACAAAGAGCTATCGATGAGAAGGGGGGAAAAAACAGCGTAATAATGAGGAAAAATAGAAATTTACTTCAAATAGCTTATACCTGTGTGTGATCTGTAGGGCTTTTCCTCCTCTGCTTCATACACATTTCAGAGCTATTCAAAAACTCCATTGTACAGTCAAGAGACAGCTTATCGTTATCCTTGATTGATAAGTTTGCCCAATTCTTGTATTGCTCACTCCTGTTGAGTATAGCTAAAAAGCATTGAGCAACTTCTTTTGTCGCTATTAAACTATCCATGATTGCTCCTGCTTAAGGATTAAAAAGGAAGAAGTTTAAGCACATGAAATAGGCAGATTCTTAAAATGCTGAGCTATGAAATAATCAGGCCAAAACCTTGAGTAATGTGTTTGCAGTATGTTAGTGCATTGCCTTTAGTAACAGTCATTTCTGTCATGTACCACTGCATTTAATTTGGGAAAGGCGGATTCCTTTGACTTCTCAATTTTGTTTAGTTCATGACATACTTAAATGGTCCTTCCGCTAAATACAAATTAAGTGACATGGTCAAAGGGAATAAGTGATGTGACCTGCGTTTTAATATTACAGAGGAGAGTTTCAAAGGGAGCTTACATGTTTGACATCACAACGTCAGAACTCAGGAAAATCAGAGACACAGACTTGCCCATATAAGAGGCCACTAAGAAAAAGCAGTGGTACTCATTGAAGCCAATTTAGCTGTCCTACTCTTGCGCGACAAGAAAGGCATTGAAAATCTCTCGGTCATATGGGTTGCGATGGAAAGAATAATTTTACAGAGGCACATGATAGGTTGACATGGCCTGTGGCTGGGTATGGCACCACAAACACACGGCATGCCACGAATCATCTGTGCTAAAGCCAATGTGCTACCTTTGGCTCCTAGAGTCTTCATAAAGCTAGTACTTAATAACTCGAGGAAACTGAAACATACACCAAATTTGAATAGTAAAGCGGTGGTCCTACGCACAGTTAGCAGCCACATAATCCATTTTTTCAGGCCACATTAACTGTCCCATTACTGTCTGTCAATGAGTTCAAAGCAAGAACTGCCAGAGAACAAAAACAATCTTTGGAGAAGTTAAATACAACATCTATGTTTAGGGGACCATATAGACGATATGTATATTTGGAGGACCAAAAAGTCACTTCTGTAAGAAAATCACAGTGACAGCCATTAAACCAAACTAAACCCGGGATAGAAGGAAACTTAGTGAAATATACCTGTTAAAATTAATTTAGAGCAAGCATCAACATCAGGAATTTCAGGGGGTACAACACCTGGAGTGTCCAGTACATAAATATTGGGATGGCTAGCAATCTGAATGGAAAAATTTTAGTGAGTGGAAATGAAATCACAGAAGAGATAGTATGCTGGACATATGATAATTGATAAATGTTAGAAATAGTGTAAAATATGTAATTCTATAGAGGGTTTTTTTCTCCTTCGTTGTATTTTTACTTCCTGAAATAGCCCACCTATATCCTTATTTGTAATTTTAATTCCTAAAATAGCCTCCCTTTTATATACCCTACAATACGCCTCATTTCAATTCCATGTCAAATGACACATTTTACTAATCCAAATATTAGAAAATGACCAAATAAAAAGATATGAACAAGAAAATTCAAACTTAAATTCAATGATACAACAGCTTAAGTGGGATCATCAGGCATCTATAAGAAAGGCAGTCAGAGACACATGATTTTCATTGAACTTTCACGGTAGTGATGAACAATTCAGATTCTCTTAACAACACAACAGTAAGAACTTGAAACTTGATTTATCCATGAGACGTGTTGTTCATAATTTTCCTAAAACTTCAAGAAAGCATAAGTCAGTGAAAATAAAGGGCCCACCTTAAAACTTCGTATATCTCTGGTCTCCCCTGGTTCTGGACTCACAATTGCGTGTTTCAATTTTCCCTTCTCTGAAAAACAATAGACACAGAATACAAAGAAAACCAATCAGATAAATTACAAATTTCTGAAATACATGCATCCACCAGGTTACACAAAAGTTTAGCATATCATATGCTGCTTGTAAGCATTGTAAGGAAATTTTAGCTACCTGCAGCACTAATTCTGCCAATTTGATGCAATGAGTTAACAAGTGCTGACTTGCCAACATTCGGAATACCAACAAGCATTACCGTTGCAGTATGATCAGTCTTCAATTCTCTTACTTGGTTTTGAAGTAGGCTTAAAAACTGTCTGAAACCAAGAGTCCTTAAAATACTTCATGTTCACGATCAACACGCATCAATTACGAGAATTATAGTTGTCCAGATATAAGAAATAGGAAAAAGCTCAGATTTGCTTCATGATTTTCATTGTCATTGTTCCCTTTGTAGCCATTTCCATTAGCATATTTCGAAAATGTCTAAGCACCCAAGATACTCATTATGCCAGATTAACCTGTCCATTCACCACCTGAAACCTTATTTGTAAACCCTAATTACTACATCATTTCTGAGACAATAAAATAGAGACTTGAAAATTAATTTCAGTTAATCAAGTTCTCCTTTTTTGCCTTTCCCAAACTTGTCCCCATTTTATGATTAGTCAATCAATCATCTTGTTAATTCTATACTTTAGAATGACAGATTTAAATTATTTTCACCTTGTCTTTATTTTAGGACACATACGTCCAAGGGGGGAAAAAAACAACTAGTGCCAACAAAAACAATTTTGCAAAAGCAAAGTAGTTATTTTAATTAACCCAACCCTTCCTTTAAACAAAACTATTATATTACTGCATATATTTAATTGAAATAAATAGTTTAAAAACTAATGATTCAGGTCAACAAGCCTGTCCCTGCCACTATATAGCAACAAGGAATGTTGGGAAAACATGCCTCCTAAAGTGAAACAGAGCAGAGGAAAACTCCAAAAGAATTAATGAAGGTGTAAGAGGGGAAAAAGAAAAGAAAATAATAGCAACAGCATTACAGCAGAAAATTAAATCTTGAAATTTGTAGCTGATTATTATTTAGATTGTACGTTGAAGTTTCATCAGATTAACAACTTTCAGTCTGTCACCATGAATGTTCTTCGCATTACAGTCCCTAGATACATGCAATGAGATAATTCTTGAACGTTAACTGATGGATTCACAGAAAAGGATCTAACTGTTTACCTTCTTGATGTTCTCCTTGTTATGAGAATTGACTCCACAAGAGATGAAGTTTCTTTCCCTAAAATATTTCACCCATTCCTACTCACAAAATGAATCACGAAATTATTTTAAACGGGAACAAAAGGAGGAAGAAAGAAGCCAAAATGAATACATATTCGCTAGAAGATATTTCAAGTATGAGAAAAAACTCCCACTCTTTTAGTTCTATAACGATAAAAGATCAGCACTGAATAAACAAACATGGAGGAGTAATTTGACAAGAATTTTAAGACCAAAGATAACGGAAGAAGTGATACAGGGGTCAATAAGAATAAGCTAGCAATCTACAGACAAAGTAAAATAAAAAAATCATAATCATAACAAACTGAAAAGAAAAGAAAAGAAAGACATAAATATCCCTCTGCATGTCCACCAAGGACACTACCAACGCCATAGCATATACTAAACATAAAAATAGGCCAGAACAACCATCTTGCCTAATGTCAAAGACTAGGAAGAGAACTTTCCCTTAAATTTTCAAGCATTACAATCCAACGTAGGCAGCAAGGAATAACATGCAAGGTATGCGTACCTCATCCCACTCACATGGTGAAATGGTGGGAGGATAACAAAAGAAAACTTGAAAGCCATTTCAGTTATCTACCAAATGCAAAAGCGATACCGTCAAAAATAATGGTAAGTTAACAAAGGTGTCAAATGAAATTTTTGAAACATTACCTGGATTTAAGCCCTAGGCTGCTGATTGACAACAGGAACACAACCCAAAATGAATAAAATATACAGAATGAAAAACGATTACCCATTACTGTTCACGGAAGGTGTTGATGATGTACATAGTTATGATTATTGTAATATATATTAGCATATCTCATGATAGATTGTAAACGCACATTGATCTTTACCCCCGATGTGCTTGTCATTGTGGTTTTACAAATGTGCTAAGATATTGAGAGGGAAGCCATCCTAACCACAACCTACCTTATGAATTGAATTCCCTCAAGAACTCTTAAAGATTGGATTCTCCATGCCTTTTCTATACTGCTTAAAACTCATATTTAGGGAGAGAATCCAACCATTAAAGAGGAAAGATGAAAGTTTTGGGTACATAATCACCAACACCTAAGCCTATGTGAATCCCAACCTATGACCAAACTAGAGGTAACCTGAGACATTAACCAGAGAGATTGACAAGCAGCTTAAGATCTATCCAAGGCATAGTTACCAAGTTAATAGGCAGTGCACAAAGTAACTAGGGGAGCACTGACAACCAAACCTGAGTCCAGCTCCAATGTAAAAGCACACAGTTGTCATGGTGACACAATTTTCAGGTACACAGGGCATTAACTGAAGAGATTGACGAGCAGCTTAAGATGTACTCACAGCATAATAAACAAGCTAACTGGGTGTGGACAACATAACCAGTAGAGCATTGCCAACCAAACCTGAGTCCAACTCCAATAGAAGGCACAAATAGTAGTCACGGTGATGCAATTTAGGAATATTGTGATGAATTAAGTTTATCTATCAACATCATTTTTAATTATTTTCCTTCATAGATTGCATTTTTTTTCATTCAAAAGTATTGTAGAAATACTTTTCCTACTCAAATACAACTGAATGCATCCAACAGAAGAATAAATTGCCGTATAGCCCATGAAAATCCAAATGCCAAAGTCAATGAAGCAAGAGGCTTCGGTCACCTGTAATTTTGATTGATCAGCAAGATCCATTTTGTTCAGCACTATTATGTGTCTTGAGGAAGTTGGGTAGCTTCTCAATATCTCGCATTCTGAAGATGATGGAATCTAAAATAAGAGATACAAATAACAATAAGGTTAAAAAGTGAAAACAATAATTTAAAAAATATTGCCAATTTTATGCCTCTCTTACAGTAATCTAAGAAACCAGGGAAAAGGAATTTGGAGAGAGAGAAAAAATCCTTAAAAGAAATTGCCATCAAAGCAGGAATTTTGTCCTCATTTAGCATACAATTAAAAGAAGCAAGAAAATATTTTTTCAATTTCCATTTCTATTAAAGTTATATACCACTCATTAAAAAAACTATTAAAAAGAAAACCCAAAAAAAAGCACATTTCTCGTTACTCCAGTAAAGCATTATTGTAATCAAGTCTGCCAAATTCTAAAATTAAAAAAAAAATTAACAACAATTTTGAAAAAGTATAAACTATAGACTTTTTTTTTTTGGGGGGGGGTGACTGAAAATAAAAACGGACAAAAACTCAAGTAAATGAGGTTAGATCAAGCACTTGAAATAATATAATTTTCGGTAGGCAGAGAGCATAACAACAGTAGACTACCCTTGCATCTCTCAGTTCCACGATAAGATCAACCAATGGAATCCTCTCTAAGATGGCACGAGAAGCAGCAGCCATGTGGGGACTATACCATATTCCTTGTGTTCTTTTGTTCCATTTTAGATACTTCATTGCTGTGCCCATGACTGCAAGGTTTGGATTTCCGTTTGCGGTGCAACGGCAAGGTTCGGATTTCCGTCTGCAGAGACAGAGAGCAACCAGGTAGCAACCTTAGGGTGAAGTCTGAGCCGCCGTCGACAACTTGTGGGGGAGAGGACGGATCTGGGAGGCTTTGTTTCTTCTAGATCATCGTCTTCATCATCCACATCGAAGAGCCAGAGGAGGCGACCATGGAGAAGGGAAGAGAAAGAGCGAAGAGAGAGGTAAGGTTTTGTCGGGGGAGAAAATTAAAAATAATTTAAAAAGGAGAAATGAAAAAAAATATTTTTTTTATCTTTTTTAAATGATTTGACCCCTTGCCGGTAGCGGTGGAAACAAACTAGGTAAGGCTTTTCCCTTAAACTTTTCTCTTAACAGATAAGGCTTGTCTTGTAATAAATTAGCTTGAATCTAGCCTGTTAAAGGTTTTCTTTTCAGCCTACACCTAGCCTATATAAAAAAAGTGTTAAAAGGCCTATATTTTTTTTAAAAACTATAAATAAGCTAACAGGTCTAGACTAAAAATAGGCGCACTCTAAAAATAGACCTAAGCCTTTAAACAAACCAAAAAAAGGCTATATATGTGTAAATAAATTCAAAATTATAATAATCCATTCCAAAATTATCTAAAATGCAACAGACAGTCTAATATAATCTAATTAATCAACAAGATAATACCGAATGCAACAATGGAACAAGTTCCATTACAATTACAATAATTTTGACCAAACAAAAGTATAGCCGTCCGTCACAGATCAAATTTTCGACATAGTTTCTTCTTGTTTGAACACCTTAAAAAGAAGAAATGAAGTGTATAATATATTGGCAATGAATCATAAACTAGAAATGAATCATAAAGCTCATATTCGCAATTTAGCATGCATCAGTTGAATGACTAAAAGCATCCTTCCACTCTCTAGGAAAATGAGTAAGAAACCTGAAGTTAACAAAAAAATCCACAACACTAAAATTCCTAGGTTGCTGTAGAAAAATGCTGATAAAATCTTGATCCATTGGCACAATACAGGCTATTGTAGAATCTATAAACAATGCAAGGCATGCCTAAAAGAATAAGAAGAGCAATGAAAAATTATAAAACATAAGCACAGCACTGGATGATTAAAATTGTGATAAAATATGTTACTCTCCATATATATTATACATATATTCAAGGCGGTGACTTCAGATTTCTGCCATGAATATATATATATATATATATATGAATATATACATGGGACCTCGTGTGTGTATATTCATGGCGGTGACTTCCGATTTCAGCGATTTCTTCCATGAACATATATATAATCATATTCAGACTTCAGATTTCCGCCATGAATAATGAAATCATATCAACAGTCGACCGCTTTTGTTATTTGAATACGATACGAGAGAAAGCAGTGTTCTAGTTATCAAAGTTTAGTTTGTAACAAAAAGCTTACCCATTTTGTGGTCAAAAAAAAAAAAAAAAAAGCTTCCCCATTGACGATGCACGAGCAAAATAAGGACTGAATAGGAGGAGAGATTACATCTGGAGATTGGGATAGTGTGTGAACGGCCGAACATGGGAGCTCGGAGTTGGAGAGTGAACGACGGCAATGCTATGGCTTGTGAGGTCGGAACTGGAGATCGTGAACGACACTAGTAAGACTTGGAGAATGGAGAACAAGTCGAGACTGGAGAGGGAGAGCTCGAGCGGCGGCTAGATTGAACTAAGGAGTGAAAAGACAAAAAGGAATTTTTTTTTTGTTGCAAACTTTGGGTTTAAAATTTTAAATTGTGCATAACGAGTAACCGAAAAACGCAATGGTGTAGTGGTGAGATCACTG
Organism: Neltuma alba; assembly: GCF_004799145.2. Classification (NCBI taxonomy): domain Eukaryota; kingdom Viridiplantae; phylum Streptophyta; class Magnoliopsida; order Fabales; family Fabaceae; genus Neltuma; species Neltuma alba. The sequence goes on from NW_021635275.1 coordinate 532,449, forward strand.
CCTTCTTAGCTATTGGGCTCACGACATGGTTTTGATCTAATTGAACACAAATAAAAAATGCATAACAGGTCCAAGCCTATCCTGACAGGCTTTATAGGTTTTTAATAAAACCTGAACCTGGCCTATTAAGCAAAATAGGTCCTCAAAAAGACCCAAGCCAAGTTAGAGGCCCCAATGATCAGGCTAAAAATAGAGCAGGTTAGAAGCTCTTGACAAGCTGTCTGGCCTGTTTCTACCCCTACTTGCCAGCGACAGCTATTGATGGTGGCTACAAACTCCTCCTTGATCATTTGGGCAAGGAAAAAAAAAGTCATCATTGGGTCACAATGAATTATTAACTTTATAATACAAAATATATGTGTGTGTGTAAGTTTAGTTTTCTTTCTGTGGCTCTGATCTATAATAACAATCTATCCGAGAATGAGATATTTTGGAAAATAACAAATATAAACTTGAGATTAATAATGTGTTTTTTTCCTGATATATAACACAAAATAACATGTGTATTAATTAAAAATGATAACAATTTATCCAAAAAGTAACAAGTTTTGATTATGAAATGACAAGTATGTACTTAGCATTGACAATACAATTTTTTTCTTGGGTGAATTAACAATACAAATTTTAATTGAATCAAAAGTTTAGACTTGTCAAGTCTACGCTTATGATATTGTTAATCTCAAATCTAAATTTATCATTTTACAATCAAGACTTATCATTCCCAGATAAATTATTGTTATTTTTAATTAATTCAGATGTTATTTCAGGTTATGTATATATCAAGCAAAAACACCTTGTTCATTCCAAGTCTAGATGTGTCATTTAACAATTAAGACTTGTCGTTCCCAAATAAATTGTTTTCATTTTTAATTGATGCACATGTTATCTCCTGTTATGTATCAAGAAAAAATACATTGTTAATCTCAAGTTTAAACTTGTCATTTCCTAATCAAGACATATTATTCTTAGATAAATTGTTGTCATTTTTAATTAATGCGTATGTTATTTTATGTTATGTATCAAGAAAAAATACATTGTTAATCTCAAGTTTAGATTTATCATTTTCAGATAAATTATTGTCATTTTTAATTAATGCATATGTTATTTTCTGTTATATATAAAAAAAACGATTCGTTAATATTAAATTTAAATTTGTCATTTCCCAATCAAAACTTGTCATTCTCAGATAAATTGTCATCATAGGCTGGAGTCAAAGTAAAAGAGTCAATTTTTTTCCCCCCTACATTATGAGGTTAACAAATTATTGGTGGCTCAATAGTCACCTTTTTTTTTTGTTGGCCAAAATGATTAAGGGTAGTGGGATCAAATCCTATCCCTACCACTTTCCTTTAAATAATTTCTCACATGGCAAAATAGAAATTTGTCACAGAAAAAAATCAATCGGCAACCAACACACTGGTGGCCATAGCCAGCGACTGGCAGCAAGGGGTTGAACTTTTTTATAAAAAAAAAAATAAAGGGGCATTTTTTTTTAATTTTTTCTGAATTTCAAATTTTTAATTTGGGAATAACTTCCATCTCTGTCATTTTCAATCCTTAGCTTCCTAAATTGGAATATCCTAATTTCAGCCTTCTTTATTTGTCATTTTCCTATCTACCTATTCATGATAAGGAAGGCGTCCCCGTAGAGCTATATAGAAGTTTGTCAAATGATATAGTGAGGAAGGAGACAAATAAACTAATTTTTTAATCATTTGTTGATAATATTATCTCTAATTCTTAATATAAAAATTAATTGACTAATTTGAGTAAATCAAAAAAGTTTGTCAAGTTAGTTATTTATAATAATTAGGTGTTGCCTTTCTTATAATCCTCTTGCTACTTGTATGTATTAACTAGAACTATATACCACTTGATGGAATTTTTAACTCATGTAAGTACTACAAGGACTATTTTAAAAAAATAGATACATACGAGAGACAAAGTAGATTAGAGCCTTGTATTTAAGACTAAATTAAAAGTCAAATTAACTCTTATATTAAAAATAGGAGGAAGTATATCCTCTCTTTTCCAATTTAGTAAATTATAGTAGTATTATATTTATTTTTAACTACCCATTACAGTCTTCCCATTTTTTTCATAAATATTTGGATTTGCCTAATTTTTAATCATTTTTTAAATAATTTGTACTGTCTTTTGCAATTAAATAAATGAAATAGTACTTGTTTGTTAACTATAAGGTCAGTTTCTCCATGTATTTTGCTCGAATTTAATAACTGTATAGTGTGTTTTCCATTTTTTACCGGATAATGTAATACTATTATTATTCTTTCATCTTATTTTGTTGTTATTGTTAGCTCATATATATCATTTTTCCCCAATTAAATAAATATTAAAATATAGGTTTAGTATTTGTTTAAAAAAAAAAAGAGGCAATATGATTATAAATGTTTTTGAACGTTATCATAAGGTCAGTGTTGTGCAGATGAGCAGGGTTGTGATTACGCCTGCAAAAATTTCGGTTCGGCATTTGGGGAGCCAATGATAGGCAAACACATGCGGTGATCATAAGGGAGTTCTCTCTTGAGATTGTGACGGTTTCAAATGAAGGGGAATCGTTGTGCATTAATGAATAGTTTGAAATCCCTGCTATTAATTTCTTTAGCACGATTACCCGATGAAGTTTTCCAACCTTCAGCAAGTGTAATTTTTGTGGTAAAAAGGCATTTCTCTAACCCTACACCTCTCATCTCCATTTTCTCTCTGCTTCTCCCTAAAGCCTCCAAAAAAGCTTGCATGCCAGTTGGGCTACTATGACTTTTGCATTCTTTGTTACTAGGCGTTAGGGTTGAGTAAGACAGTATGTTCATGATTGGGACTCTTAATAGTTTCGCCACAATGTGAATGCTAGCAATGGCACCCAACAATGTGAATTCTCCACGGTAATTCTAGCAAATTTTAGCTATATATTCAATGTTAGTTTTAGCTTCCAATCACTGAATCCGTCAAGAGTTCAGAGACATTGGGGGCAATGGCGATTTGTGGCACTGGACCTCAACAACTTCATGCCTCTCGCGCCTTCTCTAGCTCCCTCAATCTTGCTCATGGCTCTGGCTACTTCTCCCTCCCTCTTGGTCATGCTTATTACAAAGCTTGAAGATCATAGTCAACTTCCATGGCATCTGTGGTGGCCATGGCTGACCTGAAATTTTCGAGCTTCGTTAACAAACACCTCTTATTTGTAGAGTAATTATCTTTTCCAATTTATAATGATCTTTTTCTATCTGTTGTCTATTTTAAATTTCATCTCATTTTTTCCTCATTCATCTATTTTAAATGTTTTAATTTTTTTAAGGCTTTATATTCTTAGTAAATTTTGCTGCTTTTAAATTTTTACAAGCTTGATTAATTTGAATTGGTTTGTTCGTGAATGCTTGATTAAATGGGCTTTGATGTGTGGCTTTGGATTTTTAGAATGCTTAAATGTGAATGAGATACTGATATTTGTTTATTTCCCCCTAATTTTTATCTTTACAATCCCTGTTTCTCATCATTTCTTTTTGCTTCCACCTGTAGAGACCCAATGTCACATTCCACATTTTAAGCTACTAAAAAAAATAATTTAAAATTGACTAAGCATCAGATAAGATAACGGAAGTATTGATGAGACAACTTTTGAGATAAAATTCTAAGAAATATATTGTTATAAATTGATGAACTTTTCCTGGATCTTGCTACTCTTTCTTTATCTTTGTAAACTTTAACAAGCTTGACTGATATTAAAAAGGTCCCATATGATTTCAAATGCTGATTCAATTTTGCCGAACTCACACGTTATGTTTGTGTTCATTGCATTTGTTTTTGGACAACTTTAACGCCTTGATAATGGAACTTTTTGAATTCTTTCTTATTTTTTAGAACAGTTAAAAAGTTACTACATTTTATGAAAGGAAAACTCTTTATCAAATATTAAAAAGAAGTTGCAAAGTTATGCCTTTTGCTATCAAATTAAAAGAACCAACGTGTAAACGCACCACATATCGTTTAGCCACACAATAATGATAACTTAATGACTCTCTACCCCTGCACTCATTTGATTATCACAGTTGCATTAAGTAAATTTGTGTAGTTAATAGGATCATTTGAAAAAATAATCACAAATTTGTGAGACAAAATAAATTATGATCTTATATTTAGAATTAAAACAAATGTTTTAACTAACTCTTATATTTAGCATCGAATGTACTCCCTCCGGTCTATAATATAAGATATTTCTAACTAATTCACATGTACCAATAAAAATGGCTTAAAGCATTAAATTTGTCATGAAATTTAGTTGATTTCGGATTTTACTCTTATTAATCACTCTAAATTTTAATATTATATTAATTTTTACTCTCTTTCATTACTCTTTTTAAATATCGGCATATATAAAAAAATATTTAATATTCACTGAAACTATCAAAACGTCTCTAAATGTAAGGTATATTGGTCTCAAATGATGATCATTTCCATAATTGTTAAATGCAACAGAGTGATTAATAGAACTTTGATATGTTCTTCCTCATTAATGACCAAGAGCTTGCCTTCATTATCATATATGTACATATATAAAACTTAATATCTACACTTGCATAACATCCTTGAAATTTAGCAGAAACACTTGCAGAACTTGCGCTATTCCTCAATCGCATCTAGAAATTATTTAATTCTAAATAACAAGTAATTTTTCATTCTAAACATTCTTTTAATAAGATTTTTAATCTCAATCCCAATTCTTAGCTCTCACGTTTAATGTTTCATGCCAAACGGGACCTAATTCCCTCCTCCTCTCTACCCTTACATGTTGCTTGCCCCCGACTAGCATGCTCAAAGCCTTAATAACTACTCCCTCCGTTCCTTATTATAAGAGACATTTGATGTTTATAGCATGTTCCTAAATATAAGAGACACTTAAAAGTTGTCTCTACTTTTTTGTGTTGATTTCCTATTTTACTCATATTTATTGTCTCCAACTCACACTCTCTCTCCTTCCCACTTCTCTTTCTTTTAAGAATTTACTATTGTTCTCTCTTATACTCTCTCTCCTTATTAATGCGGGTATTTTTGGGAAAAAAATATACTTTTTACACATTCATTGTTCTTAACTAATTTTAACTGTTTTTTTGATCAACGTAATTCGGTTATTCGTCTCTTATAATAAGGAACGGAGGGAGTACTATTTTACAGTGCGGCTGCCAAATAGATCAGATAACCAAGATGACATCGGAATATATTTTAATAAAAAAACTACAGCTTCAAAATGGAGTTTTTGAAGCTTGCTCAATGTTTCTCACAAAATGGTAAGGTTGCACTTATTATCATTAATGACAGCACAGTCAAAGCTAAAATCTTCTACTTTTACTATGAAATCTTGTAATACCCGATGATGTCAAAACGGGTTGGGTTAAGCAATTAAATGGCTATTCAATTGATACTTAATAATACGAAACTGATAGTAGAGGGTCACTATAAATGCTATTAGGAAAAAATGCAAAGGGAGTTTCACAAACAAATTATTCATGAAATTTCTTAACGTCTGCTTTATGTAATATACGTTATCTTGAAACTAACACTTAACCTCTTTGTTTGTATCTTTGTGAATTTAATTATTTTAATGACACAATAATTGTGGCTACACCTTTCACATTTCTTTGGAACTAAACATTGATGTTTCATTAGGGAGAATAATATTATAGGTAGTTTTACTAAAAAAATTTTATGTGAAATCAGTATTTAGTAAAATCGTCAACACTTTAGATGATTAAATCTTATACTTTATTGTCCAAATCACATACAAGAAAATCATATTTTCAAAAACTAATAACAAAAGATGAATTTTCTTTGCAATAGAAGAGGAAGAATATAATAAAATATTTTTCAGTAGTATTAACCATTTTAATATGTGTCATCCTTTGCATCGCACAGGGAAGAAGCTTCTAGTTTTATTATGATGGCTTGTAATAAGAACCGGTTCTTGATCCTCATCATTGGTGTAAGATTTGCACTGTACAAATATCATTTCTGCAGTTGAGATTTAAAATTTTTAGCTGATGGTTTTTTAAGTGAAAAAAAAAATATTTCTTGAAAAACTAACATTTAAAAAATTGTTTTTATTTTAGGTTTTACATTCAGTATTAACATTCTTAATTTACTCAAATTAGTTTATTATGTCTTACATTAAGTACTAGAGAAGTATAAAAAGCTGGTAATTAAGTTTTTTCACAAAGTAAGAAATGTTAGTAAGTCAATAAATTTGTTTCAAATTGATATAAGTTACCTATTTTACCCTTATTAAAGAATGTGATTGGAAAATTCTCCTACATATTTCTTACATTTAAAATTATCTCGCCTCTTTGTAACAATGCTTAAAAGTGAAAAACTATTATTAATTATCTTATCAAACTCTTATATTTTGGACCAAAATTTTCTTCTAACCAAGTTTTTATATTATGGGCAAGAGTGAATATATATTGAAATGCAGTGTCAAGGAGGCACCGCACCAAACTGGCTCAGCTTTCATCACCAGAACAACAGCCTTCCCAAAATGACTCGGCTTCTATGCTAATTTTGGGGATCACTTAGCTTTCATTAACCAATCGTTACTATTTTTCTACTAATTGGTCATTCTATAATTTTAAATAACAGTGATTAAAAGGCAAATGATCTCAAATACTCATAAAACTTAAAATTAATTCTCCACCGCTAATTCAAACTCAAATAGGTATGAAAAAGTAAAGTATATGTGTATTTAATAAGAATAATACTGAAAAATATTATTATTTTTAATAAATTCAATGAATTAATTTTATTTAATTTCTTTCCTTTCATCCATATACATGTGGGTAAATTTTTCTAACAGGATTGCAAGTGAGGGCTTTAGTATGTTAACTTGGTAAATGGTGATTGAGAATTATCATTGAATTCCAATAATGCGGCCCCGACAACGCGTTTTCTTTTAATTTTAGTAGTAGTATAGTTTTATTATTTGACACGGGTGTTTAGAGTCATTTATAGTTTAGTTTCTCCTAAACGTCACAATTAACTTGTAAATGTTTAGAAAAATAAGTTAGTTATTTATTAAAAAAATGTATTTAAACACCTCTTTCAATGATTTGCAATTCCTACCCCAAAATTATTTAGGGTCATCTTGATGAAGACCATTAATTAATTGACACTTTAATATTGATGAAGACCATTAACAATGATCTTTTGCGATGGCCAAAAAATAAAAAGCATAACAATGACCTTTTGCTCCTTCTTTGATTTCTCAAAACAATCGGAAAAAAGGTTAAAAAAAATACTTAAACAAGTTCAAGTTTCTTTGGTTTTAAATTAAACGAATAAGTATTAATGGCCTGATGAGTTAAAACAAAGTATTAATAGCCCGGAAGTATAAGTTAGATCGAAGTCAAGACCTCTAGCTTAGAAAAGAGTTTTCATATTGCACTAAATTATTGTGCCAATAGCTAAGCTTGACCGATTTGGTAGAAGGTAATGAAGGGTCTTTTTTTTTAAAAAAAAACAATGATAAAAATTTAGGCATTTTCTAATAAATTGTCACACATGATGCTTGGAGCTTGGATCCCTACTATTCTTATCACTATAATAAAATTTCTACCATCTAAACTTTTGATTTGAACGATCTAAATTTGACATTTTTAATATACAATTTATAATGATAAATTTACTTTTTAAAAGTTGTAATTTTGTTTTGAGGAAAAACTAATCTATGCTCTTATAAAGACTCAATTTCTGTACTCATTTGCTGATCACTTTGCATGAATCAGTGGGCGTTCTCCAATATTATGTCGGCTACTCCAACAATAAGCACTGCCATAGTAATAGTGACTTTACAATTATGCCCTGCCATTACTGTCTTTCCCAGTATTGCCACCTCCATGATAACAGAGGAGAAACATACTCTGTTTTAGAGCAACTAGTGGTAAGAAAAGGTATATTTCTATAATTTGATTTGTCTTCCAAATTATAATCCTAAAAGTTAAAAATTATGGGTTCTTTAATTTGGAGTTCCATGGGACCGCTATGCTGCGGTGTTCATCATCTCATGTTTGGCAATTTCATGTCCGTTTTCATTATAATAACTCCAAAGACTATAAAAACTTTACTATTGACGAAGACCATTACTTGACAACTGAGGGAATCTCACACATTATGATTTTGTCCATTTGCCGTTGGACCTACACACTCCAACCACTTTGACGCATAGAAGGGAGATTCAATAGTATTGCTCTATATATATAAAGACTTTGTAGATGCACTTACTTTATGATCGCTTTGTGTAGACAAAGGAACTTAAGATGGGTGTGATGAGAGTGGCATTTTTATTATGCTTTGTTGTAATAACTTGCTTCCAAATTAATGGTGCAGCATTAGTTGCCATGATAGAAGAGGAAAAACGTGCTCTGCTTTAGACCAAATGGTGGAATTTCAGCAACAGTGCCCACAACTTGTCAGACCCTTGTCACTAGAAAGGCATATCTTGTAATGATTTTGGAAGCCTTGTTGAGATGAATCAACAACAGAAGACTACACAACACCATCAACTAGCAGATTTCAATTTCACTGCATTTCCCCATTTTGAACGTCTCCTACTTTCTGGAATAGTTTTGATAGATTCCATTCCAACACAGATCAGATCTCTTCATAAAATTATCCATCTAGACTTGTCCTCTAATAGTCTTACATGTTAGTTATATATTTTCCATTTCTACTCTTACCTTGCAAATTCACTATTTCAAAATATTGTATTTACCTCCACACAAGCTAATATCTCTATCGGCAGGGACAATTCCAGCGCAAATAGCAGCTCTTCATAATCTCATCAATCTTGACTTGTCTCATAATAAACTTATTGGTGAGTTATGTATGTTCAATTTCTACTCCTACCTTGCAAATTCACTACATTTTGAAATATTATATTTACCTCCACACAATCTAATACCTTTATTGGCAGGCACCATTCCAGCACAGATAGCAGCTTTTTATAATCTCACTTATCTGTACTTCTTTTATAGCAGCCTTACTGGTGAGTTATATATTTTCTATTTATACTCTTACCTTGTAAATTTGCTAAATTTTGACATATTGTATTTACCTCCACAAAACCTGATAGCTCTATTGGCAAGGACCATTCCATCACATACAAGAGCTCGTCATAATCTCATTGATATTTCTAATTTATATTTTAGTATTTGGTTCTTCTAAACAATTACAGTTTTTATGATCTTTTCCAAAAAATATCATCCATATTAGGTCCCTCTCTCTAATTCTCCCTATTTTAAAATTAGATTTTGTTTAATGTAAGAATTTTTTTTCCCGATCAAAAATCAACTTGTAAAAACTATACCTTTCCTTTTTTAATTATTATAAGAAAATATAATTATTAAAAAATAAAAATGTTTAAAAATTCAATAATTCATAAATATAAGATTTTAAATATTCAATATTTAAAATTTCATGAAAAAACCAAGGAACCAAGCTTTAACATTGTAGCACATGAACATGAGATTTTTTTGGGCAACCTGATGCACAATGCGAGTGAATTTGCAGCAGGATTCACAGAAAGGGCATGTCAAGGATGAAATGACACTTTTTGTTATTAAGTTATTTAGTTAATAGCTTGCTATTTCTGTTATGTAAATTAGGCTTGTATATAAATATCTATTACTCCTATAATTCTATTTATAAGACAGAAAGAGAAAACATATTCAAGTCCTATTTATAGGGTATTAAGACAAATTTTTTGTATGAATGTACAATCTCATCTTTCATTTATTATTGTGCTGATTTTATTTACATAAGATATAATATATATTAAACAAGGATAAAATTAGTAAATCGTTGAATTTTAAACCAAACTTAATAAACTTTAAAGTGTTTTTATATACAATAATGAGAAATAAGATTTTTCCGTTCTCACAATATTCCCACTCCCATGATATCTAGAGCCTTCTGACCCTTTCTTTCCCTTTTCGCCCTTAGCTTTTCTGTCTCCTTCCCTGCTCTGTCCTCTTCTCTTTCGTACAAGTGATGATAGCTCCCTCTTACCGCCCACAGCGGCTCGTGCAGGTCGCCAAGCTTTAACCGCTACATTTTTTATAACCCCACAGGCTTGGTTTCGAGCATACGACAAGGAATCCAAAAAAAAAAACCTTTCAAGCAGCTGCAACGACAACATGCAAGCCGCGATACAAAATTTTATAAATATGTGCACCGTAAAATTATTTCAAAAAAATTAATCCAAACAACGGCTAGATATGAAATCTCTCTTTATGTGTAGCTGAAATACAAAGGACTTTAGAGTTTAGACATACAAATATCTAATTTTAATACATATTTTCTGTTCATTTAATTAATTTACACTTTAATATTAATGAAGACCATTAACAATTATGTTTTCCTCCTTCGTTGAATTTTCAAAATAATTAAAGGGAAAAAAGTAAATTATTATACTTGGAAACCTTGTTTCAAATCCCTGTTTGAATATTTGCTAGACTCATCTGGAAATGTCTTTAAGTAAGACAAGACCATGTTATATAGTAGTAGTTGTAGAATTCTGAATGTTTACTTGAATAAATTGTAAGAGGCAAATAATTATTTTAGACTGTGACCCTGACTTGCAAGGAAATTATGACACCATCCATCACGTTATTCAAAATGTTAATGTTTAATCGGACTGAAAGTTAAACCGGAAAGATTAGCGGGTTATGATTCAAATGATCAGATCAATTGGATCATCCGATCAGGCCGGTAATACAATAATTAAATAAAATAATATTATATATATATGTAATTAATATGTATAAAATAAATTTATAATTAAGTATAATAATTATTAATATAATGATATCTCAATAAAAAATTTAAAATAGAAATGAAGATATTTGCTTTATTTATTTCTTTTTGATTTTCGAGGTGCCTTTTTGACTTTTTATGTACGTTTCTGTGATTTGTATTTATTTCTTGGTCTTCCCAGACGCCTCTTGCTTTCAACCATCGGATTAAATCTATTGGGTAACATCGTGGTGCCATGGACATATTTTCACTTAAAAAAATTTTAAACTCTAACCATTCACTTTAGTTTTGGCAACCTCAAAATCCCCCTTCCACTGTTCTTTATGTCTTGCGCCTCTGTGGCAGGGTTTTCCCATTTTGCTGGTATTATTGTTTTCAAAGATAGATCTCGGTTTTTGATTGAGGCTGTGTTGGCGGCAGCACTAAAATTCTCCAAGATCTAGCAGATCTTCCACCTCCTCTATAATGCTAGGCAAACCCTGTTGACAGCAACACCTGCAGAGAACGGTAAATCCGAGTCGTGTCTTACAGACACTGTCCTTAAGAGCTATTCCGCAACTATCGGCAAAGCAAGAAGCGGCACTCCCCAGGATTAAACGGATTCTTCCTGTAAGAACAGGATGAGCAGAACAGCAAAAGGTAAAAGAACTCAGTAAGGCAGAACACCAGAGGAGGGAAGAGAGTTGCCAGAAAGCTCAAAGCACGGCGGTCCCTCTTTGAACTTCCGTCTCATGCCCCTTTTATAGGCTACGGATCACAATACCATTGGGCACATTTAAACGCGCTTAATGATAATTAACTCATAATTAAATGAGCGGTTTCAAGTAGTAATTAACTTGTTTAATGACTATTTAAGGAGGATAAAGTCTTCGGTTATGAACATTGAAGAGGCATAATTATAATTAAAATTTAGATAGATATTTCCAATAAAGTGCCCAGTACCGCATTTGACTCGTGCATAAGGGGATGAGGGGAAATTGCCGGATTTGTCTCCGGTGGCCCATTGTGCGCGTAAGTCTACTCCTCCTCTTGGCCCATTTAGTAGCCCAAGACCACTTATTACTTGGACCCTCACAATCCCAAGCAATGTGGGACTCTTCCTTTGACACACCCATACATAATATTTACAACAGGCTGAGCAGATTTGAGTAAGTTATTTCTCATAAGCTAAACTCTGTTTTCTTAGAGAGCCTTCTTAATATTTTTATCTTTCCATAACTTTCTTCATCATCTTCTTCACCTTCTTCCATTTGGCAATGATGTAGCATTTCTGTATGACAAATTTGAGCTGGATGATTTTTGAAAAACCGCCTCGGGTTCTGGTTTAACTTTGGCTCCCGGCTAAATGACCGACTAGAAACGGTTCAAAATGGCCTAACTGATGAAGCGGTCAAACTGCAAAAAAATGACCTGGAAAACTCTTCGGTCACCGGCCAAACCAGTCCAACTGTCCGGTCTGGTTCGGCTTTTAATTCATTGCATAATGCAGACTCCAAAACTTAAAATATAAATTACTGAAAATTAGTGGAACAAGTCTGAATAAATTACACATCATCCATTTCCTTGGTACACACTCCCTCCAGTTCTTTATATTTTTGGGACTGCAAGGAGAAATTGATGGTCCTATACACACACATACATCCTTTATCCTTATTCTTATAAGAAAAAGAACACACGAATTGATTTTTTTCAGTAACTAGGCCCCAGAAATTTTGTTGAACGGTGAGCTATTAATATTTATTCAAATGGCTACAAATCTAAAAATCTTAGTTCTAATTGTAAATAACTGAGAATAACCTGAGACGACCTAAATAAGTACTTATTTACAACTTACATTCTTGTATTTGTGACCCTTTTTTTTATCAAAAGTTTTCGAGATATAAAAAGTTGATGTTTGGGTGCATTAGTTTCCTTTCTTTAATATTTTTTTTTTAAAGAATATAGATCCCCTGCTGTGAGTTTAGTTAGGTTTGTGTGCAGTGGTTAAGTGGAATTAGAGTACATTTATCTTCTTTTTTTCTACCTTTGATGTGGGGCACCTGAGCACTGCACACAAACCTCACTTCAGTAAATCCAAATCCTAATACGAATTTAAACATTAACACATTGTGATGTTCATCTCACGTTTAGCAATTCATGCCCGTTTTCATTGACAAGACTTTAATGTTGACAAAGCCCATTAACAATGATGTTTTTAATTCTTCTTTGATTTTTCAAAATTGGAAAAAAAGAAAAGAAGAAGAAAAGAGATCTATTATCTGTTATAATTATTACATTCATCTGTATATTACGCAGCTTAAATACGTACAAAGTTTTTTAAAAAAATTTGATAAAACAGATCAAAGTGCTAGATAATTTTATTATTACGAATATAATGGACCTCAGAACTTTTGTTTGAATTTAAGAAAAATAAAAGATTGAGGTACAAATTTATTTTGGAAGTTTTTATTTAGAAGCACTAGGCACCTAGAAAATTTTTTTTGGTATAAATTTGCTCCAAAAGTTCAAAATCAGATCTTAGCAATTTTGTTCCTGCTAAAAATGTTAATAATCATTTCATCAAAAAAAAAATGTTAACAATCAATATCACTATTTTAATTGTTAATATTATTTTTCTTAATATTGATGAGGACCATTAATTAATGTACACTTTAATATGGATGAAGACCATTAACAATGATCCTTTTCTCCTCCTTTGATTTTCAAAGCAATTAGGAAAAAAAGGAAATTATAATACTTGTGACGTGTTTTCAAAATCGTATTTGAATTTTTGCTGAACACGTTTACAAGAGTCTTTAAGTAAGACCAAGACCATAATGGTATAAGTAGTAGTTGTAGAATTTTGAACTTTCACTTGAATTGTAAGTGGCAAGAAACTTCATGCAATAAATTATTGGCCACCAAATAAATTAGTACCCCTCTCTCACGTTATATTGATAATTCAGATTCCAGAACTTGAAATATTAATTATTAAAAATTACTGGAAGAAGCTGAAATAAATTACGAGCCATCCATTTCTTTTTTGTACATACTTTATCTTATCTTTTATATATAGGTTTACAATGCAAATTTGTTCCGAAAATTTTCACTCAAAAACGCTAGGAATTTGAAAGTTTTATTTAGAGCAAATTTATCCTGGAAATTTAAAATTATGGTAGTATTGCCTCCTGCTCTTAAAAACATTAACGATCAACATTACTATTTTAACAGTCAACGCTAATTTTTTAATGACAGGAGGTAATATTGCTATGATTTAAAACTTTTGGGGCAAATTTACTCTTAAATTGATAAATGTAAATACTTTAAAGTGATTTATTAATTAGCTTTCTTAATATACCCAAATTAATTAACTGAATTTTATATTAAGGACTCGAAATTGTATCTAAAAGTCATTTGTGAAACTTATGATATGAATAATTTAAATATGATGATGATGCTAATGATAAATGCACTATCAGCTAATAACAATAAAGCGCGCATAGCAATACTCGTAGAGCCATGATAGTTAAGCTCTTGTCATTTCGATATTCCTCTACACACACAAACACACACACATGTAAATATATATATGAAGACTCTATGGGTGCACCCATTTTGTGATCATTTTTGCAAGCAAATGAATTGAAGATGGGGGTGATGACAGTGGTATTTTTATTATGCTTTGTTGTAGATCGCGGCTGTGGCCAATATGATATAGAAGAGGAGAAATGTGCTCTGCCTCAGACTAAATGGTGGAATTTCAGTGATAGCGCCCACAACTTGTCTCTGGGAACAGATATCTTGCAATGAATTTGGAAGCGTTACTGATATATATCTTCTAGGGAATATTTGTGTGTGCATGTGCGTGACTGAGGGGAGGACTAAACATTCTTAATATTTTAAGGTTTTCAAGAATAATCTTCAAGTGAAAATAACTAATTAACCAAAGACACGATTTTCACTATCGAATAAAACTCTCAAAAGTATTTTTCTGCAAAATGAAGCAAATTCATCTACGTATTTACTTCATAAACTGTAAAAGCACTTTTGAAACCATGGTTTAATTTTCATCCAAATACCCCTAAGAAAACCATAAAGTCCATTATATATGGAAGTCTGTGAATTCTTTCTTGACTTCTCCAAAGAAAAGGCAAAAACAAAATTGCATAAAGTCCGTATTACTATTATGGCATGCCATTCCTGCTTTGTCCTACGATTCTACTGCTGTTGCAATGATAGCAAAGGAAAAACGTGCTTTGCCACAAAGAACACCATGGAATATTACT
Organism: Neltuma alba; assembly: GCF_004799145.2. NCBI lineage: Eukaryota > Viridiplantae > Streptophyta > Magnoliopsida > Fabales > Fabaceae > Neltuma > Neltuma alba. The sequence goes on from NW_021635275.1 coordinate 547,532, forward strand.
GCTATAACTTTTATTGATAGGTTTCATTCCAACTCATATAGGAACTCTTCAAAACCTCAACGCGCTGGATTTGTCTCATAATAACATTACAGGTGAGTTCTCTTCCACCCTTACTACCTTGAACTTTTATTCGATTAGAAATGACCTAGTGTCTAGAACACATTAATTTGCATTCCGAATGAATGTTTCTACAGGCACCATCTCAGGAGCTCTTCATAGTCTCTTTTATTTGAACTAGTCTTACAAGAGATTGCAGGTGGGTTACTCTCTGGTGAGAATTCTTATAATTAGTAGAGATATATTTTATATAAAACATTATAGATTTGGAAGACAAAATTATCCAATAACTCCTAATTAGCTCTTATATTAAATACCGGAGGTAGTAATATTTAATGATGGTGTTGGTGAGTGGCAATAATGCAAAATGAATCAATTTTAAGGCAAATTTTATTGCTTCAACTTATCTTGATTCCAGTGAATTAATTAGAAGCAACTTAGATATGTGTGTTTATGTGTGAGGTGAGGACAAAACGATTCTTAATTTTTAAGGGTTTCAAGAATAATCCTCAACTTAGCTCTTATCTTGCCTTGTCTAATAATGTAACAATCTTACTGGTAAGTTATGTACCTTCCACTTCCACTGTTACTATCTTGCAAATTCACTCAATTTAGAATTATTGTATTTACCTCTACATAATCTAATATATTTGTTGATAGGTACCATTCCAATGCTGATAGGAAGTCTTCAAAATCTGACCAGGCTTTCTTTATCTCAACAATCTTACAGGTAAGTTACTTAACATTTACCCTTGCCAAACTCACTCAACTCATGTACTGGAATAAGTTGCCAGTTACTCTTAATGGTACCAATCTTAATTTGGAATATTTGAAACTCAAGGGAAGAGGTTTGATAGGTAAGGTACCATTCCAGCTTCCCCCAGTGACTTTTTATGTGTTGATGAGCTGGACAAAGAGTATTGTGCCGGTGAACTCCGGTTTTCTGATTTTTTAAACTATTGATGATCTATCACTTCCTTTTTCTAGAATTTCAAAAGGAAAAAATTGGAGGAGGCAAGACAATGAAAGAGACCGAAAACCAAGCTAATTTGGTGGGTAAGTTATTGGGCCTTCGATGTCCCAAATGCCCACTTTTCAGTACTCATTTGCAGGGATCATCACATTTAACGTAATTCTCATCACTGAAATGATATTGGGTCTGTTTCGATTAGTAGTAAAAAAAATAACTTATTTATAATCTGGTTTTTAGAAAAATAAGATTAAGTAAAAATTAGATTGGATAATATGATTATGTTTGGATTAATTTTTATAAATAAGTTAGTTTGTGAAAGTAAGTTGTTTGAATTATGATTAAATAAGTAATTTTAGTTTGCAAAATTATCAAAATGAGTATGACTTTTATTAAATAATAATAAATTATAAATTATAAATGTACATAATATAATAATTTTAAATTATTTATAAGCTCTTGTTGATCTCATATATTTTTTATTTTTTATTATTTATTATATGGGCATATTTGAAAATAACATTATATTTCTAACTTATTTATTACTTTCAACTAATTTTAACTGATTTTTTATTATCCACAAATTAGTTATTTTGAGGCTTATAATAAGAATTAGAGGAGGCAGTAAATTGCTTAATGTTTTCTCTCTTTGTATTTCAAAAGTCAAAAGTCATAAGCCATAAATCATAAGCAACTAATTTCTATTTATAGCTCATTATAGCTTTTTATGCAAAAGTTAGATCACCTCACCACCGTTTTGGATAGGCCCATCTCATATTACTGACTCTTTAGAAGCACTTTAGAATCAATGGAATGATCTTATAACCGTTGGGTATTGAGAATGAGATCTTATGATCATTAGATATTAGCTCATTAGAGAAAGAATCACAATACGTTTAGGTTGGTGCTTAATTGAAATGACAAGTAATAGACATCTAAGAATCACGACATGTTTAGGTCGGTGCTTAATTAAAATGACAAATAGACAGATGTCATCAACTCAAAATTTGTTGCAATAGCTGTCATTAATGGTTTTTTTGTCAGGTGAAACAGGTTTGAAACCGGAGCTTTTTATTTTTAATTTTATTGAATTTTTCTGTTATAAAAACTGAAGTGTTTTAGTATTTTAACTTTAATTTAATGCTTTTTTTTTTGTTATAAAAGAACTCAAATTTATTTTTAACTCAATTCTCAACCAAAATCAAATTAGGCCAAAACAGGAATTCTTAATTTATCGGTAAAGGTTCTTTTTTTAAAATTAATAATTAACTAATTTTTTTTAGAAATTAAAAAATTTACCAATCATATTATGAATTCGACTCTATTTGGCTTTAAAAAGCGAAATGTTTTTTTTAAAAAAGAAAACAATCTGGTTTGGCTTTCTCTCAGTAGGCATTCATTGATCCAGACCTTGGGATAGAGAAAAGACAGACTCAAATTTTCCCCAAATAAAAACACGGAATAATAAAAGTTTACTGGCATTTATTAATGCATACGATGAGGTAAGCTAGAGGCAGGAGAGGTTTTATGTCCCTAAAAGATTAATCTTTAGAAGGTCTGTGACATAATCAAACGGAGTTTCTTGCTGAAGGTGCTCTTGTAGGCAAGAATGGAGAGTGATTTCATAAATCTCATCACGCGGTGTGTTTCCACCCCTTCTTATAATGTTTTTTGGAATGGGCATCTTATTGATTATTTTGTTCCAAAGAGAGGACTCTGCCAAGGAGTCACCCTACTTGTTTGTCTCGTATTGTTTGAACAGGTTATCACATTTTCTTCTCTCCTAAAGTTCCCGAGGCTCTAAGGAGGAAACTTAGCTTGCTGAATGGCACGAAGATTGCAGAGGAGATTGGTAGGTGTACTTGGGGCTTCCCTCTCTGGAAATGGAAGACCTACAGAGACCTTTCAATATATAGCGGACAGAGTCAGATCTAAAGTTGATGCTTGAAAGGCGAATTGCCTCTTAACTAAAGGAAGAATTACTCTTGCCAAGTCGTTTTTAAGTAGAGTTCCAATATATCCTACGCAAGTTGCTAAGCTACCGATGAGTATTTGCAATGAAATAGGAAGAATTCAGTGAAAATTTCATTTGCATAATCAAATGCATGACCTGCATATAGATATAATAGCGGAAACCTACTGGTCTTTGCATCCTCTACTTCAGTCTTCAGCATAATCTTCAATTCCATTCTTTTTGGTTTAATCAAGTTCTGTAGATGCTTTTCTGATTTTAATGCAAGCTTTTCTAATTTCAGGCCATGTAAAGGGGCAGTCAACCTATTCCTTGCAGTACCTTCAACAATGATGGTTCAATCTTTGCTTACTCGGTACAGCCTGTTTCTGCACACGTTTGCAGCTCTGTGAAATAAATTTTGGCATCCTCTTTCGTGCCACACGAAGTAACGTTGAGAATCTTTGATTTATATACCAGCTCACCCCAAAAAAAGAAAAAAAAAAATTTACAATTTGTAATGAGAGTGGCTTGAAAAACTCCTCTGCACAGAGTATGCTTGAGGGGATGCTAAAATGCTAGAGAATCGTCTGGAATATTGGAATTAAGATAGAAAAAGAAGTAGAAACATGTAGGTATTTCACTGGAAAAAATGTAGGCATGCAAAAAAATCGCAAGAAAAGAGACTTAATTGATGGCTCTTCAGGGTGAACTTTTCTGCCAATGTCATCTAAGAAAGACAAGTTATATATATTAGAGAAACTGGATAAGCGCTATAAGAAGCTGTGCGTGATGTGTTTGTAACCCTGTTTTGCTATGATTGAGAAGTTATGCATTTGCGTAGTTCACTCACGGGTTTTGCTATTGCAGACTCATCTTGTGAAACAGAAATTATGAAAAAATACCAAAAAGAAAAATCTGAAAGAATGTCGTTAGACCTTGTGTGAATGATATGTTCATATTTCTGTTTATAGGTCTGCTATGACTGGAGTAAAGGGGCTGAAAATCATAATCCTGCGACAGCAAAGACTTAAATCTTCCTGCATTTGCCACAGGTATTCAATGATTTGGTCGTAAAACTAAATGTTCTTTAATGGCTTTTTTTGGCAACATGCGAATATGATATGCTCCTGCAATGCAGGAAAATGAGTTTAAGGGCAATCCTCGACTTGGAACAACTGGGAGAAAGTAGGGATTATCCTAGTTTTGTATTACCCTTCTACGCACATAGATGTTTTATACTAGTGTCGAATGCGGGGCATGGTCTTGACTTGCTGTTTACTGTTTTCATTCTCTGTTCCAGATATGATGTATATTACTCAGATTTGGATCCTCTCACGTGATATGATCGTCATGTGAACAGAAAAATAGATGCATTCATAGCAGAGAAGGTACGATATTTTATTTATTTTTCTCCACACAGCACGTCGTCATCATGTTACTATGGGAGGATCCAAATCGCATTGGTCAGTAGTTTGGTAGTTTTATGATGAGGGATGGTTTTAGTTTCTACGGCGGAAGGCATCTGTAAGTAGTCTGTGATTGCTTTACATAGAGATTGTCAAGTGTAACATAGATATTTTGTTAAATAAGTTATATTGTTAAGAGTTAGTTACAGTTTGTTATGTAGATAGTCTCCGGCTCTCTAGCTCACTTTTGTATATATATTCTTTCCGATCAATAATAATATTAGCTCATTCATTTCCAATATCAAGTTTCATGGTATCTAGAGCCAAACACAAACCCTTTCTTGTCTTTTCCTATTCTCTCTCTCTCCTTCCTTTTGGTTTTCCCCTTCCTTGTTTCCTCCGCCTCCCCCTTCTTTTTTTTTCGGTCGCTCTCCTCTCCTCTGATCGTCCATGGCGACCAACTCTGATCCATCAACCGATCAATCAAGCCCCTATTACATCCATCCAAGCGAAAATCCCGCTCTTGTCCTAGTCTCCCCGCCGCTTGACGGCTCCAATTACCACGGCTGGTCCCGTGCCATGACGATGGCTTTATTGTCGAAGAACAAGTTGAAATTTGTCGATGGTTCGATTTCTCGCCCCTCAGCTTCTGACAAGATTTTTCCAGCATGGGAACGGTGCAATAACTTGGTTCAAGGATGGTTAACTAAGTCACTCTCTCCCACGATTGCTCGAAGCACTCTCTGGTTTGACACGGCAACCGAAATCTGGAATGATCTCAAGTCGAGGTACTCTTAGTCTGATATTTTCAGAATCGCTGAGCTTCAGGAAGAAATCTTTAGTCTCAAACAGGGGCCTCTCACTGTAAGTGAATACTACACTCGTCTCAAAATACTCTGGGATGAGCTCTCGAATATACGACCGATAAAATCCTGCACCTGTGGCTCCAATGAGAATGCTCAAACTCATCGCGAACAGGACTATGTCATCCGCTTCTTGAAGGGCCTAAACGAGCAATACGGTGGAGTCAAGTCACAAATTATGCTTCTGGATCCACTTCCGTCTATTAATCGGGTCTTTTCTTTAATTCTGCAACAAGAGAGAGAACTTCATCCCCCTCTATCAGTACCTGTCGATTCCAAAATTTTACTGGCTAAGGGACCACAGCGTCCCCCCGCTAAGTCCTCTGGCGGATCCTCCAAACAATGTTCTTATTGTGGCAGACCGCGTCATACAGAGGAAACATGTTACAGGAAACATGGTTTCCCTCCAGGCTTTAAATTTCGATCCGGCTCTCCTACCGTGGTGAACAATCTTTCATCTCAAGAATCTGGTAATGTTCAAGATGCCAACTCTGCTAAGCCTCCCCTGCTGCCCACTCCTAATACTGCTTCCGTCTTGCCACATTTGTCCTCTGAGCAATATCAACGACTTCTGGCCTTGCTTGCTTCTCCTCAGCCTGCCTCCGTAAATCACCTCTCCACTTCCCCTCTCCCTCTGGCTACAGGTAAATGCAATTCCTTTTCCTCTACTGCCATAGTTACTTGGATTATTGATTCAGGAGCTACTGACCATGTTTGTTCTTCTTTAGAATTTTTTACATCCTATCATTCTATTCCCCTTATTCAAGTTAGTTTACCCACCGGTTCTCATGCCACTTCCACCATATCTGGCACTGTTACAATTTCTTCATCTTTGGTTCTACATAATGTTCTGTTTCTCCCTAATTTTTCGTTTAACATACTCTCTGTTTCCCAGTTAACCACCTCCACTAATTGTTTCTTCTTCTTTTCATCTTCTTGGTGCCAGATACTCTTACTCAATCCTTTTCTGATGATTGGTTCAGCTAAACAAATTGAAGGGTTATACTTACTACATGCAGATATGTCTCATTCCCACTCTCGTTTTTCACCTCAGATTCATGCAACCACTACTTCCTCTGTTTCAGATAGTACTCTTTGGCATTTACGTCTAGGACATATTTCTCATTCTGCTCTTTCCATTTTACATAAACAATATAAGGATATTTCCTGTATTCCCCACCCCCTTCCATGTGATACTTGTCATTATGCCAAACAGAAACGTCTTTCATTTCCTGTACGCACAAGTTCTACTAATAATATTTTTGATTTGGTCCATGTGGATATTTGGGGACCATTTTCCATTCCTTCTGTTCATGGTCATAAATATTTTCTGACCCTTGTAGATGATTTTTCCCGTTATACTTGGACATTTTTGATGAAAACCAAATCTGAAACTCGCACCCACATCATTAATTTCTTTGCTTTGATTCAGAATCAATTTTCCACTTCCATTAAAATCCTTCGGTCTGACAATGGTACTGAATTTTGTATGACTGATTTTTATACATCAAAGGGTGTCATTCACCAGACTTCTTGTGTTTACACACCACAACAAAATGGCATTGTTGAACGAAAACATCAGCACATCTTAAATGTTGCTAGGGCTTTAGTTTTTCAGTCCAACATTCCTTTATCATACTGGTCTTTTGCTGTTTCACATGCTACCTACATCATTAATCGTCTTCCTTCCCCTGTCCTTCATAACTTCACACCCTTTGATAAGCTTTTCAATGTACCTCCTTCCTATTCTCATTTCAAGGTGTTTGGATCACTTTGTTTTGCCTCCACAGTATCTCCTCATCGTTTGAAGTTTGATTCCAGAGCACACAAATGTATTTTTCTTGGATTCCCATCAACCTCCAAGGCCTTCATTTTACTAGACTTACACACCAACCAAATCTTTCAATCTAGGGATGTCATTTTTCATGAGCTTGTCTTCCCTTTCAAACCAGATTCTGTCACTTCTCCCCTCTCCCAACCTATTTTACCTTCTATCCAACCCTCTTCATCTCCTCCAGTTGATGATTGCTTCATTCCATCAACTTCTATCTCACTTCCAGCCCCTCACATGTCATCCTCCACCATGCATTCGCAAGACACTCCATCCTTCTCTCAGCATCATTCTCCTCCTTCTCTTTCCCCTCCTTTTGACATGACATCATCTCATACTTCTGTTTCTCCACCAGTAAGAAGGTCCACTCGTTCCCATCACCCACCTACATATCTGCATGACTATCACTGTGCCCTTATTACTTCTAATCAATCATCAGAAAAGACTTCCATTCGTTATCCTTTATCATCTGTTTTATCATATTCTTGTCTTGCTCCTACCTATACACGTTTTGTCTTGGCTGTCTCCACCACATCTGATCCAAACACCTATAATCAAGCAGTAAAACATTCTCAGTGGAGGGATGCCATGAATGCAGAAATCAAAGCACTTGAACAGAACCACACTTGGGTTCTCACCTCTTTACCACCCGGTAAGAAGTCCATCGGTTGTAAATGGGTCTTTAAAACCAAGTATAAAGCCAATGGTGATATAGAACGACATAAGGCTCGTCTTGTTGCAAAGGGTTACACACAAACTGAAGGTTTAGACTATTTTGATACCTTTTCCCCAGTTGCAAAAATGACTACTTTACGTATGTTACTTGCCATTGCTTCTGCCAAAAATTGGTTTCTTCACCAGCTAGATGTGAATAATGCATTTCTTCATGGTGATCTCCATGAAGAGGTGTACATGGATCTTCCAAAAGGATTCATAGCCCCTAGATCTGATATGGTTTGTAAGTTGCAGAAATCATTATATGGCCTAAAACAAGCAAGTCGCCAGTGGTATTCAAAACTCTCTTCTGCCTTATTGTCTTATGGTTATCATCAATCCTCTTCTGATCATTCTCTCTTTTACAAAGCTACCAATGCTTCATCATTTACAGTTATCTTAGTCTATGTTGATGATCTTATTTTAGCTGGAAATGATATGAATGAGATCAACTCCATTAAGCTGCAACTTGATCAGGCTTTCACCATAAAAGACCTTGGTGAGCTTCGTTACTTCCTTGGAATTGAGCTGGCACGTTCCAAGCAGGGCATTTTTCTCTCACAAAGGAAATTTGCTCTGGAACTTCTTCAAGATACAGGATACTTGGCATCCAAACCAGCTTCAACTCCAATGGACCCTCATCTCAAGCTGTCCAAAGATAAAGGAGTACCACTGGAAAACTCTCAAGTCTACAGGAAGCTGATTGGGCATTTGCAATACCTCACCACCACACGTCCCGACCTTAGCTTTGTTACTCAACAACTCAGCCAATACATGTCTGATCCAAGAGACATTCATCTTCAAGCTGCTCACAGGGTCCTACGATACATAAAAGCCTCTCCTGGTGCTGGTTTATTCCTTCCTTCAGATTCTGATTTAAAACTGAAAGGTTTCAGTGACTCTGATTGGGCTAGCTGCATCGATTCTAGGAGATCTGTGACTGGCTTTGCTATATTTCTGGGTTCATCTCTTATCTCCTGGAAAGCTAAAAAGCAAATGACAGTATCTCGCTCCTCCTCTGAGGCAGAGTACCGTGCTCTAGCTTCTACTACATGTGAACTTCAGTGGTTATTGTATCTTCTGAATGATTTCCATGTTTCACATCTTGCTGCTGCTCCATTATACTGTGACAATCAATCTGCTCTCCAGATTGCAGCTAATCCTACATTCCATGAGAGAACCAAGCATATTGAACTTGATTGTCACCTTGTTAAAGAAAAACTACAGGCTAAAGTCATCCATCTTCTTCCAGTCAAGTCTGCTGATCAACTGGCTGATGTCTTTACCAAGCCACTGCATCCCACACGCTTCCATGAACTCATTTCCAAGCTTGGCATGAAAAACATCCATGCTCAAGCTTGCGGGGGGGTGTCAAGTGTAACATAGATATTTTGTTAAATAAGTTATATTGTTAAGAGTTAGTTACAGTTTGTTATGTAGATAGTCTCCGGCTCTCTAGCTCACTTTTGTATATATATTCTTTCTGATCAATAATAATATTAGCTCATTCATTTCCAATATCAAGTTTCAGAGATTGCTGAATTGCAACATGTTTGACACTTTTAAGTTGTATATATATTTCATTTCATTTATAGTTTCGTTCGTGGCGTGCAGGGTTCAGGCAAACAGTCTTTAGTTATGATGGGTATGAATGTTAATTGATTTATCAGAATTGGTCTGTCCTATATATTCTTTCAGTTCTAAATATAAGATCCATTTTATGGTGTAATAAAATGAGTCTTATATTTTTGGAACGAAGGAGTATAACAATAAATCTTGTCTTTCAGCTGTCGCGAAGGCTTCACACACGCACGCACACTCCTCCCTGTCCCCATAATATATCCGTAGCATTGAGCACCGAGCTCCAAGAGCAGGGTGTAACTAGCAGCATCTGCGCCTGGGCCCTGAAATTGAGTAGGACTTGAGCGGAGATCATCATGAAACGAGCATTCAGCATATGGTCTCGTTCGTAGAAAGTCTTCAGTTCAAGATAAACGAAGACTTTTAAGTTATTCTTAATCTATTCCATTTTAGTGCTGTGAAAAGAATTAGATGAAGGGAGAAGAATCAGTAACAAATGAAAGAACAGTTAATATGTTTAAGGCCGCCCATTCATCTCTCAAGGAGGCAAATTTTTTGAAAGGCGCATCTGAAAAATTTTATCAGGAAATTCAGTTATTCGGTATTTTAAAATATGAGAAATCATTACAGTATTTGAAATGCAGATCCCATATCCAAGTCGAAGTTAAAGAATAGAGACTTGCAATTCGGATTCATGTATTAAGGTTTGAGAGAACAGTTTTATTATATTTTTGGCTGTTATATGGATCAGTTAAGCGGAGTAAACATTACTATCTTAAATTTCATGTTCCTCCTTCCATGCAGGTGAATAATGATACTCACATGCTGTTTTACTCGTTCTCTCCTCAATCATCATCAAGTGAAGAGTTTATTTGAACGAAGTTCAAATGACATACCTTCTAGTTCCACCACTGCCTTCTTGATCATAAGCTTGAACTTACCTGCATGGAAAATTAAGCATCAATAGAACGCAGAGAAAGCACTGACATAAATACACTACAAGGTCCAAAAAATACATAAAAGATAGGAGTAACAGTATTAATAATATTGAATGCATTTTACTGTCAACTCCAAGCGGCAACACATTTAAGTACAACAACGGAACATGAATATAAGTCTTTCGACTGAGTTATTAGTTAACAAATTTGTAATTAGAAATAACAAGTATTTATTTGTAAATAACGAGTTTGATATGTGGATTTAACAATTTTATAATTAAAAATAATAAGTTAACTTAATTAAAATAATAAATATTGGTTTGGAAATAACAAGTTTAGTATGTGAATTTAATAAGTTTGTAATTCAAAATAACAAATTAAGTTTGTTGAACTAACAAATATTTACTTGGAAATAACAAGTTAAATTTAGGAAGGAAGCAAGTTATTTTTTATATATATATATATATATATATAACTATTCTGGATTTGTTATTCCCTATTTCAAACTTCTAATTTCATATTCTAGACTCGTAATTTGTTATTTTGAATTTGTTATTTTCTATTATAGACTTGTAATTCCTTATTTCAAGCTTGTAATTTCTCATTGAAGATTTGTTATTCCCTATTGTAGACTTATAATTTTCTATTTCACACTTATATTTTCGATTTTAGACTTATAATTTTTTATTTCAGACTCGTTATTTCCTATTTTACACTTGTAATCTTCTATTTTAAATTTATAATTTTTTATTTTAGACTTGTTATATCTTATTACAGTCTTAGAATTTCTTATTTCGGACTTATAATTTTCTATTTAAGACTTGTTAGTTTTCATTGTAGACTTATAATTTTCTATTTTACACTTATAATTTTTTAGTACATATTTGTAATTTTCTATTTGTAATTCAAGCTAAAATAAATTTTGCCACGTGCTTACTGATTATGACATGACACGTCCCACACTCCTCCCATGTGGCGGCATTTATCTTCATTACGTGTTTTTGTGCATTTCTATTGGCTACACGCCTTACACATAGCTATGCGTTATCATTTGTGGACTTCCCCCGATTAATTTCATAGATATAAAAAAGAAAAAGAAAAAAAAACTTATTAATCATGAGCTGCACGCTCAGGGGACATGAGACTTTTAGGCCCTATTTGAAATTATGATTTAAATAACTTATAAATATATTTTATGTAAGTTGAGATAAAATTATTTTTACATATTTACCTTGTATTTCTTAAATTAAGATTGAAAAATTATTTATAAGCCATTCTAAGTGGACCTTTAGGCTCTGATTGTGCTTTTGAGTAGTTTAAAGGTGACTTATCCAGCTCATAAGTATGTTTTAAAAATTCTAGCTTGTTTGGATAAGTTTTTTTCTTATCCTACTTAATTGGATTCATAAGCACAATTGGGTTAAGTACCTCAGAGCTATTTATTAATTTTTCATTGTGCTTATAGGTGGTTGGTACTATTAAAACAATAATTATTCCTGAAAAAATTTTCTCGCTCTTTTTCCCCATTATCCGCTCATGCTTTTTGGTTCCATCTCCTTGCTCCTTCATCCACTCCTTCCCTCTTCTTGTCTGACTTGTCCTTGCCGTGGCCAAGTTGTGCTCGCCGTCTCCATCTCCTGGCCGTCGTGGGACCATCGAGAGCGAAGGCACCGCTGCAAGTTGGGTAGCGTGGAGGGAGATGAAGAAAAGGAAAAAAAAATTGGGGCCCGTAAAGTAATAAATAAAAAATAATTAAATAAAAGAGGTAGTGAATACACACTGTTTGCTTGGAGTTATGCAGAGATTTTTTTTTTTTCCTTTTGGCATTTTGCTTCTCTGATATATTAGGAATTTTTTATTTGAATTAAATCTAAATTTGGAAATTATTTTTGTATTAAAAAAATATTTTCTGTAAATTTTTTAATCCGAATATATTTATTTCATTAAATAGTTTTAAATTATTGTATTATGTAAATTGGTATCTTTTTTTTATTTCACATTATCTAATAAATGTAGTACCCATTTTAATAATTTTATAAACTAAGTTTAATTATTCAATCACAATCTAAACAATTTTTACTTTTACCCAATTTAATTTTTTGAAAAACCAATTCCAATATAAATCACATTATCCAATCTAATCTTTACCTAATCTCATTTTTTATAGATCAAATTGAAAATAAGTTACTTTTTTATTCTAAACAGGCACTTAATCATGTTCCAAATGTCTTAATCATGAGCTGGAAGCTTATGTGATATGCACCCAATCTTTCATAAGCTCGAAGCTGTGATGGTAAACCCATGATCATATCGAAACACTTCAGCTGCTTCCCTATATATCTTTCCTATATTATTACGAGGAATCCCATGGTTACAAAGAACGTAATGGCTCACCCAGCAACACTTGATCATCACCAAAAAAAAAAAAACCATATTTTTCGGTAAAATAGATGCATGTTGAGGGGTCTTAAACCGATGCTAGAAGGGCTCAAATTCATTAATGCGATGATAACGCAAATACCTGGAAACTGATCGCCAATGTCAGCCTCTTCTGTTTTTCAAAATACAGAAGGGTTTTTTGGTCTTTTATGCTTAATTTTATAATTTTAATTTATTATCCAGTCCCTTCAAACAATTTTTTTAATTCAAGTACCCATTTTATTTTTAATAGTCAAGAAGTGTTTGATGTGTGTCTTTAGATGTACTTGAAAAGTTGTCCTCCCTTCAATCCTTATTATAAGGATTTTTAACATTTTCATAATGTAATATATTTTGTTTAAAATATTAATTTTTTTCATCTAATACTCTTAACTAACTATAAATCTTACTAATTAATTACTACCTTCGATCCTTAATATAAGAACTCATTTAATTTTTATTTTGATCTCAAATATAAGACTCTAATCTACTTTGTCTCTCATATTTATCTTTTTTTTTTTCTTAGATAGTTCTTGTAATAATGATAGTTCTAACCAATATACTTGATTAGCAAGAATATTTTTTTTTAAAAAATACTTATTTATTACAAATAACTAATTTAAATAGTTTTCTTAATCTATTTAAATTAGCTAACTGGTTTTTATATTAAAAATCAAAGCTAGTCGTTAAATTTCTCCGCTGATTTTTATTGAAAATATTACTCCCTCATCGTCTTAATTTAAGTGTAGAATATCTATCTAGGAGTTTTCGAAGTTCACGCAAAAACTTCGATCATTAACGATGGAACTTTTTGAATTCGTCCGTCAGGTTAGTAAAAGTCGGAAAAAGCATATATGGATCTCTCTCCAATATTGATGTCAAAACTGGGTAACCCCATTGGGCCAGCCGTTCAAGCCTTTTTAAATGAATGACGGGACTTGTATTTTAAGAGGCTCAAAAACATTAGGCTAAAAAAGGTTAGCCTTTTAGAATTCAGAAATAAAAAAGTCAACTCTCTTAAACCCGTCTATTTTATTTAATATCAAGATATTTATACAATTACATATTAGTTTTTTATGGATAAGTCTGAACTAAAAAATTATTTAGAAGAACTAATACTTAATCCGGATAATTGAAAAGAATTAGATGTTTTGAACTGGAGGAAGTATAATTAAAATTAATTTTCAATTCTTTTGAGGATACCAGTTGATATTCATAACATTTCAATCACTACAGTAGCTGCTGAATCTTCCTTTTACTATTGTTTCATATGTCTAAACAAAATATAAAAATTCTCTTATTCTAACAAATATTTAGGCTTTTATTTATACTCATAACTACTATATAGTTTAACTTTAGATAAAAGTGATGAAAACAAAAACCTTGATATTTTTATTACCGGATAAGAGCCCATCTCTAGTGAAGAAAAATCAAATACTGTTGATTTTAATGATGGTGATGAAGATGAAGATAATAATTATGTTGATGTTGTTAATCTTTAGCTACTTTGTTTTTGTCTATTTGCTTTCCCTGTTTTATTTGGTTTCGTTTTTTGAATTTGGATAACAATCATTAGTGTTTGATGTTTTTCTCTATACATCACTAGTTCATTTTACTAATATTATAATTTGAATAAAATTTTTTTTGATGTTTTATTATTTCTTATTTCAAAACAATTGAAAAGAGTTTAAATTTTAAAAAATAATATAAAAGGGCCGGCTTTTTTAAACCCTAAACCCATATATTCGAGAGCCAAGCTTTAATAATATGATAATTTTAAAATATGTGGGTTTTAAAGGACCGGTTTTATTGATGCTTTGGCCCTCCAAGGGCTAGCCTTTTTAAGGTTGGGCTATCCCTTATTGAAACCTCTATCCAATAGCATTCTCTCTAAACCCCAATATGACATTCAATATTTTGGTTGCCCTATCACTTAACCTGGGCGATAATTTGACCCAAAAAAAAGCCTGGACGATAAAGAAAAAGCGTTGACAAATTCTTTGAAAAAAAACAAAAAAGAAAAGAAACCAAAAGAAAGAAAAGAGGAGCTACTTTTTTTTTTTTGGTTATTTAATTGCCAACCTTGCAAAATAAAGACCCAAATGGGCGATCACCTTCCATTAACCAGTAAGACTGGAATTCTCTAATGTTAACTCCAGTCCTTAATATAATAACTAATTTGACATTCAATTTAATTCTAAATATAAAGCTCTAATTTATTTTGTTTTTAATATTTATTTATTTTATTCTCAAATCATTCTTATAGTAATTGTATATGTTAATAAATTAGTATCAGTGGGTATTTAAACACACATGATTAATAAAAGTATCTTAATGAAGACAATATTTCTATATTATAGAAAAATGGTGGATGTAAGAATCCAAGGCTAATGGAATCATGCCTTTCAAGTCACACGTTTTTTACCACATCATTTCAAACAAAGCTTTATCATAACATTCTTCTAGTTTGAAGTATTTACTACAAATAACTAACTTAATTAAATTTCTTAATCTCTCTAAATTAATCAGTTGGGTCTTATATCAACAATAAGAGGTAGTAGTTTATATACCCATTACCCCATCTTTCACGTTATTGCTAATTCAGAACTTTGAAATGTTAATTATTAAAAATTACTATAAGAAGCCTGTAAGGAGCATATAAACAATATAATACATGCAAAGCCATGATAAGCTTTCGTGATTTCTACATTGCTATGGGTGTGATAGTGGTATTTTTATTATGCTTTGCTATAACTTGCTTCCAAATTAATAGCCGCAGCCGATATGACAGAACAAGAGAAACATGCTTTGCTTCAGACCAAATGGTGGAATTTTAGCAATATTGCTCACAACTTTTCAGAGCCTTGTGACTAGAAAGGCATATATTGTGATGACTTTGGAAGCGTTATTGAGATGAATCAACCCAGGATCATTGCACAGCACCCTCGGCTAGCAGATCTCAACCCGTGCGTTTACCAACCCACAATATCTGATACTCAAGGGAAGGGTCTAAGAGGTAACATTCCAAATGAGATAGGAACTCTTCATTATCTCAGGCATCTGAACTTGTCTCATAATAATCTTATAGGTGAGTTATGTACCTTTCAAATTCACTCACTTTGAAAATGAATTTATCTCCATAACTTAATAGAATGTGTTATCCACAGATACCCAAGTAAGATATTTCTCACCTTATAGTTGTTCTATAGCTTTCTTCAGTAACTTGTTCATAGTTACTTGGCAAAATGAATAAATATTGAAAACAAAGTGAACTTGAATCTTCTATTTAAAACCAAATTGAATTTTTAACTCTCCCCTAAGGACTGAAGGTAATATTTAATTGTGCCCATCTCACACATTATGTTTATGTCCACTGCCTGTTGGATGTTCCTCAAAGACTTTTGACTCTAATGTGTGCCCACCTCACACGTCTTTAACTCATTTTTAGAAGTTTCATAGGACCACTATATATATGTTTTGGATTGTGTTCTAATAAAGAAACAAACTTAAATTTAATTTTTGTTATAAAAAAATTAGAACATTTATGCATTGCTCCCTTTTGTTCTACAAAATTAGAAAAGAGGTGGAAAATATTATATTTTCTTTAATGATAATCAAGGTAATAAAGTAAATTACTCTTTCACTTTCCACTTTAATATTATATATATTTATTGCAAAACAATGACTATAACATATATTTTTGAATTTTTTTTTGTTTTCAATACTTATTTCAAAAAAATACTACACACTTGTTCAAAGAAAGAAGCCTTTGTTTTCCTTACTTTATTTTTTTTATAATAATAGTCAAAGTTATTTAACATGCTTCTTTATATATCACTTAAAAGTTGGTAATTTGTTTTTATAAAAATCAATTTATGCTCCTACAAAGACTTGACCTCCCCTCTGGGGGCTCATTAGGTGGTCACCTAGCATTATTTTCACTATAAAAACTCCAAAGACTGAAGACTTTAATATTGGTGAAGACTATTAACAACTTTGCCCGTCTCATACAGTACCACTGTGTCCATTATTTGCCATGGGACCTACTTTGATGCGTAAACAATTCTTCAAATCCATGATGATATAGTTAACCCTTTGTGATTTCAATATGCCTCCATCTATATAATGACTCTATGGCTGCACTCATTTAGTGATTACTCTATCTAAGCAAAGCAATTAAAGATGGCAACAATAAGAGTGCTATTTTTAGTATGCTTTGCCACAACTTGCTTTAAGATTAACGGTGCTGCTTCTGCCATGATAAAAGAGGAGAAGCATGCTCTGCTTCAGAGCAAATGTGGGGTTTTAGA
The DNA here is from genome assembly GCF_004799145.2 of Neltuma alba. Classification (NCBI taxonomy): domain Eukaryota; kingdom Viridiplantae; phylum Streptophyta; class Magnoliopsida; order Fabales; family Fabaceae; genus Neltuma; species Neltuma alba. The sequence goes on from NW_021635275.1 coordinate 564,574, forward strand.
AATAGGATTAACCACTTCTCTAACCCTTGCAATGACGAAGGCATATGTTGCAATGATTTTGGAAGGGTCATTAGGATGAATCGGCCAAGGATAACTCCACAACACCCTCGGCTTGCAGATCTCAACCTCACGGTGTTTTCTAACTTGGAAGATTTGGCGCTTGAAGGAATGGGTTTGATAGGCAACATTCCAACTCAGATAGGAGCTCTTCATAGTCTCATCTCTCTAGACTTATCTAATAACAATCTTATTGGTAAGTTTTGTAACTTCCATCTCTTACACACCTTACATACTCTCTCCGTTCATTTTTTCAATTAATGTTATGTCATAAAACTATCATTATAAAATTAAATAGACAAATTTAACTGTTAAAATTTGACATGTACACATAGTTGATTGTTGCATATAGAAAAAATAGGAAAAAATTAATTTATGAAATATTACAATAATGTTTTTATAAAATAGTAAATCTAAACCATTCATTTTATTATTTATAAAAGAAGAAATGAGATTTGAGAAGAAAATGAGAGCATTTGGATTCCAATTTTTATTTGGTAAAAAATAATCTAGAACACATGCAACTCAAATGGCTGGTTTTAACAGATGCCATTCCAACACTGATATGAGCACTTCAAAGTCTCACATTTTTGGATTTGTCTGGTAACAACACTACAAAAAAATGGCTTATTATCGATGGAATTAGTGATGGAAAATTATGCCGCCACTAATTTTTGATGAACTATTGATGAAAATTCCGTCGCTAAATTAACGACAGAATTTATGTCCATCACCAAATTCAGTAGCTAATCTATCAAAAAATTTGTTAGTAAATATTTAGCGACAAAATTAGTGACGGAATTTTTTCCATTGCAAAAACCTTATAAGTGTCCTACCTTCCACTGTTGTTAACCTTATTTAGAATTGCTAGATTTAAGTAGAAACAAAATAGTTGGAGTCATTCTTTTAATTTTAGGGTTTTATGACAAATCTCCACAACTTAGGGCTTGTTTGGTTTCTTGTCTTGAGAAATTTTTTTTTTTAAAAAATAGAAAAACAAAAAAACTTGTTTGGCAATATGTTTTAGTTGATTGTTTTAAAAAACAAAAAAACAATAATATGTTTTTAAAAACTGAAAAACCAAAACAACTTTTACGTGTTTTCTTGTTTTTGTTTTTGTGTTTTTTATTTTTTTGTTTTGAAAAATTAGAGAAATCTTCTTCTCTTCTTTTCTACTACCTACTACTTATCACTACCGATGATAACTACCACTTGTCAAAGTGTAATTTTTTATATTTTTTTCAAATGTGATTTTTTAAAAGATTATTTTCCAAACAAATTTTTTGTTTTCTATTTCCAAAACTTGTTCTTAAAAACAATTTTATAAAATTATTTTGAGAATAAGAAAACAAAAAACAAAAACAAACAAGCCCTTAATATTTATACTCAAATTTATTTAATGGAAGTGATGCCCCTTCTTTAATTTTTGCTTTGAGAGATTTACAACACTTTGATGTTTCTCAAAATCAATTAAGTGGTAGCATGCCAGAAAAATATAGAATAGTCTTGTAATAGTTGTACTTAATTACTTTCCACCTATGCAGATCTTATTTGTTTGGAACTATTCAATATGAATATAGCCATTCCTTTAGCATTGTGCCTTATGACAAATATCAAAGGCTTATATTTGTGCACAAATTTATTCACTACATTACAAAAACTAGTACTATATTTGAATTTTAGTGGAATGGTGACAGGTATCATTTCAACTCAAATAGGAGCTCTTCAAAATCTCATTTCTTTGGATTTATCTTGTAATAGCCTTGTGGGTGTGCTACCTTCCACCGTTGCCAAACTTATCTAGCATTGCTAGATTTGGGTGGAAACAAAATAGCCAGAGTCATTCTCTAAACTTTGGATTTTATGGCAAATCTCCACGACTTATATATGTGCTCAAATTTATTCACTGCAGGTAATATCCCTTCTTCAATCTTCAATTTGAGAGTTTTACAACACTTTGTTGCTTCTCAAAATCAATTAAATGGTAGCATGCCAGAAAAATTAGAAAATTTCAATTACCGCTCTCATATAGACGTCTCCCATAATAATCTGAGTGGAAACATATAATACATTTTGAATGATTACTTTCATTTTGATGGTAACTTTAGTCACAACAAATTCACTGGAATATTACCATCTAGTATGTGCAGTGCTCCATCATGGTGTAGTATTGATTTAAGCTATAATAGTATCTCTGGTAGCATACCTAGAGAACTTGGTGGGTTACAGTACATCAACTTGTCATACAATCTTCTCAGTGGCTATGTTCCAAGTGAAGTTTATAGCTCTTTTCATCATGACATTTTAAATGGCAAAAAAGAATTACTTGGTCTAGAGAAGATACATAAAGGCTCAAAGTCTTTACTGAGAATCATTATTCCTTTGACAATTTTTCTTGTCATCATATTTGTTGTGGGTTTCATCTTATTTAAATCATTTAAAAAAAACAAGAAATCCATAAGTGAGACAAGAGAAGCAAAAAATGAGGATTTGTTTTCCATATGGAATTATGATAGAAAAATTGCATATGAAGACATCATTGATGCAACGGAGGATTTTGACATCAAATATTGTATTCAAACTGGTGCCTATGGAAGTGTTTATAGAGCACAACTTCCAAGTGGCAAAATTGTAGCATTGAAAAAACTTCATAGAAGAGAATATGGAAACACATCTTTTGCCAGGAGTTTTCACAATGAAGTGAAAATGTTGAGTGAAATTCACCATCGCAATATTATAAAGCTTCAAGGTTTTTGTTTGCATAATCAATGCATGTTTCTCATCTATGAATACATGGAAAGCGGAAGCCTTTTTTATGTGTTGAATAATGATGACGAAGCTAAAGAGTTGAATTAGAGTAAGAGAGTGAATGCTATCAGAGGAATAACAAATGCTTTGACGTATATGCATCATGATTGTGCTCCTCCAATTATCCACCAAGACATAACAAGCAATAATATATTGTTGAACTCAAACATGAAGGCTTTTCTATCTCACTTTGGCACAGCTAGAATCATTGATCCAGATACATCTAATCAAGCTCTTTTAGTTGGTACTTATGGTTATGTTGCTTCAAGTGAGCTTTTCTGATTCTCTACTACGCTCCTTCTGTGTTGTATTTTATTTTTATAGTATATTACTTATCTTGGGATTAATACATAATTTATGTAATTTTTGGCCTATTGCAGAGCTTGTATACACCTTAGTTGTTACTGAAAAATACAATGTTTATAGTTTCAGGGTGGTGACATTAGAAACAATTATGGGAAGACATCCTAGAGATTTGATATTATCTTTGTCAAGAATCTGTATAGGAAGCATTTTGCTAAAGGATAGTTTAGACTCATGTCTCCGTTTGCCATCACGAAAAGATGCAAAAGACGTGATTTTTCTGGTCACAATAGCATTAGCATGCTTGAACCCATCTCCTAAATCTCGACCATCAATGCAACAAGTGTTTCAAAGGCTTTATCTACAAACCTTCCGTTAGTCTTTCCTTTCAACAATATCTCAATCCAACATTTAGTGAATGAAGATATGCCAAGAATGCAGTAAAAAGCTTGGACATTTGGCTTATTGTTTGCTTTATACATGAGATGAAACCTTTAAAGACTTGCTTCAAAGTCTAGATTTGAAGTTTGCCATATGTTTAATTTCTTGCCGCTGATATTTGTCTTATTTTGTTTAAATACTAAGATATGAAAATTGAATTACAAGAAATGTATACACAAAAGCAACCTCACCAAACCTACCTCTACGCAGAATGTTTTTGTTACTAAACTTGTCTATTGGAACTTGAAACTTTTCAAGCTGACCAAAGTGAGTTTCAAGGGCCTCCTCAGATCAGCTTCCAATATAAGGGGAAAATGTTAGTAAATCATATATGGCTATCATATGAATCATCAATCATTATATATAACATCTTTTCCATAATTCAACTTATTAATAGGAACATCAAAGAAAAAATCTTCTTGTCTCCTCTTCCATTAATAAACATTTAGAGCAATAACAGCTCCAGTAGCACTACTTCCTATAACTGTACTATCAAGTAGAACAGAGTGATTGGCAGAATTTTGATATGTTCCCGCTCATTAATGGCTATGAGCTTACACTTCATCATTATATATATATATATATAGATAACTTAATTTCTACATTTGCATAAGGTCATGGAAATTTAGTAGAAATACTTACAGGACTTGCAATGAATTTGAAACATCCTTCTTTTAACCCCTCAGAGTACGTGTTTGGAAGTGTTATGGTTGAAGCAATTTATGAAACAAGCCCATAGATTGAAAATTGCATTAGGTTCTCAGGTTACTGTTCATGGATTAAATTTCAAATTTTTGGTCCAACTTTAAAAAATCATGACTAAATCTAGAAAAATCAAAATGGAATGATTCTAATTTTCACATAAATCCCTTTCAATTCTCTACAAGCAAAAAATAACAATATGAACTTAAACCTTGCCAATTCATACAATTTATTTATTAAATATTACTGTTTATTTGGTCAAAATAGTATTTTCCAGAAATCCTGCCTCAACTTTGAATAACCATAACTCTTAGCATACACATCCATTTCACATGATCTACCATTTGTTTTAAAGCTCAGGATATGCTCTAAATACTCACCAAATTTCATGGCAAAATTCGTTCATTTGCTCTGTCTCATCATTGGCACCAATTCGTGGCTCATTTAGAGACTCTCTAACTCCCTAACTTAATTCAACATTTTTAAATAAATTCATTCCTTATGATTTGCCATGCTATTTTTGCATACAACATTACCACTCATCTTCTCACTTCATATTACATGCCATAAGCATTTATAAATATCTTACAGGATACATAGCATAATGGAACATCAATTAACATTATGGATTACATATCATGACATGTTATGATAACATGGTAACTCTTTCTTCCTTCCATCAATTTTGCCTCCTTACTTCTTGAATTCTTCTTTATGCTCTTTATACCTATTAGGGGTTGTTAAGGGAGGGTGAGATTTGAAAGAATCTTAACAACAAACATTACCCATAAGCATGCAAGACATAATGCACATGCATGACATGTTATAATATTAACATATGAATGCCATGGAAAGTAAGCTAAAACATTTTATGCTTTCATAACATATTACCAAGGAAAAACATAACATAAACTTGCAAACATAATTTTGCAAACATTTCATCATAATTGGTAATATAAACTTGCAAACATAATTTTGCAAACATTTCATCATAGTTTAGTCACATTATGGCAACACAACCATATCATGTAAGCATATATATCAAGCACACATTATAGGTAAGTTCACTACTTTGTAACATGGCTTTCCTCTTGCTTTTCCTTTAGCTCCCTTATTCTTTCAAGCGCATGATCCTTCGGTTGGTGTTCCCAAACATCCTCTTGGATGTCTCAAGGTCCTAAACCAATCAATACATTACACAAAACATTCATTAGAACCAAGACACCAACCTACTCTTACTTGGTTCTTTCTTAGACATACTTTAAACTTAACTTTTGAGTTTCAATTCCAGTCTTTCTACAATCATTTCCACATGCTATTCTCACATAATTTTGTATGTATAATCTATTTCCAAGCTCAAAACAATCAAAATCCAACTCCTTCCCCCTTAAACAGATTTGGCCGAACACTATGGGTTAGGAATCCAAAATTTTCATTTTCAATTCTAATGCTTCCAAACATGTTTTCTCCATCTATCCGTACACAAAATCATCATTTAAACTCATTGGAAACATCAAAATTATTAGAATCCAATCCTAATAGCCAGAATCAGTTAGAACTGAAATATTACACAAGTTAAAGGGAAGTTGGATTTCTTATAAAAACAACTCAAAACCACGTGATTCTTGTTGTTTTCAAACCCTTAAACAATTCCCTAATGTCAATATCATCATATCCTAACCCAATCAAATTTGTGCAGCACCTTGGCCTAGGTTTTTAACCATTCAAAATGCAACCAAACCAACATCCAATCTCAAAAATAGTAAGGGGGTTAAAAACTACATCAAAATCAATAAACATAACTTTCTTTGAACTTTGGATTGGCTTGGGATTACATGATCTTCCTCTCCTCCTTCTTTTTCCTTGCTGTTCAGTCTCTCCCTCTTGTCTCTACATTTGGTCGAACCTTGCAAGTGAATGGGAGGGTAGTTATTTATAACCATGTTGCACAAATCTTGGCCATTGATTTCAATTTTGGGTGGCTTAATCTTGGCCCTTCATTTCTTTTCTTTCTTGCCAAGAAATTTGCCACATGTGCTGCCCTTCCTCTCTCCTCTTAGTCAGAATTTTTCTGCCCAAAATATCTTCAAAATTTCGGACCAAGTGGAAGGGAAACAATCAGCCACATATGCAAGCTTATTTCACAAGCTTACTTGAGATATTTTACAAAGTCATGATTAAACCTTATCCAACCAACTTGAACATGTGCATGGGCTGAGAGAGCACGAAATTATCTGATTCTTTGGGCTAACTAAGTGCCCCAAATCTGGTTAGGAAGCAATGGGATTAATCTAGTTCAATCTCAACCACAATCCTTTACTTGATTTTCTCCTTTTAGACCTTTATTAGGAAAAATAGCTTGGGACCTCTAAATATTTTATTTCTTTCCATGAAAAATCCACATTTAATATAAAAGTATGATCTGAAAATTTTGGAGATTTTTCATAACCTCTAACTATTTATTTCACATTTTCTCTGAAATCAGGCTTTTGCCGATAGAATTTCAGAAGTAAATTCCTCATAAATTATTTCCTTCATTTCCAATGCTTAGAAACAATTTTAGAAATTCAAATATATTCCCAAGGAATTTATTCATATTTTTTCTTGAATTATTGAGGCCCTTATATAATTAAAATAATTATATTTCCTCAATTTTCACTATTTTTTCCAAAAGTAATTATTTCGGGGAAAATTTCAACATAATTTATTTTGGACTATTTTCACTCCGAAAAGATCATATGGGCCTCAAAAACCTCTTATTTGGCCTCTTTCCATCTTTGGAGAATTTTGAGAATTTTGGGCATAATTTTCATTTTTGTCTTTACTAGCCCCAAAACTTTACAAAATTATGATTTTATTCCTGGGTTGGCTTAGCCTCATAACTCATCTCATTGGGGCCTCCAATATAACTATTGGTTTACATTCATTTTTATTTCTCATTCTTGGGCCTTAAGACTCCACTAGAATCTTTAACTTTCTCTTTTCTCAGTCCCAGAAAACTTTTACTTTGCAATTTAGTTCTTGAGAATCCCCCTGTCCCTCCAAGGAACCTTTTCAACCTCTGCCAAAAAATGGTCTAGTAGCCTGTCCTTTTTAGGCTAGTTCTGGTACTTGTAGGCCAAAAATTCGGGATGTGATAGAACTAAAAGTAGTCAAGGTCATGGAATGACTCCTATCAAGCTGTTATTGTGGAGACGCCAATTTCAGAAAGCGTGGAGGATTAGTTTGCGAATAATAGCATGCTAATGTAGAGAGATATGAAAGTAATGGACAAACACTTTAATAAACTATAGAATGTGTCACTCCAATTCAGGTAACATATGACTTGTTCCTGGGAAAGTAAATTTACTAAAGCAAGAAAATCCACTATTGAATTGAAAGTTCTTATCATAAATATTCCCCAAATTTTAAATTTCGTTACGCTATGCAACATTAATAACTTATATTGTTTCTTTATACAAAAGCAACTAATGAAATTTTGGGATGCAATAGAAAGCGGTTAGAAGACGATCAATTTATTCATTGTAGAGGATAACAGATAATAGAGCTTGCAACCCAACCATTAATTTATCTTAAAATTAATGTTCATTTGATGGCAAGCTCACTCATTCATACTTCCCAGAATATATCAAACAACGAAACAAAAATCCCCCTTTATAATTTACTGTGATAAGATAAATTCATATTGTTGAAAAAGATCAAGAAGACTACATGTGTTTTTCCTTGCTCTTGTTGCTCGCCCTCAACTAGGCATGCTGGAAGCCTTAATAGCTATTTGAATGATAACGATCCGATATTAAGAAGGAAAAGCAAAATGTCGTATAGTACTTTTTGAAGCTTGCTCAATGTTTCCAAGATGCTACCAGATATATGGTTTATGTGCACATCCAAGCTCACAAATTTTTCAAATAGCCAAATTCAGCTGGGATTTTTCCAATTATATTGTCACTAAAAAATTCCTTGACATAGAAAAGAACAAAAATTTGGATCTGAGCAAAAAGAAAAGTCCCAACAAGTAGCATAGAATATGAGCCCAAATTTGGTAAGGTCCTGTTGACCCCAAATTTGGTAAGGTCCTGTTGATCATAATGGTTGATAAAGTGAAGTTCATTATATCTTGTGTCTTAGTCCATCCAAGGACCACCCCTCTAATCTTAAGATATTGGCTAATCTCCAATATATGAGAGTGAATTCTAAAGGTCTATCTTTATTTTATAAAGTTTCTTTCCTGTGTAAATAGTAATAATCAAAATATGTGCATCTTTTTTCAACCAAACTATCGAGATGAAGGATAGGATGCTTAACTTATTCCCTCAACCAATCACCTTCCAGTACAGTTCCAAGTCATTCAAATGGTAAGTAACATTGGGAAAACTGGCCGGCCTGGCCTTGCAAGACAGGCTCATCACAGGCTCAGGTCTCAACGAGTTAGCCTGTTTAAGCCCAAGTCCTAAAAGTGACCAATTTTTTCAAGCTTGGCCCGTGAGATAACAAGCTCGAGTTGGCCCATAGGCTTTTGACCCGTTTAACTAAAATGTATTTTTAAATTTTTTAATATATTTTATCAAAATAATAAAAATGAAACGATAAAATTACTAATAAAAGGTATAAATATCAATAAAATTAAGTCACAAACATAAACATTATCATGTCTAAACATCTATCACAATGTAATAGAGTTTATTGAATAAATAAACTAAATGGAAGGCAGAAGTAAACAACTAAATAAGCACTAAGTTTAGTAAATAATTACAATATGGATGATCTGGTTTAATTATAAATAATTAACAGAAAAGTTTAACTGACAAACATAGTATACATAAAGAATAATCATTCACTCTACCGGCAAAAAAGAAAAGAGCCCATCATTCCTTGTTCTAAATTCATTTTTAATCATAAAAATAATATAGATCTTTACTTTAATTCAAAATTTTCTTAATTAATCCTATTTCAAGCATAAAAAATATGAGAGAATGACAAATAAAGACTGTAAAAATTACATATACTATATTTTAATAGGTTTTGACAGCTTATAAATAGCAACACACTTTTATGAATATACTTGGTTTTAAATTTTGTAATTTTTACCCTTTTTTTGGTTATTTTTCTAACAACTATAGTGATTCTTTTCTTCTTTTTTTTCTTTTTGGTGAATGCTGTCTATGTGAGCTGTTGGAGTGAGTAAAACTAATAGTGCATTATGCGTAAAATGTTAGGGTTTTCTTTTTTAAATTAAGAAAAAAATAGAAATTTAAAAAAAAAGGTTGGTAGGCTTAAAAGGGCTGGCCCGTGACCCTACAAGTCTAGCCAATTTATTTTTTGGCCTTAGAAGGCTAGCCTTTTTAAGCCCAACTTCCCTTTCATAACTCCAAAATACAAGCCCGCCTCTCGACTTAAACGAGCTTAAACAGGCCGTCCCGACAGGCGCAACCGGTTTTCCGGACTTTAATGGTAAGGTTGCACTTATTATTATTCTTAATGACTGCACACTCAAAGCTAAATTTTCATCATCTTTTTCTGTGGCAACTGTAAATCATACATAAAGAAGCAAGTAACATGGGATGGCATTTATTCAGAACATAAAGCTAAAACTTAAAAGAAAAGGAGACAAAAAAATAGGGAGAGCTAATCTGGGAGCCAAGTTATTGGGCTTTTGGTGGCACAAATGCTCGCCCACCACTTTTATCTGAAAGGCTTGTACTAGGAATCAATTTTATGACCAATATTATGATAACTGTTGCGGTGAGATTTACATTATAAAAATTTCTTTTTAACGGTTTAGATTTAAATTTGTTAACTGATAGTTTTTAAGTAAGAAAATGATTCTTACAAACTGATAGAAGATAATTTTTATTTTAGACTTTACACACATTAAAATATTAAATTGTCAAAAAAATGTTAGATTAAATATGAACTGTTTAATTTTTTATTTGATCATTTTAGATTTTGAAACCAAACCCTCCTAACATGAGATCATTGCATTTGCCTAACACTTCCTCTAGTTGTATTTATAAGTTTCAAATTTAGGCAGGAGTGTGATTCATTTTATAAGCTTCAATTTAAGTTTTGCCTTAATATTTGAATTTTTTTAATGTTACCCTTAATTGTTTTTTTATTTCATATTTCCCCACATATTCTCTTTCATTTTTTCTCATTTATTATAAAGGCATATTTAAAAACAAAAGTATATTTTTAATTAATATATTATTTTTAAGTAATTTTAACTAATTATTTATTGTCCGTAAATTAGTTATTTAAAAGGGAAAATTTCGATTAAGGACCACAAATGGAAATTAATTTCAAACAGTCCAAAAAAATTCTAAGATATTACTGTAGGACCAAAGGACCAAACTGAAATTAAAATTAGGAGTAAGATTACAATAATACCCCTCATTTTATTTTTTAAAAAATAAATATTAATGGTCGCCGGAGTTCCGGCCCAGAGGTTGAAGGTCTAGCCACTGGTGCTCAGGTGGCTATCGCTGGAGGTTGGAATTCCGGTGGTTGCTATTGTAGCTTTGGTGGCCTGAAGTTTTTTTTGTTTAAAAAAAAATAAGGTGACCAAAGGAAGATTTGAACCCATGACCTTTTGGCACACCAAAAGTGATTTGACCACCAAGCCAAGCAAACCATTTAATCGTTTGATGCAAATAAAAATATATATAACAAAACAAACACAAGTATCCAAGTGTAAGTGAACAAGTAAAATTCGACAATTTATAAGTGAAATTGAGCAATTTACAACAAAAATTTAATAATTTGCAAATAAGATAATGGGATTCACAACCCCAAATGCAAATGTTTAAGTAGGAATTCACTTGCTCATTTACACTTAAACACTTGTATTTGGTGTTGTGAATTCTACTATGTTATTTAAAAATTGCCAAAATTTTGTTGTAAATTGTCGAATTTCACTTGTTCACTTATACTTGGACACTTGTGTTTGCTTTGTTATATATATTTTTATTTGCATCACATGACTAAATGGTTTTGCTTGGCTTGATGGTCTGATAACTTTTGATGTGTCAAGGGGTCATGGGTTCAAACCTTCTCTTGGCCTATTTTTTATTTAAAAAAAAAACTTCAGGCTATCGGAGCTACAGTAGCGACCATTGGAGTTCCAACCTTTGACGGCGGCTACCTGAGCACTGGTGGCCAGACCTTTAACCTCTAGTGGTCGGAACTCCGACGACCATTAATATTTATTTTTAAAAAAATAAAAATGATCTTACTTCTAATTTTAATTTCAGTTTGGTCCTTTGGTCCTGCAATGATATTTTAGAATTTTTTGGGAGCTATTTGAAATTAATTCCTGTCTGTGGTCCTTAATAGAAATTTTTCCTATTTAAAACTTATAATAAGGAGCAAAGTGAGTAATTCTCTAGTATGTATTTTGGTTTTGCCATGGATTCTCTAACATGTACTCCTTTAGGCCTATTTATAAGGTAAAGAGAAAAGGTTTTTTTTAATTCTATTTATAACTCACCTAATTAAATTTTTAATATGAATATATTATTTTGTCCTTCTTTTATTATAGTATAGATATTTATTTATTTTAAAAGGTGTATATACTGAATAGTGGTACACTTGAAAAATTGTTATATTTTTAAAAAGAGTTAATATAGTTTAAGGTTTTTCTTGATTTATTACTGTCATCGATATTTGTTTCATATGGCTTTATTAACAAGTGTGTGTAAACTGAAAAACCTAGTTAAAATTAATTAAAGTTTTTAAAATTTCGAAATCGGCTGAGATGATTTTGTCCAAAAAATAAAAATAAAAATAAAAACATCATTGAAGTTGGCAATATCCACCGCACACGTTATGATTATTATGTCTACATGAAATATATTCAAAGTTTCTTATAAATAGAATACGAGTAACATCATTCTTAATGTTGTTTTCATTTGGCTTTATTAACAAGGAAGGAAAGGAAGTCGGCAATGGCCATTGCTAAGGGTGGAAACAGGCCTGGCTCCAGCCTTAACAAGCTCGGCCTGTGTCGAAGTTTATTGGTCTGAGCCTGGCCTGTGGCTTATGACAGGCTTTTTGTTGAGCCTAAACCTGGCCTGTAACCATGTTTGGCCTGACCTGAAACCTGTTAAAAAGCCTGTGTTTTTAACAAATTTTAAATATACATAAATCAATCTAAGATTACAATAGCTCAATACAAATTATTTAAAATTCAAAAATAAAATATGAAATAATCAAATCAACACAATTTTTTCTTGTTACAAATACAATAAATCTTCAAATTACAAAGCATTGAATCATCAACACAATCTCTTCTTCCTGTTTGAAGACCTTCAACAAAAGAAATCAAATGTATATTAGACTTTCTTTCTTAAAATTGATCCAAAACTCTAACAGTTGCATAACAATAAAAAGAATCAAACTATACAAATTGAGTGAAATTAATCACAAAACCAATCCTGTTTGTCAAATCAAATGACTTCTGATAATCGAAACCATATATCACGCACCTACCTATTCATATGTGCGCCCATATAATCATCACAAGAAAACAATAATTCACAAAACAAACACTAATAATAAAATAACTAATCTCCTTTGTCTTTGGACCAGGTACTTTTAATTTTATTCCTCAGGGTCTTCAATCCTTTTCATCCCTTGCAAGCACAGCTCTTCTGTAATTTTCAGGTTATTAAATATACATTCATTGATATTTCTCTAAAGTAATGATTAAAAAAAGGGGGAAGGGTGGTCATATATATAGGCTCACGACTCTATATATATATATATATATATATATATGAACTAATGCTTCAAAATACCTGAACGGAGATCAAAGATGGAGCAGCAAGTTGAAGGGCGAAGGATGCAACTGCGAAGTGCGAAGCGAATGAAGGGCGAAGTGCAACTTGACTGTGATGGGTGAAGGTTGCAATTGAATGAAGGTTGAAGGTCGAAGGCTTTGCCTCTACGAGACTGCTACTGCTGAACTATTGAGCGATTGAAGCGAAGAAGAAGAAGCGAACACGAAGATGGGATGGGAAGTGTTAAGCGGTGCCTATGTTAAAATTGAGGGGCTCACATGAGTTACATCAGATTTACCATTATAACTTTAAAAAAATAATAACAGGCTCAGGCTGCTTAACAGGCCTAACATGCTTATTAGAAAGTCTAGGCTTGACTTGATAAGATAAACAGGTTTTTAAAGAGACCTAAGCCTATTTCTATGTGGAAATAGGCCAGGCCAAGTCACAGGCCCTGACAGGCAGCCTGGTCTATTTCCACCTCTAGCCATCGCACACGTCATGATTGTTATGTCCACTTGAGCTGTGCATGCTCCAGTGACTTTCACATTAACGATGACTCATTAAATACGTCTTTAATAAAATGTAGAAAAAGGCGAGTAAATTTTTCTGACAGGGGAACGCAGCTTGGTGAAAAAAAACAAAAAAATAGAGGAGCGCACCCAAGAGGGAAGACTTTTTGGTACATTGACTTGGTGATTGAGAATTGGTGATTGAGAATGACCATTGAATTCCAATAGGAGGGGCTGCTCCAACAACGCGTTTTATTTATCATTTTTCCCCTGTTTTTATTTTTTCATAGCACTCATAGTTAATTTATCACTTAACACATGTCTTTAGAATCGTTTAAGATGCTGGGCGGAATCAGCACATTGTCAAGTTACATTAGACCAGAGATGGGCCAAGAGCCAAATGAGGAATAATCTTTTAATAAGTGCAGTTTTAAAAATTTGAATGTGTTTTTTAGATGAGTGAGACTACTACTATCTCAATTAACAGCCTGTTAGTAAAGTCATATAAGGTACAAATTTGTTCCGTAAGTTTTCACTTACAAGCACTAGGCACCAGGAAGTTTCTTTTGTTTTTTTTGTTTTATATAAATTTGCCTTGAAAGCGTAAAATCATAGCAATTTTTTCCCTACTGTTAAAAAACTAACGTTGCTTGGTTAAATAGTAATATGAACAGTTAATATTTTTAACAGTAAGAGACAAATTTGCTACATTTTTAAATTTTCAGGACAAATTTACAATAAAAAAAGCTTTTAGATGTTTAGCACTCTTGAGTTAAAACTTTCAAGATAAATTTGCACATTAACTCTTTAAAAATTTATATTTCTTTTGAACATAAAAATTAAATAATTAATTTGTAAAATTTTATCAAAAAATAGTTATTTATAAAAGAATATCTGTTGCTTTTTATAAAGTAATTATTTTAAGCATTTGTCTTGAGAAGGACTTTTAAGATTTTACATTTAAAATCAAAACAAACTTTTTTATTAGCTCTTATATTTAAAATTAGATGAGCATTATTTTTAATAAAAATTAAATTATCTTCCTATATAAAGACTGAACCTCTTCACTATCATGTGCACCACTCAAACAATAAGCACTGTGATATTAATATTACGCCCTGCCGCTCCTTTCTTCCCCATTATTGCCACTACCATTATAGCTGAGGAGAAACAGAAAGATGCTCTGCGTTAGGGCAACTGGCGGAATGTCTCCAACCTTTCTGGCATTATATGGAATCTGTACGTAGAAGCGTCAAATAAAAACTCAATAATAATTCAATAAACTTGCATTGTACATAACTGATTAAGAAAAACGTCATACTCAAATGGCATGGAGATTGCCAAATTGCGATACATTTGACACTTTAGGCACCTATACATAATATGCACGCGCGCCCACGTGTGTAATATGATTATGAAGGATTTAGGAGGAGGAGGTGGTGGCGCCACCAATAACAACAACAAAAACAATCTTTAATTTTTTCTAGCATTAGGGGAGATTTTTGGTGAAAACCAAAACTGCATTAAGAATAAGAAAATACAGGAAATTAAAAAAAAAAAAGGCACAACAGGAGGACGCGAAGAGTAGACTAATGTCCTGTTTGGTTAAGTGCTTATAAGGAAATTTATATAAGGTGAAACGAAACCCTCCTTACATACTTATCTTGTATTTTATAAATCTTAATTTAAAAACTGTTTTTTAATGAACCATCACCATTCCAAGCAAACAGTAAAAGATTAATATAATTTGGTGGCTGAGTTACTAGGCTTTTAATGGCCCATTCTTTTTATAAGACTTTATTAACAGCATGGTATAAAGAGGAAAAAAACAAAAAATAGAAGGGAAGACTGCTCCTTGTAGTATTAATTAAACTTAGTAAGCTTAATTAAGGTCATTGGAGTTTATCTTTTAGGACTTGGATCCTTGTAGTTTAAACTCATGCTGCTAATAATTAACTGTGCTGATATGGCTTAATAGCGTTAAAAATAATTATGTGGCAAATGGTTTCAATTAAAAAAATTGCCTAAAATTACTTGAAGATTTTAAAATTCTAAAATTATCTAAAATAATTTTAGTCAAAAAATAAATAAATAAAAATATCAACCAAATCAAGTCTTCTCATCACACACGTTATAATTATGTCCATTTACCTTGAGGAGGTGTACGCGTACTCCAGCGATTTTGACGTCAACGGTGCCTTATATACAAAAGGGGGTCTTTAAAATCTAGGGAAAAAGTGTTAAATTATGTAATTTTTGCTACCAAAATAAAAAGCACCAAAATAGATTTTTTTATTAAAAAAAGCAGAAAAATAGATAATACCACCTCTGATCCTAAATATAAGATCCCTTTTATAGTGTAAATTACACTACAAAAGAAGTCTTATATTTAGGACCAGAGGAATATAAGAGTTAGTTAACTAATTTGAGGAAATTAAAAAAATAAATTAAGTTAATTATTTGTAATAAATAAATATTGTCTTTCCTAAAATATTCATGCTAATCAAGGGTATTAGCTAGAAATAACATTATTAAAAAGGCTATCTTGGAAAAAGTTGTATTAATATGAGAGACAAAGTGGATTATAGTCTTATATTTAGGACCAAAATAAAAGTCAAATGAGGCCTTCTATCAAGGACCGGAGGTAGTATATTGAAAAGCCATGTTAATGAGCTGACTACATTGATTAATAACGCGTTTTAGTGAAAATCAATATCATATATGAGGTAATAACGTGAAAAGAGTTTTATATAAACTTGCGTCTTACTTTTTAAAAGTGTTTTTAAAGTAAACTAAACACTCCTTCCAAAAAAAAAGACAAGAAGTACAAACACGTTTATTTCTTTCTTCTACTATTTTTTATTATAGGAAGTAAACGCACTTAGCTTTCCTTATTAGAATAACAAACTTCCTAAATCGGCTTCGATGCTAATTTTGGTTATCATTTTGAATCTTTCATTAACTAATGATGAATACTTGTATTAATTGTCATTCTATAATTTTAACAACAGTAATTACAATTTGTATGTTTTTTCAACTAATTACAATTCCAACTGTATAAAACACTTTTTTCTTGTAAGAAACGGGGCAAAAAACCTTATAAACTTATATTCATCAACAAAACAAAAACGCGCACTACTAGAAAAAATGCATATAACGATACAAAACAACGACATTTAAGAAGAAAAATGTCGTGGAAAAAAAACGATGACATTTTTGTAAATAAATCCCGTGACTTTTCACTTTTCACAACAGTTATCAAGAAAACCGTCGTGAAAAGTATTTTTAATGGTAGTTATTTATTTAACCGCCGTTAAAAGTATTTTCCATGGCGATTTTTTTAAAAACCGCCATGGAATATTTTAAATTATACCATGATAGGGTTCGACTTTTCATAATTTCACAGTTTCATATCAGTGCGCCGTGGTCCCCCTCTATCCCATCACCACTGAACTACCATTACTGGCCATTTCCTCCTCTTTGTTGTTGTTTAAACTACTCCATTTCACTTGGGGTTGCTTGCTGCCGTCTACTGCCATCTTCACCGTCCATCTTCTCGCATTTGAAACGTCTCCACTGAGTAAGTATCCTCTTCTTTCATTCTTTTTATTTTTTTCTTGGTTTCTTGGATGTTTTATCCATAAAAATCTATTGTATTTCAAATGGGTTGATTGGTTTTACATTTTGGATGTCTTGCATTGTTTATTTTGCGTTTTTTATGTATTTGAGGTGTTGATTTGTGACATTTGGAGTTAGAAAACCTCAGTTCTTTTCTCTATACGGCATTAAAAACATGTTTAAATGTTTAAATTAAAGTTGATCACTTTTGAAGTTTTTGACTTTTTTTAAATAATTTTTTGATATTTATTTCAAATTTTTGGTTTTTTTGTAATAAACTTGAGAATTTACTAATAAAGAATCTGTTCAATGTTTTATGATTTGTTTTTGTTATGAACTTTGATTGATGGTAAAGTGTTGTTTAGAATTTCATAATAAATAGATATCATTTGTGTTTCCATTTTGGATTTAGAAGTTTTAGCTTTAAGAATCTTTATTCATTAAATTGATTTGAGATTGAATTGTTACTTTTGTTTTATTTGTTATATTTCTTCAAATTTATCCTATCTTTGTTTATTATATTGTTGGTTTGGTTGGTTACTTGATTTGTCTATTTTTTAAATAATTTGAAATTTGGTATAGGAAAAATTAGAATAGAGTAGCTAAAGGGAATAATATTTAGAATAGGGTAACTAAAGGGAATAATATTTTTACAAAAATTTATTTTTTTAAGTATGTGTTTTAATTTATTTTTACAAAAAAACTACATTTTATATACAAATCTAATTTTATTTTTTCTATGACATTAAATTAGAAACAAGTGTTCCAAAAGAAATTATATTAAATTGATTTAAAATTTTAATAAAACTTTATACATGTTGAAATATGTTATGAAGAAAAGTTTTGATTTTTCTATGACATTAAATTAGAAGCAAGTGTTCTAAAAGAAATTACTTAATCTAATTTTACAACTATGCTTATTGACTCTGTAGAACAATGGATCGTAGTTGGATGAAAGCTAAGAGAATTAGCAAAGAACATGAGGATGGATTTGAAAGGTTTTTTAAGTTCAATCTACATGATGACCACAATGACTCAGACGAAAAAGAAAATATATTTTGCACTTTATGTAGAAGGGTAAGTATATTATTATATTTGAGATACACAAGTTGTATATATAGGATGATAATTAATATGCATGGTTCATATTTTGTAGTTATCATTAGACCTTAATTATTTGTGCCCATTTTGATAACAAAGTCTATTAGTTCGATTCCCGCCGTGAAAGTCCAGCCAAAGAAATTAGAGATGTCATCGACACGTTAGTTTATATTTATATATTTATTACGTGTAAAGTTTATAAAAACATGTTCTAATATCATTTCTTTTATGGCTGATAGAACTTTTCATAGTTTTAATGTTGTGGCCAAGGAGTGAAATATGCAATGACTAACATGGATTCTCCCACGAATATATTGTTTTGATCTCAATTTATGCCTATAAATCTTTTCAATAATCAAAGTTAATGTTTATAATCAAAGTCTGATATTCAATTTACATTTCATTTTGTTAGTACCGTTGTTAACCCGAGAGTGTTGAATATGAATATTATGTCCTTCGCTACATGAATGACATTATTGAGACATGGGTGACTGAAAAATTAAACGAGGTAAATATATATTCTATTGCATGTAATTCTTCAATTCTTTTCACATTTTTTATCAGATTGACTAATGACTATGTTATTTTTAATTTACAGGCATTTCAAAATGCTATGCCATATGACATGGAGGAAATCAACTTAATGAGGAAAACTTTGTTCGCAACATTGTTACAGAATTTTGAAAATGTGAAATAGTTAGGTCATTCCTCACATTTTAGTTCTATTAACTAGTTGATTATTTGTTAGATATATTAGGTGATTTAATAAGAATTCGATGTTAGTGTTCATGTGGTCATCTTGAAATTAGTCTACATATTCTTCTGTTCTGCTAGTTGATTTGGGTTTGTAAACTGCAGAAAGGTACTAAAAGAAATAAACGTAGAATTTTTTTTAAAAGAAAAGAGTTTTTAACTGTGGTTATTCAAATAACCGCCGTGAAAAGTAGAATTTTCATAGTGATTTTTTGTAAAATCGCCGTGAAAATTTAACTTTCCATAGCGGTTTAATGTAAAACTGCTATGGAAAAACAATTTTTCATGACAGTTTACAACCACCTTGATTTTCTCATTTCAACATCGATAGTATCTATACCGCCTCTAAAACCGTCGTGAAAAACTTTAATTAACCGCCATTAGAATCCCTTTTTCTGGCAGTAGTTGGTAAGAAATATCCACTAAGTCTTTCATATAAGTATCCACCACGTCACTAGGGGGTGTATCCAACCTGTTCAACTCATTTAATCTTTCCCATCCCAAAATATAAGCTCACCTAGGATATTAATGTTTTTTTTCCAATTTAGTTCTGCTTGAAAATATGTAGTCCCTTGCAAATGTAAAGCATCGATATCTTCAAATTTAACAAGAACAATGTCGGAAAGTATTATTATTGTTGTTGTTGTTGTGAGTTAACTTTCATTTTGCTGCTTTATTTCTCTTTATCCATATGCACGTAATAAGTAATCCGACAGGAGAGTACAGGTGAGGAAGACTTTAATATTGACCTGGGTGGTTGAGAATATAATGATAAATTCATCCCAATAAGGTATGCACCACTCGTTTTCTTTGTCTTTATTTTGGTGTCATCAGACTAAAATTGGAAAACGGCCAGCCCGGCTCTGTAAGGTTTAAAAAGACTGGTCCTATAAGGTCAAAATTTAAAAAAATACCTTAATTTATTAGACCTGGCTCTTAAACAGATGGATTCAGAGTCGTCCTGCAGGCTTTCGGCCTGTTTTAAAAAAAATTATTTTTCATATTTTTCATATATTTCATCAAAAAATGAAAATAAACCAATAAAATTATTAGTAAAAGACATAAATATGAATAAAATTAAGACACAAATATAAAAGATCATCATATCTAAATGTCCATCATTATACAAAAAATCTAAAACATCCATTAGACATAACAAGTCAATGACATTAACATCTAAAAATTCCATTAAAAATAGACAAATGTTTTCACTAAAAAAAAAGTGGACAAAAACTATCATCACTATTATTAATTGTAAGAACATTTGATTGTGCTTCACTCGTAATAGGCTCTTCTTAACTTCTAAAAATATCAATGATTTCTCAGGCTTTAATTGTGAAAATCACTTTACTGCACAGTCTCATGGGAAATCTAAAATATCTTAGCACTTTGGATTGATCCATAGTATGTTTTTAATGAACTAACTATGTTTTTTTTTTTTTTGGCTTTTGTTCAAGATGGTCTTCTTTGGTTTTGTCTAATTCGCTTGTCTAACTCTATTTAAATATACAGTAAAAATTATGACATAGTCACTATTGAAAAAGTGTTACCTTATTTATTAAAATTTTATAACATATATACAAATTGATAAGTATATGTTGGTTCAATCATTAAAATATTTGTTTTATTATGGGGAATATATTTTGTTTATTTTAATATATAATTTTTGGTTCAAATAAATACAAATTTGAAATCTGATTTAGGATATGAAGAATATATTTTTATTTATTTTAATATCATTAGAGATTGACATGTGAGTTGAGAGTGAGTGAAAAACTAAAAATGAAACTTAGGGAGAGTGTGTAAAATGTTAGGGATTTAGGTTAGGGTCAAGAGAAAAAAAATAAGTTAAGAAAAAAATTATTGTTGGCGGGATTAAATGAGTCGGCCTTTTATTTTTGAGTCTTATAGGGCTGACCCTTTTAAGTCTAAGTTCTTTTTGAAGATCCCAAATTACAAGCCCAGCCCTTAACTTAAAAAGACTTAAATAGGCCGGCCCAACGGGCTCAGCTTGTTTTCTCGGCTTTACATTGGATGACACTGATGTGTAAACAATACTTTCAGGACCATGGTGATTAAGCTTTTGTCTATATAAAGACTCTATGATGGTTGCAAAAAAAATTAAAGCAAGATGGGTGTGATGATATTGGTATTGTTACTATGCTTTAAGAGACATTATGCTTCCAGCAGATTAATATAATAGAAGAGGAGAAATGAGCTCTGCTTCAGGCCAAATAATGGGATTTTAGTGATAACTTCCCAGACGACCCTTGTCACTGAGAAGGCATATATTGCAATGAATTTGGAAGCGTTATTGAGATGACTTAGTCAATGATCACTTCAAAGGACCCTCGGCTAGCAGATCTAAACCTCATTGCATTTCCCAACCTACAATATTTTGCTCTTCATGAAATGGGTTTGATAGGCACTATTCCAGCTTAGATAGCAACTCGCCATAATCTCAGGCATTTGCACTTGTTTCATAATAATCTTACTAGTAAGTTGTATAGCTTCTGCTTTCACTCTTACCTTGCAAAACTCAGTCAATTTTAAATTGTCATATTTACCTCCACACAATCTAATACATCTATTGACAAGTACCATTCTAATGTAGATAGGAGCCCTTCAAAATCTTACCATTATTTGTTTCAAAACAATCTTGCTAGTAAATTAACGAACATTTACTCTTAACAAAACTCACTCATATACTGGCAAGTTAACATTTATTCTAGCTTCTGTCGGTGACCTTTGATGCATCAGTGGGATTAGGAGAACTATGTTTGTGAATTTCGGTTATCCGGTTTTTAAAATATTGATGATCTATCACTTCCTTTTTCTAGAATTTCAGAAAAATGCAAAATAAGAGGAGGCAAAATTAATAGAAGAGATTGAAAACCAAACTAATTTTTTATAGATAAGTTATCGGGTTTTGGATGCTCCAAATGTTTGCTCGTAATTTTTATTAGGACAGTTGCAATAGGCAGAGATGATCACCATTATCCTCTCCTCATCACTACAATGACATTATGGACAATTATAGTTTCAACTACTTAAATTTATAGTGTTTAACCAATGATTTTTAAGTACGTGAAAAATTATTTTCTTGAAAATGTGAATAATTAAGATATTATTTATATTTTAAATTTTTGCATAGATAGAAATATAAAATTATGTAAAACATAAAAATAAAATTATATTTAATCTAGATCGTTTAATTTTATTTTGAACGGTCGAAATTTCCAAACTGAATGCCCTGTATACGGGGTTAGCTGTATTTATCGATTAATTCTCTAGCATGTATTGCTTCATTTGATTATTTTTATAAGGCTTTATTAACAACTTTGTAGAAATTTAAAAATTTAGTTAAAATTGGTCCAGGTTTTTAATATTTAAAAATTAACTAACATGGTTTTGTCAAAAAAAAAAAATCAATGAAATCTCCTCTTCCCATCACACACGTCATGGTTACGTCATTTTGTCGTGGGGCATACTGCAACTTTGACGTTAATGATAGCTTATAAAAAAGTGTTTAGAACGTAGAAAAAGAATGGGTAAATTTGTGAGTTTTGTGATATCAAATTAAAAGCACCGGTCAAAATATACAGTACTCCCTCTAATCAACTGGTGGAATATTTACAGACTCTTCAGACGACCCTTGTGAGTATATTGCAATGATAATGGAGTGTCATTTGGATAACACCCATCTATGGATCCATTTTTCAAGCCAGCCTTGGCTAGCGGATCTCAACTGCACTACATTTACTAATGTTACAGAATTGGATCTTAGAGAAATAGGATTGATAGGTATGATTCCAATTCAAATAGGATCTTAGAAAACAAGGAAATTAAAGCTGAAATACATGCATCAGCTTGCGATACAATTTTCTCAGTAGCAATATTCGAATGGAAGTTTCTGACTCTTTTCCACACTACATTTTTAATGGTAGTGCAAAAATACTTGGAAAAGAGGAGATTCACAATTGTTCTAAAATTCCTTTTTTGATAAGAAATAATGTAGAACACATTTATAACTCAAATGAATAGCATTGACCGGTACTATTCCAACTCAAATTAGAGCTGTTTCAAATCTCACTTATCTATATTTTTCTTACAGTAATATTATTGGTGAGTTAGGCACCTTTCACTCTCATCTTACAAATTTGCTCAATTTAGATTTGTATTTACATCTATAATTTAATAGAGTATGTTAACATTGATTAAAAAAAATAACATAGGACACATTTAAACTCAAATGGCTCGTTTTGATAGGATCCATTCCAACTCAAATTGGAGTTCTTCATAGTCTTATCTCTTTAGACTTGTCTAACAACAATCTTAGTAGTAAGTTATGCACCTTTCACTCTCATCTTACAAAATTTGCTCAAGTTTTATTTACCTCTATAACTTAATAGAGCAAATTCATCCTTAATTTTTATTTGATAAGAAATAAGCTCTAATACATTTACAACTCAAATGACTAGCTTCAACAGGTACCATTCTAACTCAAATTGGGGCTCTTCCAAATCTCACTTATCTAGACTTGTCTTACAACAATATTATTAGTGAATTATGCACCTTTCACTCTTATCTTGCAAATTTACTCAATTTAGATTTGTATTTATATCTATAACTTAATAGAGTATGTTAACCTTGATAAAAAATAACATAGGACACATTTGAACTCAAATGACTGGCTTTGACAGGTACCGTTCCAACTCAAATTGGAATTCTTCATAGTCTTATCTATTTGGACTTGTCTAACAACAATCTTAGTAGTGAATTATGCATCTTTCATTCTTTTCTTGCAAATTTGATCAAGTTTTATTTACCTTTATAACTTAATAGAGCAAATTCATCCTCAATTTTTATTTGATAAGAAATAAGCTCCAATACATTTACAACTCAAATGGCTGGTTTCGACAGGTACCATTCCAAAATAAATTGGAGCTCTTCTAAATCTCACTTATCGAAATTTGTCTTAAAACAATATTATTGGTGAGTTATGTGCCTTTTACTCTTATTTTGCAAATTTGCTTAATTTAGATTTGTATTTATATCTACAACTTAATAGAGTATGTTAACCTTGATAAGAAATAACGTAGGACACATTTGAACTCAAATGACTGGCTTTGACAATACCATTTCAACTCAATTGGATTTTTTCATAGTCTTATCTCCTTGGACTTGTCTAACAACAATCTTACTTAGGGGGTGCTTGGATAAAAATAAAACCATAATTTCAGAAGTGTTTTTATAGTATACGAAGTAAATATATAGAAGAGTTTGTCTCGATTTGCGGAAAAATACTACTGAAAAGTGCTCATGGAGTTTCCCAAACACCCCCTTAATTACTTTCCACTTTGCTGAACTTACTTGTTTGGAATTGTTTAATATGAATATAGTCGTTCCTTTAGCATTGTGTTTCATGACAAATATCAAAGGCTTACATTTGTGCACAAATTTACTTACTATATTATAAAAACTAGTACCATATTTGAATTTTCATGGAATTGTGATAAGTATCATTCCAATTCAGATAGGAGCTCTTCAATATCTCACTTCTCTGGTTTTGTCTTGCAACAACCTTGGAGGTGTGCTACCTTCCATCATTGCCAAATTTATCTAAAATTGCTAGATTTGGGTAGAAACAAAATAACTAGAGTCATTCTTTAAACTTTGGATTTTATGACAAATCTTGGCATCTTATATATATACTCAAATTTATTCATTGCAGGTGATATCCTTCTTTGATTTTCAATTTGAGAGATTTACAACACTATGTTGTTTCTCAAAATCAATTAAGTGGTAGCATGCCAGCAAAATGATGAAATTTCAATAATCTCGTTCATGTAGATGTCTCCCAAAATAATCTGAGTGGAAACATGTAATGACCTAAGAATTTGAGAATTTTTGAAGATCAACAATAATTAACTAACTGGTTGAGTAAGTTAATAATTAAATAGCAAAAAAATTATTAAAAAAAAAACAGGGGGGGAGAAACATTGGGTATTGTTGAAGGTAGTAGTATTGGTACTTTGGTAGTAGTAACAAGAGAGGGGGGAAATTTCCAGAACTTTCTGCGGGCTCCAACCTTGAACCCCATCGCCATTTATTCTCCCCCATTTTCCTTTTTCTCTTGGGGGCGATCGCAACAGCAAATGAAGGGAGGAAATTTTTGTAGAAGCTCTAATTGATTTCTCCTCTGCTCAGCTTTGCTTTCTTCTTTTTCTCTAGTTCGCTGATACTTTCAATGGGAGAGATGGAGAAGATTTCTGGACTGCTATACGAATTCCTGAATTCCTCAATTTTTTTTCTTTCTTGGGTACGTCCTTGGGCGTATGTTATGTGTGAAACCTTCTCCCTCCTTGCTGCGTCAGTGCGTATACATTTGTATGGGAGTTTCGATCCTCCGCTTGCTGTTGCGTGTGTTGTGTAGATTGGGGAAAAAATGCTTAGGTGGGTCGAAACACACACACACACACACACACACACACTATATGGGACTTCTTTGGTTATTTTAAATGTTGAGTTTGAAATTGTATGGTTGATAATTTATGAACAGTGGTGTTTGTTTGTGTCTTGGTATTGGGTTGCTCACAAGGTCTTTGATGGAATGATTGAATGAGAAATTATAAGAGGTACTGTATATGTGATGAGGAATTTGTTTCGCTTACTGGAAACGTCATGTGTGCTGCATAGGTTTGATGGAAGATATCTTTCCTCCTTATGGGGTAGTATATACAGGTTTAAAGTTCTATGATGTTGGGTGCAAGCGGTAAACTAAACAAGAATCGATTCAAATTGTTTGAGATCATGATTGGTTGTAATCCTATCCGGTGTTACTGGAAATTTTTGCTCAATAACTTAACAAAGTTTGATAAATTAAAGGAATGGCTTAAAGGTGCTGTGGGTAGATTTTACCTTGTGGAATTATTGAAAAGTTCTAATAAAACTAAGGAATTATTGGAAAGGTATCGGGTGATATTTCAAAGATGAAAGTTGCTAAAACTCTATTTTGGAATCTAAGGAGATAGATGTTGCTCGGATGTATGTAAATGTTGCAGTGGCCAACTTGGATTACTAAATTGAATCTTAAAGCATATATAAAACAGAAGTCGACAAATTTTCTTATGTTTGATTGAGTTTTGATGGGATTACTTATTAGAAATGATACATGCATCTTATTATTAAGAATATATTATTGATTAAATTTTATATAGTATTTCACATGGGAAAGGCTGAAATCAAGATTTTTATTCCTATCTTTTTAAATTGATGAGAGTATATTTCGGTTGTTGTTATGTTGTTGGAGGTTTTGCTTAGTTAGTTATAGAAGTGGCTGAAGCTTGAATGTCAATAATGACCATTATGTAACGGCACTGTTAAGCAATTTGAAGGAATGACTCTATTAAAAAGAATCATGCATTTGTTATAAAGTTTGTAAAAGAGAATAACAATGGTGAACTTTCATGCTAGGGCCTTTCGTTATGAAATTTTTACAAGTTTTCAATCACAAAGAAAAATCTTTGCCTGCTTATTGTAAACGGCCCCATGCATGTTTGAAAGTGATTTTGTGAGGACTGTATACAAAACGTTGGTTGCTAACAACAGCACTGTTAGCCTTTGACGCGCCGCGATTAATATCTAGCTTGCTTGTATTCATGGCTTCAACTGCGCTTATTCGTGGGTATTGTTCTCACACTTGTATTCATAGCTTCGCCTGCGCTTGTAATCGTGACTTCGGTCACACTTGTATTTGTAGCTTCGACTGTGCTTGTAATTGTGACTTCGGTCATTCTTGTATTCGTAGTTTCGGCTGTGCTTGTATTGGTACGTCATGGTTAATTTCGAGTTTGCTTGATATTCGTGGACATCGTTCCCATGTTTGTTTCATGGCTTTGGCTGCGCTTGACATTTGTGGCTTTGACCATACTTGTATTCGTGGCTTCAGCCGTACTTGTTAGTTACTTGTCCTCGTGGACTGTGTGTTCGCGCTTGTTTCTTGTTCTGTTGAAGTCCTCAATTGGAAAAAAAAAGGTTTGATTTTATAAATAAGTTTTTAATTGTTTAGCTAATTTTGTATATATATTTTATGTTTGAATAGTTTACACAGAAACTAGAGGCAATTGTAAATCTTTTGTTTTATACAGCTATATCTTCATGCTTTATTCTTTCAACATGTGTTTTATTTTGATTTTATTTGATGAATTATTGATGGGATGTTATTTACTCAGGAACAAAAATATATACATATGTATTGTCCTTAAATGGTACTGTTGACCCTGCACCTCCAGCTTTATAATGAAGACTTTCATTGCTAATGAAAGCTTGCAGATTTTTTTTGGAATTAGTACTAACTGATGTGAATTTGAGTTTACATTCATGTAATTACTTTTATAATTCAGCCATAAGCAGGATCCTTTTTTTTTTTTGAGTTGTATAACGAATATATATATGTGTATGAAAATGACTTAAAATATATATACACATACATCCTCAAGATGATTTTATTAATGATAATATTACAAATGGTATTATAATCAGTCCATTAAATGTTTTATTAATTGTTTTAAGGTTTAAGGAATGTGAATTGTCTCATATTCCGTGCCGGTCATTCCTAAATTGTTGGGGTGTGACAAAACATATCATACATTTTAAATGATTTTTTTTAAGGTAACTTTAGTCACAACAAATTTAATGGAATATTACCATCTAGTATATGCATTGCTCCACCATTGTGTAGCATTGATTTGAGCTAGCTACAATACTATCTCTGGTAGCATATGTGGAGAACTTTGTAGCCTTTGTAGGCTATAGTATATTGACTTGTCATACAATCTTCTCAGCAGCTATGTTCCAAGTGAAGTCTATAACTGTTTACATTATCACTATTTAAAAGGCAATAAAGAATTACTTAGTTCAGAGAAGGTACATAAAGGCTCAAAGTCTTTGCTAAAAATCATTATTTTTCTGAAAATTTTTCTTTTTATCACATTTGTTGTGGGTTTCATCTTATTTAAATCATTTAGAAAGAACAAGAAATTCATAAGGGAGACAAGAAAAGCAAAAATTGGGGATTTGTTTTTCATATGGAATTATGATGGAAGAATTACATATGAAGACATCATTGAAGCAACAGAGGACTTTGATATCAAATATTGCATTGGAATGGATGCATATGGAAGTGTTTATAGAGCACAACTTTCAAGTGGCGAAATCATGGCAGTGAAAAAACTCCATAGAAGAGAATATGGAAATGTATCTTTTGCCAAGAGTTTTAATGGTTTTTGTTTGCATAACCAATGCATGTTTCTCATTTATGAATACAAGAAAAAAGAAAGCCTTGTTTATGTGTTGAATAATGATGATGAAGCAAAAGAGTTGAATTGCAGTGAGTGAATGCTATTAAAAGGATAACAAATGTTTTGTTGTATATGTATGATGACTGTGCTCCTCTAATTATCCATTAAGACATAACAAGTAATAATATATTGCTGAGCTCAAATATGGAGGCTTTTCTATCGGACTTTGATATAGCTAGAATCATTGATCTAGATATATCTAATCAAACTCTTTTAGTTGGTATTTATGGTTATGTTGCTCTAAGTGAGCTTTTCAAATTCTTTACTAGTGCTTCTTTTGTGTTGTATTTTATTTTTATAGTATATTACTTATGTTAGGATATATACATAATTTATTTAATTTTTGGCCCATTACAAAGCTTGCATACACCTTAGTTGTTACTGAAAAATGTGATGTTTTCAGTTTCAGGGTAGTGACATTAGAAACACTTATGGGAAGACATTCTAGAGATTTGATATTATCTTTGTCAAAAACTTGTATAGGAAGCATTTTGTTAAAGGATATTTTAGACTCACGTCTCCTTTTGCCATGACGGAAAGATGCAGAAGACGTGACTTTTCTGGTCACAATAGCATTAGCATGCTTAAACCCATCTCCTAAATCTCGACCATCAATGCAACAAGTGTTTCAAAGGCTTTATTTACAAACCTTCAGTTAGTCTTTCCTTTTAACAATATCTCAATCCAACATTTAGCGAATGAAGATATGCCAATAATGTAGTAAAAAGCTTGGACATTTGGCTCATTGTTTGCTTTGTACATGAGATGAAACCTTTAAAGACTTGCTTCAAAGTCTAGATTTGAAGTTTTCCATGTGTTTAATTTCTTGTAGTTGATATTTGTCTTATTTTGTTTAAATAATAAGGTGTTAAAATTGAATTATAAGAAATGTATACACAAAAGCAATCTTACCAAATCCACCTCTACTTATAATGTTTTTGTTCTAAAGTTGTCTATTGCAACTTGAAACTTTTCAAGCTGACCAAAATGAGTTTCAAGGGCCTTTTCAGATTAGCTGCCAGTAAAAAGGAAAAATGTTAGTAAATCGATTACTGCTATCATATAAATCATCAATCATTATATATAGCATCTTTTCTATTATTCAACTTATTAACAGGAACATCAAAGAAATAATCTTGTTGTCTCTTCTTCCATTAATAAACATTTAGAGTAATAACAACTCCTTTAGCACTATTGCCTAGAACTGTCAAGTAGAACAGAGTGGTCAACAGAATTTTGATATGTTCCCGTTCATTAATGACTATGAGCTTACACTTCATCATTACACACACACATGTATATAAAACTTAATTTCTACATTTACCTAAGATTATTGAAATTTAGCAGGAACACTCATAGGACTTGCGGTGAATTAAAAGTAGTCAAGGTTATGGGAATGAATCCTATCACGCTGGTGTTGTGGAGATGCCAATTTTAGAGAGCATGGAGGATTAGTTTGAGAATAATAGCATGCTAAGATAGAAAGATATGAAAATAATGGACAAGCAGTTTATCTTTTAATAAGGTTTAGAATGTTTTACTCTAGTTCTGATAACATATGACTCGTTCCTGAGGAAGTAAATTTACTAAAACAAGAAAATCCACCGTTGACTTGAAGATTCTTATCATAAATATTCCCCAAAATTTAACTTTAGTTATGCTATGCAACATTAATAACTTATATTGTTTCTTTATACGAAAACAACTAATGAAATTTTTGGATGGAATAGAAAACAGTTAGAAAACAATCAATCTATTCATTGTAGAGAATAATAGATAATAGAGCTTGGAATCCAACCATTAATTTATCTTGAAATCAATGATCATTTGATTGCAAGCTCATTTTTATTCATACTTCCTAGAATACATCAGACAGCAAAACAAAACCCCCTTCACAATTTACCGTCAGTAAGATAAATTCACAGGGAAAAAGATTAGGAATAAGACTACAGATGTATTTTCTTCCTCTTGTTGCTCGCCTTCAACTAGGCATGCTCAAAGCCTTTATAACTATTTGAATGATAACAATCTGTTGTTAAGAAGAACAAGCAAAATGTCAAGCCAAAAAAATGTAGTTTTTAAAGCTTGCCCAGTGTTTCTGGGATGCTACCAGGTATGTGATTCATGTGCAGATCTAAGCTCACCAAATTTGTCAAACATCCAAATTCATCTAGGATTTGCGTAGTTATATTATTACTAAGAAATTCCCTGACATAGAAAAGAACAAAAATTTGGACTTGAGTAAAAATTCGGTAAGGAGCTGTTGAATCTAATGGTTGATATAGTGAGGTTCATTTCTTGTGTCTTAAGGGAGTGTTTGGATGAAACCAAACTATGGTTTGGAAAATAGATTCTGGAAAAAATAGATTTTATGAAGAATAGATTTTGTGAAAAAGTGATTTTGAGAAGTGAGAGTGTTTGGATAGTTGTTATCAGAAACACTTTTTATATGTACAAATTATTAAAAAAAGTATAAGTTAATATGATAATTACATAAAACATAGATTGTATGATATATTTTAATTTGAAGGAATAAAATTGTTAATAATATATTTTTTACCAACATAATTAATAATACATAGATAATGTAATTAATAAATAATTAATATGTGTATATTTATTTATAAGATATAAGATTAAATATGTTTATAAAAAATTAATTAAGGGCTGTTAAAGTCATATTATTGTTGAGATTTACTCTAATAGGCACAATCATGCTTTCCAATTTGAGCCAGAAGCAGAATGGATTCACTTCTCTCGAAAGCATGGTTTCGGGTTCCAAAACCATGGTTTCAGATAATTTATGCCTGTTTGGGTTGTTTTTTTTTTCAAACCATGGTTTGGCCTGCTATCCAAACAGGGCCTTAGTCCATCCAAAGAAGCACCCCCTTGATCTCAGGATATCCTCTAATCTCCAATATACAAACACACATGAGGGTGAATTCTAAAGATCTATCTTTATTTTCTAAAGTTTCTTTCCTGTGAAATAATAATTAAAATATTTGTGTTTCTTTTCAACCAAACTATTGGGATGAAGGATGCTTAACTTATTCCCTCAACCCGATTACCTTCCAGTGAAGTCCCAAGTTATTCAAATGGTAATGACTGTATAGTCAAAGCTAAAATTTCATCATCTTTTTTGTGTGGGATGGCACTTATTGAAAACATAATGCTAAAAATTAAAGTAAAAAGGGATTGGGAAAAAAAAATGCTAATTTGGGAGCCAAGTTATTGGGCTTTTGATGGCTCAAATAGCCGCCCACAACTTTTATCAGAATGGCTTGTACTGGGAATCAGTTTTATGACTAATGTTATGATGACCGTTGCTGTGAGATTTACATTATTATAATGCATTTTTAACAGTTTAGATTTAAAATTGTTAACTGGTGGTTTTTAAGTAAGAAAATAATTCTTAAATACTGACAGAAGATAATTTTTATTTTAGACTTTACACACATTAAAATATTAAATTATCAAAAAATATTAGATTAAATATGAACTGTTTTATTTTTATTTTGATCAGTTCAGATTTTGAAACTGAACCGTCCTAACATGGGATCATTTGCATTTACCTAACACTCCCTCTAGTTATATTTATAAGTTTCAAATTTACAAAGGAGTGAGATTCATTTTATAAGTTTCAATTTAGGATGTCTTAATATTTGATTTTTTTAACGTTACCCTTAATTGTTTCTTTATTTTATATTTTCTCACATATTCTCTTTCATTTTTTCGCATTTATTATAAGGGCATATTTTAAAAACAAAATTATATTTTTAATTTATATATTATTTTTAACTAATTATTTATTATCCGTAAATTAGTTATTTAAAATTTATAATAAGGAGCAGAGTGAGTAATTCTCTAGTACATATTTTTGTTTTGCCATGGATTCTCTAACATGTATTCCTCTAACCCTATTTATAAGGTAAAGAGAAAAGTTTTTTTTTTCCTATTTATCTGTCACCTCATTAAATTTTTAATATAAATGGACTATTTTGTTTTTCTCTTATTATAGTATAGATATTTATTTTTTTAAAAAAAGTGTATATATTAAATAGGAGTACAGTTAAAAAATTGTTATATTTTAAAAAAGAGTTAATGTAGTTTAAGGTTTTTCTTTTCTTGGTCATATAAAATATGTTGGAAGCGCCGTATAAATAGAATAAGAAGAATATTACTCTCATCGATATTTTTTTCATATAGCTTTATTAACAAGTGGTGTAATAATTGAAAAATCTAGTCAAAGTTAATTAAAGTTTTTAAAATTTCGAAATCAGCTGAAATGATTTTGTCCAAAAAATAAAAATAAAAATAAAAACCTCATTGAAGTCGGCAATGTCCCCCTCAGCCCACATGTTATGATTATTATGTTTATATAAAATATATTGGAAGTTTCCTCTAGATAGAATAAGAGGAATATTACTCTCATCGATGTTGTTTTCATTTGGATTTATTACAGGGAAGCCGGTAATGGCCATCTCACATGTCATGGTTATTCTCGTCGTTTTGAGCCATACATGCTCCAATGACTTTGACGTTTGACCATGACTCATGAATTACGTCTTTAATAAAACGTGGAACAAGAAGCTGAGAAGTTGTCTGATTATTGTAAGTATCAAATTAAAAACAACCAATATATTATATATATTGAATGCAGCGTCATGAGGCATCGCATTGAAGTAAAACTGGCCCGGCTTTCATCATTAGAATTTTGTAAGTAAATTTTCCTGACAAAGGTGCCTCTCTTGTTTTATTTACAAGACATTTTCTTTTTCAACATATTTACGTAAAATTGATAAAAATCTTAAACCATTTAACATTTTTGTAAAATATAATAAATTTTCAATTTTATTTTATTTAATATATACATTTTAAAGTAAAATAGTATATTTATATTAAAATTTAATAAAATACTTGTAAATAGGATAAAAAAATTTTTATAAATAAGATAAGATGAGTATAACTATAAGCGAAGACTTCATAGTAATATTGACTTGGTGATTCGGGAATGATAATTGAATTCCAATAGGGCGGGGCGGCCCCAGCACCAACGCCACGTTATAATTATTATGTCCGCTCCTTCTGAGCCATACACGCTACAGTGACTTTGACGTTGGTGGTCACTCATTAAATGCCTCTTAACAAAACGTAGAAAAAGGTAGCAAATTTTCTGACAGGGGACTGCCACTGCAAGGGAAGACTTATAGTACTCTTTCTGTCGTTTAATATAGAATTTAATTGTTGAGTTGATTTTGATCATAAATATAAGACTCATTTATCATATTTATTAATTTTTTCTAAATTACTCCTAATGATATACTCCCTCAACCATAATCAATAGAAGAAAGATATGAGGTATTAAAAAAGATGATTACGGTATTTTAAGAAAAACATGTCTCATTTCTTATAATTACCTAACTTACCTAACTTTTTTAATCTAATCAATTAATAAATAGATATTATTAAGAATAAAAAAAGTACATTGACTTGGCGAGCGAGAATGATAATTGAATTCCAATAGGGTGGGCCGCCCCGGCACCACGCACCCATTATGATTATTACGTCCACTCCTTGCGAGCCACACACGCTCCAGTGACTTTGACGTTGACGATGACTCGTTAAATGCGTCTTTAACAAACGTAGAAAAAGGTAAGTAGATTTTTCTGACAGAGGAGTGGCCCTACAGGGAAGACTTTATGTACATTGACTTGTTGATGAGACTGATCAGTGAATTCCAATAGGGCGGGCTGCCCACAAACGCGTTTTATTTATCATTTTTTTCCCTGTTTTTATTTTTTTTATAGCCCTCGTAGTTAATTTATCACTTAACACATGTCTTTAGAATCATTTAAGAAGTTAGGCGGAATTAGCATATGCTCAAGTTACATTACACTTAGGATGGGCCAAGAGCCATAAGGGGAATAATTTTTTAATAAGTACAGTTTCTGAAATTTGAATTTGTATTTTTTTATATATAGTAAGACACTGCTACCTCAATTAACATCTTGTTAGTAAAGTCATATAAAGTACAAATTTGTTCCGTAAGTTTTCAGACACTAGGAAGTTTCTTTTATATATATATATATAAATTTGCCTCAAAAGTGTAAAAATCATAACTTTTTTCCTACTGTTAAAACACTAACATTGATCGGTTAAATAGTAATATGACCGTTAATATTTTAACAGTATGAGACAAACTTGTTAAGATTTTAAACATTTAGGATAAATTTACAATAAAAGAAAGATGATTACGGTGTAAAATTTATTAAAGAATAGTTATTGATAAAAGAAAGATATCTGTTGCTTTTTAGAAAGTAATTATTTTAAGCATTTGTCTTGAAAAGGACAAATCAAAACAAACTTTTTATTAGCTCTATATTTAAAATCAAATGAGTATTATTTTTAATAAAAATTAAATCATCTTCCTATGTAAAGGCCGAACCTCTCCACTATCATGTGCACCACTCAAACAATGAGCACTGTGATATTACTATTATGCCATGCTGCTCCTTTCTTCCCCATTATTGCCACTACCATGATAGCTGAGGAGAAACAGAAACATGCTCTGCATTAGGGCAATTGGCAGAATGCCTCCACCCTTTCTGGAATTATATGGAATCTGTACGTAGAAGCATCAAATAAAAACTCAATAATAATTTAATAAACTTGCATTGTACATAACTGATTAAGAAAAATGTCATACTCAAATGGCATGGAGATTGCCAAATTGCGACATATTTGACACTTTTGGCACCTATACATATATGTGTGTGCGTGCGCGTGCATGTGTGTAATATGATTATGAAGGATTTAGGAGGAGGAGGTGACGCCACTAATAACAACAACAAAAACAATCTTTAATTTTGTCTAGCATTAGGGGAGGTTTTTGGTGAAAACCAAAACTGCATTAAGAATAAGAAAATACAGGAAATCCAAAAAAAAAAAAAAAGCAAAACAGGAGGATGTGAAGAGCAGACTAATCCCTGTTCG